>NC_090740.1:111988767-112071267 GCF_036898095.1 Palaemon carinicauda | reverse complement strand
CCATTGTTCTCTATTCTTGGGTAGTGCCATAGCCTCTGTACCATGGTCTTACACTGCCTTGGGTTAGAGTTCTCTTGCTTGAGGGTACACTTGGGCACACTTTTCTGTCTAGTTTCTCTTCCTCTTGTTCTGTTAAAGTTTTTATAGTTTTAATTAGGAAATATTTATTTTAATATTGTTACTATTCCTAAAATGTTATATTTTTCCTTATTTCCTTATTTCCTTTCCTCACTGGGCTATTTTCCCTGTTGTGGCCCCTGGGCCTATAGCATCCTGCTTTTCCAACTAGGGTTGTAGCTTAGCATTTAATAATAATAATAATAATAATATGCTCTGTACACTGACATGCACTTTGCCCCCGTAGTTCCTAGAATTCACCGTAGATGAAATTTTTAGCTGCCGAACACTTTACTGAGCACTGGCGAGGTAACTAGAAACAACCCAATCAAACCGCTCTTGACCCAGGATATTGCCAGCGGGCATTTTTCATCCTATCAGAATTCCGTAACTCCAAAATTCAAACAAGGTAAAGGGAACGTCCATTGAGGGTTAAAGACGCCTATTTTTAGCCCCCAAGATGTGAAGATGGCAATGTATCAGCACGAGAGTGAAGATACTTGGGATTCAATTTATAATTCAATTAATCCATGTTTGTTCCGTAACCGAAATACAAACCACGCTATTTACAAAGGGTTATTACTTTTAGCGTAGCTGAAATGGCGAGCCATTAGAATTTAACGAGGGTGTATTACCCCCGCGCTAGTTAGCGGGGGGGTAGGGGAGTGGTAGCTAGCTACCCCTCCTCCCCCTCACACACAGGTGAATACTCACTTTCACTTTTGGCTCGGACTGTGACAGACGTCTCTCTGTCTTGGTCCTCGCTTGGCAGCCATTGTCTGTTTTGTCTTTACTTATTCGCTTACTTTTCTTTTACTCAATATATATGTAAACATGTTTTCATGTTTGTATATATATTTGAGTATAGAAATAAGTAAGTTTCCTTTTCAGATGTGTGTGTGTAGTGTACGATATCTACGTGGAGGCCTCGGCAGTTAGGCCACCACGGCCTAATTTTATGGGTTGCGATCGAGTTTGACTTCGGTCTTTCTCTCTCTCTCTCTCTTGAGGTCGTTCACCCTTTTACTATGTTTTACTACGCCCTTGTAGCTTCCTTCCCGTGTGGGTGGGGTTGCTACGCCGTACATTTTGTCTCAATTAGTTTATGAATCTAATTGTAGTTGTTAATTTTTCAGCTTGTAGAACGATTCCTTTCGGGGTTTTCGTTTTTTTTTCTTTAGTGTTCATTCATTTTTAAATTACATAATTACATAGTTACATAATTATAATTGTTATAATTCTGTTTTGGTTACAGCTCTCCTTCCGCGAGTGTAAGTGGTTGTGAGGGCACGTGCCTGTTGTGTAATTCTTGTTCCTTTTCCTCGGGATTCCTCTTCGGAGCCTTCCCGGGGGAATGAATGTGTACTAATATTATTTGTTTTATTTTTTTACAGTTACCGATCTAGTTCGTTTCTGTAATATAGCAACGGTGTGAGCTGTCTGGTTGAGTCCTGGGGATTCGGCTGTTGCTGCCTCCCCCCTTGTATTGTCGTCAGGGGCGTGTCTCCTTCTACTGGTAGTACTCCCGTGTCGACGGACAGCTCTCCAGTTCATTTTAGAACAGTCAGGAGGCTTGCCTCCTTGGGCGGATAACTTTCCTTCCGAGGGAAGTTTTTTCCTGTCCAGGCTTGAGCTTTTCCTCTTATGGGGGGTTCTTCTCTTGCCTTTTTTTCGTGCGACTATGCTCTTGGTGCTGAGCGGTCGCACCTGCAGTTTCGCTCAAGGGGCTGGGCAACTGCAGGAGCTCCTCTTCGGAGGATTGCCCCTTTTAGGTCACTGGCTGACCAGTCTCTTCCACGAAGTGTTTCTCTTTCGTTCGCGAGAGAGTACACTCATAGAGACTCCTCTTCGGAGGTTTCTTCTGTTGCTGTTGCTGTTGGCCTCCCTCGCCGTAAGGCCCTCCGTCCGCCTCGTCGTAAGGGCCTCTCATCTCCCTATAAGGGTGCTTGAGGCGCCTTTTTGAATCGATCCCTTCGGAGCAAAGGGTTGCCCCCACGGGGGTTCTTCCCTTGCGTGTCAGGGTTTCCCTGCGCGCCCTTCTGTTCGTCAGCGCTCTCCTGTTCGTCAGCGCTTTCAAGATGATCTTCCCTGCGGTTCCTGTTACGTGCCCTGTGCGCCCACGTTCGCCCTCGCGATCTAGAACTTCGGTTCAGGTCGGGGTCAAGGACTCTTCTTTACGCAGGCTTCCACGCGTAGCCTTCTGCTCGTCAGCGATCATCAGCTCGTCAGCGATCATCAGCTCGTCAGCGATCATCAGCTCGCCAGCGATCGTCAGCTCGTCAGCGATCATCAGCTCGCCAGCGATCTCCGGATCGCCCACGTGTGTTACAGCTGGCACGCCAACGTTCTCCAACACTTCTGAAGGAACATGGTTCGCCAGCTACTAGCTCAACTGCGGATGCTGATCGCCATCGCGCGACCCTCAACTGCAGATGCTGATCGCCATCGCGCGACCCTCAACTGCGGATGCTGATGGCCATCGCGCGACCCTCAACTGCGGATGCTGATCGCCATCGCGCGACCCTCAACTGCAGATGCTGATCGCCATCGCGCGACCCTCAACTGCGGATGCTGATCGCCATCGCGTGACCCTCAACTGCGGATGCTGATCGCCATCGCGCGACCCTCAACTGCGGATGCTGATCGCCATCGCGCGACCCTCAACTGCGCGCCATCGCACCATCGCACAACCCTGAACGATTGCCCGCTTACGCATGCTGCTCCTCATCGCACAACCCTGAACGATCGCCCTCTTGCGGATGCTGATCACCATCGCACCCTTTCACGCGATCATTCACCTGCGCATGCTGCTTGCCATCGCACAACCCTGAACGATTGCCCGCTTACGCATGCTGCTCCTCATCGCACCACCCTGAACGATCGCCCTCCTGCAGATGCTGATCACCATCGCACCCTTTCACGCGATCATTCACCTACACATGCTGCTCGCCATCGCACAACCCTGCACGATTGCCCGCTTACGCATGCTGCTCCTCATCGCACAACCCTGAACGCTCGCCCTCTTGCGGATGCTGATCACCATCGCACCCTATCACGCGATCATTCACCTACACATGCTGCTCGCCATCGCTTACCGCCAGCGATCTTCTTCACCTACGCGGCAGCACGATCCCTCGCCGTCACGCCCATTCGCCCGCGCGATCGCGCGCCCGCGCGATCGCTCGCCCGCGCGATCGCTCGCCTGCGCGCCCGCGCGATCGCTCGCCTGCGCGCCCGCGCGATCGCTCGCCTGCGCGCCCGCGCGACCGCTCGCCTGCGCGCCCGCGCGACCGCTCGCCTGCGCGCCCGCGCGACCGCTCGCCTGCGCGCCCGCGCGACCACTCGCCTGTGCGCCCGCGCGACCATTCGCCTTTGCGCGACCGTTCGCCCTCGCGCGACCATAGTTCGCGGCGAATTCCACAGCCGGTGGTAGCAGCAGGGACGCCTGCTCCTAGGCGGCACTCGGGATCACCTCCATCCAAGCACAGGTTGGTAGTGCAGGACGAAGACAGGTCAGTACAGCATTCTTCCCACCTTCTTTTCAGGCAGGAACCGTCGTGTCCTCTCCAAAGGATCGCCCGATCCCTTTCACCTTAGCGAGGATTTCGGACTCTGTGTCCTTGGAGCAGCAGACATGGTTTGATCCGCTGGCACGGGCGTTAATGAGGGTTATGAAACCAGCACTCACCGGCCAGGGTAACAAACCAGCGGCTGTCTCTCCTACGCTGAAGAGAAAGAGAGGAGTGGACTTCGTGGTGACTTCCCCCAGGGCGAAGTTGGTTCCCAAGAGGTCGGTCTCGAGGGTCCCCACTCCTGCACGAGTACTCTCTCCTTCTCCCGCCCTGGAAGGATTTTTGGCGGGGGGGCTTTCCGTTGAAGATTTCTCCATCGGACAAGGGGTGACTGCTTACCTCTTCCTCTGGGAGCTTACCAGGTTCTTTCCCTCCTCGGTTACGGCCCGAGGTTTGGTTCAAGGAAGCTACAGGAAGATCAAGGGTACTTTCCTCCTCTCGAGCTCAGGCACCTTGGCCTTTCGTCGTTAAGTATCTACTTGCGGACAAGCTCGATGTTGTACCATCTGGACGCACTGACTGAAGGCTTCCTTCGGGTGTCTCATCTGTGGAGGTCAACGACCTCAGACACCCTTCCATCCTTGAGAAGAGTTTTGTCTTTGCCCAAGGACAGAGACTTAAACATCTGCTGTGCGGAGTAAATCGACTTCCGGTTTCACTCCTCCAAGGCGCTTTCTTCCAGACTCTGCAGGGCTCCAGCTCCCTTTTCTTTCAACCACGTCGGCCTAAGTTATCGGCTACGACAACTGGGACAAGGTGTCCAATTGCAGTTTCCTCCTGTCAGGAACAGATGGCACGGGAGACTTCCCCGGGGGAGGGCATAGTCCTAAAAGGAGTTCACGAACTCTAGGATTGCAGGTTTTTTCGCTGGGAGGATGCTTAAGGTTACTCATCCGAATGACAGCTTCCCGATGCCCATTCCCGCACAATCTCTGTGAGTAGCCAAGGATATCGCGCCTGCCGTCTCTGTCAGCGAATTCAGTGTCTCTGAACCTCTATGCCATAGCATCAGCAGAGTTGCCCGGTTGGGCAGAATGATCCATACCTTAGGCGAAGGTCTTCCTTAGGATCATCGACGGCTTCACCCCCGGCCCCCTCAGTCGATCCTTTCTTGTAAGGAAGGATCTGAGAGGGGATGTCCATAGTCGACCTCTCAGCCCTGATCAAGTTTGTCGAACAAACTTCGGCCAGCGTAGACCAGCAGAATCGATCAGACTGGTAACGAGGCGACAGGACTCCTTTAACCCTGGATCGGAAGGACGGGTACTTTCAGTTTCCATTCCATCCATCTTCCAGGGTGCTCGTCGAATTCAGCCTAAACTGCAAGTATTCCTGCTTATGATGCAGTGTGGCTATCCCGCCGTGGCATAGCAGGTGTGTTTCCCCAGAGAACTCTCCCTGCCTTCCTTTTGGCCGCTCAGGTGCAGACTTTCGCCTCCTCTGCTGTTTGGAGGGCTGGTCAACTCCGGTAGGCTCGGGTTTCGACCTTCTTCAGCGCCGGGAAAAGCTTCCGAATGCTGACCATGAGTGTGGGCTCATGGTATTTTGCTTGGAGCCTTCTCTTCCTCTGCCTCAACATCTGGAGTATCTGGCCATGATATTGAGTCAACCGCCTTACCACGTTGGAAACCCCGCTTCTCGTCCGTCCAGCGAGGTTAAGCAACGTCGGTACTTGGATGGGTGACCACCTGGGGACGCCAGATTCTGTTACCACATCCTCCGAGCCTTCCTTTCGGTTGACTGTGGCAAGACTGAGGAGAGTCGCAGTACCTGTTCTCAGTCAAGCAGAGTTTTCAGCCCTACCTTGGAACGTTTCCTAGTTCTTCTTTCCTCATTGACCCGTTTATAGTCCGAACGGTCGCCTCAGGATAAGTTCCATGTGGGGCGATCCAAGTTCCGGTGGCTTCAGGCAATGTTTAACCGGACTCCCTGGCCCTATGGGACCAGCGGAACTATTAAACCTGCAATGGGTGTTGACCTATGGAGCCTCTTGATGGTAGTGGATATTCTCGTCCTTTCCCCACATTCTTGATGCGGTTCTCGGACTCGTCAAAGGAAAGGGGGGGGGGGCATGTTCCGGTCCAGGCCTATGGTCAAGACCTGAAGGATACCTCTCCATCATTCAGGCAGGCTTAAGGGCCTTAGTCTGGCCCCTCTTCAGATCCTACCGCTCCTGCCAAGTCGCCCCGTTGCGTGTCGACTTCATGCTAACCAGCAGGGGACGCATTTTCACACCTTCACATCTTGCAGTAGAGATACCGGGATGATTGAGATTCTCTCAATTCCACCATCGGCTCTCTCATTCCAGGCAGGGGAATGTTTCTCTCAGACTATCCGAGCAGAGCCTCATAGAGAGAGTGTACCTAAGGGTCTTTGACCTTGGGTAACCAGCAAGTGCTGGTCTGGGGGACCTGATCGCGACAGCTTGGAACCTCAAGCTTCCGCTAGTTTTCCCCCCAGTCTCAGACCCCGAGACTCTGGCAAGATGCATTCCGGTGATGGTGGGACAACTTCGACGCCTGCGTCTTCCCTCCTTTTTGTCTGCGGACAATGGGTCTCAACAAAACCAGGTTGTCTGTCAACCTTTCAATGGGAGAGCTCCACTGGGACTATGCGCAGAACGGTTTCTGGACCCTCTGCTTCCCCTGACGGAACTCCCGGGAGAGCTTCTCCCACGGCGCAGACTACTCAAGCAACCACACTGCGACATCTCTCCCGAACCGGGGCGTCGCTTCGGCTTCATGCCTGGAGACACTACGCTTCCTCCTCTAGAAGAGACAACCCGCTACAGTCGCGGTACGGAGGTCGCGTCATCTGCGATAGTCATCCACAGGGGTCTCCCAGGCAAAGTGAAGAGTCTAAGGTGGTTGGTGCCGTGGGAGATATACCTCTTCCCGTGAGGCCTCTTCTCCAGCAATAACGGTCTTATTGCCTTTCGGCGGGAGGAAACTCCTTTCCGCTCTTGGCAATGAAGCCTGTCGCTTAGCCTTTCCCTGACCTTCAGGCTTAAAGGAATAACTTTTTCCTGCCCGCTGGATCTATCCTCGCTCATGCGAAGCTACGATCGTCCCTGCCCTAGTCGGAGGAAGACCTCCGACTTGGAGCATGGCTCGGACTTTTAGTCCTTTAAGAGATCTTCTCAAGACCCTTTTACGACAGGCCTCGGATTGTATTCCGCCTTGGGTCTTCTGCTCACTCTGGCCACGGCCAGTGTGTAAGCAATCTTCTTGGTCTCTTACTACTCCCCCCCTTTCTAAGGAAGAGGAGAAGGCAACATTCAGGCTCGCTCCTGAGTTGTTGGCTAGACTCAGAATCTGAGGGTCCCGACCCTTCGGTCCGATTCATTCAAGATTTTGAGTCTCCATTCTGTGTCTGATGTCCCAAGACCTTCTCTTTCTTGCCAGTACAGGAATCGAGAGGTTAGCGCTGGGAACAGCTGCAGTTTGGCCTCAGTTGCAGCCGATTTGGGAACACAAGGAGGACATGGGGGGAGAGTCACCAGTATACCTCTTCAGCCCGGACTCAAGGACATTCATCTCGACCTGTCTTCAGACCCTCCCCCGTCACGTCGCCCTACAGCACGATGTTGGATACATCGCAACGTCCCTCGCCTTCGAGTAATACTACTCTGTGACGCAGGTGCTACAAGCTGGAGTCTGGAAGCGTCTGATGACCTTCGCAGCCCGCTTCCTGCAGGGCGTGACCCACAGGAGTCTCGATACGTTTTCTATCGCTCTGTGGTGGCTACACAACAGCTGGTCTAACCTCAGGCTCCTTTTTGGACAGGTAGCAGAAGGTTGAGGGCATTGTTATCAGGTTTTAGTCTGCATGAACGAAAGAAGTATGTCTGGCCCTTACTTCTTTCTTCATCATCCCCTCTACGGGGAAGCAGCATCCTGGTCTCTGCATAGCTGACCTCGAACCTCTGCAGGTAAACCATGCTTCCTTGTGTTCCGAGTATTGAGTCAATACTGTCGCGTCCCCCATACCCTGACGAGGTGGTATTGGGAACGTCCTAACCCAGAGTTCCTTCTGGAACTCCAGGTCAACTGCCTAGGACGGGTCACACTTCTTCCTTCACACACAAGCTTACGTAGGCCACATGGTTCCTTGCGGTGCAAGGAACTTGTGAGGTGCAGGGACTCCTTTTCTCGAGTGCGACTCACTCGGATTCTGAGTCCCCGGGTAAAGCCAAAGCCAGTATGGCTGGGGACTTTCCACCCTTCCTAAGGGATAAGTCACCCTTTGTAAATAGCGTGGTTTGTATTTCGGTTACGGAACAAATGACAAATTCGAAGATAATTTGTATTTTTCCTAACCATACAAACCTTAGCTATTTACACATATTTGCCCGCCAGCCCTGTCCCCCAAGACAAGTCCTACCTCTAAGTGAAAGTGAGTATTCACCTGTGTGTGAGGGGGAGGAGGGGTAGCTAGCTACCACTCCCCTACCCCCCCGCTAACTAGCGCGGGGGTAATACACCCTCGTTAAATTCTAATGGCTCGCCATTTCAGCTACGCTAAAAGTAATAACCCTTTGTAAATAGCTAAGGTTTGTATGGTTAGGAAAAATACAAATTATCTTCGAATTTGTCATTTTTAAATATTAAACTTAGCCGGTGAATATATAATAGCTGACGTCTCCGACGGCTCGACAGATTCCAAAAACTCGCGAGCGATTGCCATGAAGGTTGCGGGTGTGCCCACCAGCACCGACTATCGGCCAGATACCGCATATACTTGTAAACAGCTCCAGTTCTTCTCTGTCGGTTTCATCGACAAGTCGATTCCACTCACTTTATGACCGAGTTTTCTACCGAATTGGTGAAGTACTTGGTTTTGGTTTTATTGCTTTCGCCGTGTTGGATTATTCAATACTATCTTCAAAAGAAATGCTTTTGAAAGGAGAATAAAAGTGTTTTGCCCTTGCTTTTTTATCTCTGGTTTTTCCATAGAGTAAAGATGGCCGACCCTTCCCTCAGTGTACGGAAGTGTGTTTTAGGCTTTTAGTAATTATTTTATCAGTTCTTCTCTGTCGGTTTCATCGACAAGTCGATTCCACTCGCTTTATGACCTCGAGTTTTCTACCGAATTGGTGAAGTACTTGGTTTTGGTTTTATTGCTTTCGCCGTGTTGGATTATTCAATACTATCTTCAAAAGAAATGCTTTTGAAAGGAGAATAAAAGTGTTTTGCCCTTGCTTTTTTATCTCTGGTTTTTCCATAGAGTAAAGATGGCCGACCCTTCCCTCAGTGTACGGAAGTGTGTTTTAGGCTTTTAGTAATTATTTTATCACGTTATAAATTATTGTTGATAATTATAGATTTTCCTCTATATATTTTATATCACCCGCCTTTATTAGGCCTCTTCGATTAGCTTTCCATTTATACTAAACATCAAGGTAAATTTTATGTTTTGTTTATATGCGGCCTTTACCTATTCCTCCCCTAGTCCGAGATGTAGGCAGTCCTAACTTGGAAACCGAAGTTAAACAACGTTGAGCCCATTCAACTTTTATTTTCGTTAAGTTTAAATCATTTGCTCTGTAAGAGTAATGAAATGAATATTTTTTAGAAAATATTTTAAGAAAGATATTCTTTGAATAGTCTTCGTGCTGTTTTTTCAAAGATGAACTAACGTTTGGTTTATTTATGCTACGCAGTTTGCGCTCTATCGTTACGATAGAAAAAGAGAGAATCACGGTTTCACTTTGCAGAAAGAGTAAATCGATTTTGACGTTTTGTTCATTCTTCTTTCAAACTGAAGTGTTTTAAATACTAATTTAAAGGAACTTGTTAATTTTCAATTTCTTAGTCCTTTCAGTTTTTTCCTTTGGTCAAATAACCTGTTTATTGACGAAGGGTGAGTGGGCAATTCTCTTGTGTGTGACAAGAGAGAGAGACGGAGAGAGAGAGAGAAAGAGAGAACGATCCGATCTTTATTCTCGTCCCAAGTAAGGAGTTTGGGAGCGAGTAACGTTGTTCTCGATTCAGTTTTTTAATCTCGTCGCAAGTCTCTGTATCTACAGATAAAGCCACATGTTCGCTTCAGCTTGGTTTCTTGGCCAAAAATGAACTGCCTTCTCGTCCTTGGTGGCCTAAATCTTTTGATATACCTTGCCTATCAGAGATCGTAGGCAACGAGCTTGAAAGAGTACTGTGCCCAGTTAGAGCTCTTAAGTTTTATTTAGCTCGTACCAGATCCTTACGAGGTGGATCTGAGGCCTTATGGTGCTCAGTTAAGAAGTCCTCATTGCCTATGTCTAAAAATACTTTATCGTATTTTATTAGATTTTTAATCCGAGAGGCTCATTCTCACTTAAGTGAAAAAGATCGTTGCTTGCTTAAGGTCAAGACACACAAAGTAAGAGCGATAGCAACTTCCGTGGCCTTTAAGCAAAACAGATCTCTGCGAAGTATTATGGACGCGACCTTTTGGAGGAGCAAGTCAGTGTTCGCTTCATTTTACTTAAAAGACGTCCAGACTCTTTATGAGGACTGCTACACACTGGGTCCATTCGTTGCAGCGAGTGCAGTAGTGGGTGAGGGTTCTACCACTACATTCCCTTAATTCCAATATCCTTTTAATCTTCTCTTGAAATGTTTTTAATCTTGTTTTGGGTTGTACGGAAGGCTAAGAAGCCTTTCGCATCCTTTTTGATTTGGCGGGTGGTCAAATGTCATTTCTTGAGAGCGCCCAGATTAAGGGTTTTGATGAGGTCCTGTTGTATGGGTTGTCGCCCTGGATATAACAGCTCCTGGGAGTCTTTCAGCATCCTGAGAGGATGGCTGGGCTTCGTGAGGAAAGCGGACTAACAAGGCAGAGTAATCGTCAGAGTCAGCTTCCTTACCAGGTACCTATATTTATTTGGGTTTTGTTATGATATAACTGTCAAAAACTCTAAGCATATACGCCTTTATTGTATTAATACTGGTCTCTACCCACCACCATGGGTGTGAATCAGCTATTATATATTCACCGGCTAAGTTTAATATTTAAAAATGATATTTTGATTATGAAATAAATTTTTGAATATACTTACCCGGTGAATATATAAATTAAAGGCCCTCCCTTCCTCCCCGATAGAGACCTAGGGGACTGAGAAGAACTGGAGCTGTTTACAAGTATATGAGGTATCTGGCCGATAGTCGGCGCTGCTTGGCACACCCGCAACCTTCATGGCGATCGCTCGCGAGTTTTTGGAATCTGTCGAGCTGTCGGAGACGTCAGCTATTATATATTCACCGGGTAAGTATATTCAAAAATTTATTTTATAATTAAAATATCATATTACCAAATTCTGGAAACAAAAAAATTTATATGAAAGCAACTTCTCTATATACAATATCAAACAATTATTTTCTAGTTTTGTTTAGTGCTATAGCCTCTGTACCATGGTCCATGTGTTTACCAGCTTAATATTCATGATTCCAGAATTCCTGGTCCATTCCAGCATCCTATTCCTTTTACTTCGCTAATTACCGTTCCATCTCATCCACTCCAAAAAAAGTTGTCCCTTGGAAAGAGAAAAATACCACCCAAAGATTCAGACTAAAATGACTTTGAATAATTTAAGTACAGCTATATATGTTTTTGTTAGTATACTATATTGTGGGGTGAATATACTGTAGTTCGTTGGGACAAGTGTAGACTTTCTTATTACTTGTAATATAGATTTCCTGTATGAAATATGATTGTGTTATCTTACTAGGAGTGAAGCGGGTTGCGAAGCTACCATAAGATAAGCTGAGAATACAGTACAGTACTGCAGTCTAGGTGGCGTCGTGTTATGAAAATAGGTAGGAACATGGCTTGTAGGTTATGATAGTTGTGGAAGTTTAGGTTAGGTGGTGTTCTTATGTAGAGGTTTTGCAGAATGACGGACACGGGTTTTGTAGTTTGGCAGCCACAGCTTACAAATGCCTAAAAAAGGGGAAGGAAAGTCCCTTTTGTTTTGCATGCATGAGGCTCTGGCATAGTTATACTAAGGCTCCGAGCTCTGCACCCTGACACAACCTTTCTCGGTCGTGTAGTTCCTTGAATACACTGCAGATGGCATTTTGATCAGTTCAGCAGCTCTTTAGCAGCGGAACACTTAACTAATCAATGGGCACGGTAGTTTGAAGAGTGCCAATCGAACCGTGATTAACCTGGGAAATTGCCGGAGGGCTTGTTTTTATCCAATCAGAATTCAATATTTCCAAAATTTAAACATGGTAATGGGAGCATCCAGCATGAGTCAGAGATGCCCATTCTTAGCCGTCGATACGTGAAGATGGTAACGTCGTATTCCGAGAGTGACGAAGATAATTTTTTCTATAATTTGAACAATCTAAACATGGCAAAGATTATGATCTTCACCTAACAAAGGGAGTTTACGTCTTATTTACATAAGATAGGACTCTTGCGGGATTATTTTAGCATTTGTTCCAAGAGTAGTTTTGGTGAATTGTGTTATGTTTACAATGAAAAAGGAACTGACAATGGCAAGCCCACATTTTTGGCGCTGTTCAAATAGTTTGTACTAGAGGAAGATTGTCAAGGAATGTGAAAGTGTTTTTCATAGATCCAAACTATCTTGTGAAGATAGTTTTGTTATATTAGGTTACTTTGCTTATAGTATACAGTACAGGAGAACACGCACCCGTACATCTCATCCACAGGAAAAAAAAAATTGTCCCTTCAGTGAGACCGAGTAATGTAGGTATACTTATATTTGTTTCTGTTATTGTGGGATGAATTTAGCTCATTGGATCAAGTGTAAACTTTTTTAATTACTTGTCAAATTGATTTCCTTTACAAGGGTAAGCTAAGAATATGGAAGTGTAAGGGGGTTTGCAGTTTGGTTGTTAGCCCCTCCGATAGGTAAGTAGTTAGGACATGGCTCGTAGTTTAGGTTAGATGGAGTTCTTGTGCAGAGGTTTTTCTAACCAACGGACGCAGATTTTGCATAACGACCGCCACGGCTTATGAATACCTAGGAAATGGGAAGGAAATTCTCATTTTAAATATTTAACTTAGCCGGTGAATATATAATAGCTGCAACTCTGTTGCTCGACAGACACATACATAAAAAAACTCGCGAGCGATCGCTATGCAGGTTGCGGGTGTGCCCACCAGCGCCAACTGTCGGCCAGATACCACTCTCGGATGTAAACAAAACCTTCAATTTCTTCTCTGTCGACGTGTCGACAAGACGTACTTTTACTCGCTGTTGAACCTGGAGTTTTTCCCATCATATTTGGTGAAGTACTTTAATTTGGTTTGAGCTTTCGCAGTACAGGTGTTTTTCTTCAAATAAATCCTTGAGCTCGTTTTTGGATAGATTTAATTTTTAAATATTTAACTTAGCCGGTGAATATATAATAGCTGCAACTCTGTTGCTCGACAGACACATACAGTAAAAACTCGCCAGCGATCGCTATACAGGTTGCGGGTGTGCCCACCAGCGCCAACTGTCGGCCAGATACCACTCTCGATGTAAACAAAGACTCAATTTCTTCTCTGTCGACGTGTCGACAAGACGTACTTTTACTCGATGTAAAACCTGGAGTTTTTCCCATCATATTTGGTGAAGTACTTTAATTTGGTTTGAGCTTTCGCAGTGCAGGTGTTTTATCTTCATCTTAAATCTTGAACTCGTTTTTGGATAGATTTAATTTTTTGATGACAAAGAGAGTATGGACTTTCTTTGACTTTTAAATGGCCGACCCTTCCCTTAGACGGAAGTGTGTTTAGGCTTTTAGCAATTATCTTATCACGTTATAAATTAATTATAGATTTTCCTCTATATATTTTATATCTCACCGCCTTTATTAGGCCTCTTCGATTAACTTTCCGTTTATAATAAACATAAAAATAAATTTTAATGATTTGTTTATATGCGACCTTCCTGAGAGTAGGCGGTCCTAACTTGGAAACCGAAGTTAAACAACGTTGAGCCCTTTCAATCGTAAATAGCTTTTAAAGAGCTAATGATTTACAACTTTTTAAATGAATATTTTTTGATAGATATTTTATGAAAGATTTTCTTTGAATAGTCTTCGTACTGTTTCAAAGATGAACTAACGTTTAGTTTATTTATGCTACGCAGTTTGCGCTCTATCGTTACGATAGAGAGAGAGAGTATCACGGTTTCACTTTGCAGAAAGAGTAAATCGATTCTGACGTTTTGTTCATTCTTCTTTCAAAGCTTAAATGTTTTAAATTATATTTTAAAGGAACTTTTTATTTGAAAAACCTTTCAGTTTTTTTCCTTTGGTCAAATAACATGTTTTTCAATATTAATCTTACCCGATGATCATGTAGCTGTCAACTCTGTTGCCCGACAGAAATCTACGGTCGGGATACGCCAGCGATCGCTATACAGGTGGGGGTGTACACAACAGCGCCATCTGTGAGTAGGTACTCAAGTACTTCTTGTCAACAAGAACTCAATTTTTCCTCTGTCGTGCCTCCGGCAAGACCTACTAATACGCCGTCCCTAACTGGATTTGTTTTCACAACTTTTTGGTGAATTACACTATTCCAGTTTTGAGCTTTCGCTATGCAGGGGTTTTATCTTCATTTCAAAACTTGAACTCGTTTTGGATAGATTTTATTATGGTGACGAAGAGAGTATGGACTCTCTTTCACTTTTAAATGGCCGACCCTTCCCTTAGACGGAAGTGTTGGTGTCGAAGAGAGTATAGACTCTCTTTCACTTTTTATGTCCCACCCTTCCCTTAGACGGAAGTGTGTTTAGGTTTTTGGTAATTTTGCTTAACAAAGTTATAGATTTATTTTATATCTCTCCGCCATTTATAGGCCTCTTCGATTAACTTTCCATTTATTATAAACTTATAAAAATTAATTTTTATGTTTGTTTATATGCGACCTTTCCTAATAGTAGGCGGTCCTTACTTGGAACCGAAGTTAATTAACATTGAGCCCGTCATATCGTTTTTCCTGTTAAGAATTTATGCTATTTTAATTTTAATGTTTTTGAAAGAATTTCTTTGATAGTCTCGTACTGTTTTCAAAGTTGAACTAACGTTTTGTTTAGTCTCCGCAGTTGTTGACGTTCAGAACGTTCAACTTGCGCTCTATCGTTACGATAGAGAGAGAGTATTTCACGGTTTCACGTTGCAGTAAGAGTAAACCGATTCTAGCGTTTCGTTCATTCTTTCTTAGCTTAAATGGTTTTAATTCTAATAAAGGAACTTTTTATTTGGGAAACCTTTCAGTTTTTTTCCTTTAACAAATAATATGTTTTAACGATATATATAATTGGGCTCATCTCTCAGGTTCTAAGTCAAGAGAGAGAGAGAGAGAGATAGAGACGGAGGGAGAGAGAGGAGGATAAACGTTTCGTTCAAGCGGGTAACGTTGTTCTCGTTTTTTGCTCTTCTCCCTAGTCGCTATAGGGGAAGAAGGTAAAACGTTTCTAGAGTTTTATTCTTGTTCCCAGGCTTTATGCGGTGAGAGATTTTAAACGTAGTTTATTTGATCTTGTGTTTAGTCTCTTTTCCAGCCACTGAATTCTTTATCTTTCATTATGTTTTTCTGTTACATTGTAATACTGTTTTCGCAATTACTACCTTTTAATGAAGGATAGGATTGCGTGTTTCAGGTACAAACCACTTAAAGTTTCGAGTTCAGTGAAATAAGTGCAAACAGAAAATCAAAAGTGATAAAGTGATATGCGCAAAGTGTTACAGTGTTGCGTTCGAGGGTTCGTCTGTTCGTGCCAGTTGTTCACCTAGTCCGATACCTCTTACAAGCTCCCAAGCCCAGGGGAGAAGTAATGTCGAAGGACTTATGGGTTCCACAGGCCTTGATCGACGAACAGACGTTTCCCTCCGTGGTTTCGGGTGTATCTACACACGTTGCCGACGTGATCACACCACCCACACAAAGACGAGAGAGCCCATTTATTCCTCGTCTGCGGAAGAGGTTTCTCGCAGAAACCATGGACCAAATCTTGCAGCTTTTAAGTGCAAGTCGGTCCCTTCCGCGCAAGTCCAACGGCCTAGGTGTAGCCACTGGGTCAGTTCGGACTCGCTGCAGTACGACAACTGCACACCTCCCAAGAGAGGCAAGGTGGTACCGCAACAAGCAGTAACTCCGTCTGTTGCCGCACCAGCTGTTTTAGACCCTCAGTCACAACGGACAGTAGCTCCGTTTGTTGTTGTCTTTCATAGACCCTAGTGGTCCATGCTGCAGACTATACAGTCTCAGCTTGCTCCTTCATGCAGGAGTATCGTGCTGGAAGGTTGACAATGCACCTGTTAACCTACAACCCGCCGAGGTTGTGCGCTCAGCAGATACTGCGGCTGCCTGCTCCCACCCTCCTCCTGTGAGAGCTCCACCACCGATGCGCAGTCCACCCTGCCAGACGCATGTTCTTGCTGCACCATCTGCTAACATGCGTGAGCTACCGCATCAGCAGTGGGAAGGTTCTGTAGAGCTGCCGGGTTCCAGCACTATGCGGCATTCTCCGCAGCCCATGCAGCATGCTCTGCATACCTTACAGCATGCTCCGCATACCATGCCATACCGCATGCTCCTCAACCCACCGCAGCCCCTCCCACGCACCAGCACTCTGCTTTTGTTGTTGCCAGCTCCCACACTCCGACTGCGGAGAAGGTTGACGATGCACCCGTTGGCCTACACCTCCCACGGTTGTGCGCCCGGCATGGCTTCCTGCTCTCACACTCTTGTTGTGAGAGCTCCTCCACCCATGCACAGTCAACCCTGCCAGATGTATGATGACTCCCACACACAGAGCACTCCGTTGCCGTGCGTGAGCTACCACAAGCTGCCGTGTTTTGACACGGTGTGTCAGCCTCCGCAACACACTGTGGTTACCGCCACTCGCCAGCAGCAAACTAGTCAGTCAGGAGTTGAGGCTTCCCCACACAACTTTGGTTGTTGCCAACTCACAAACTGTCATACAGTTACATGACGTTGCCTTCTGGTCTGCTACTTATACACCAGTGCTGTATGTCCTCACGCTCCTGTTGTGGTTGACAGTTCAGTTTTTGACAGTTCACAGACTGTCAAGCAGTTTCATAACGTTGCCTTCTGGTCTGCTGCTTTTGCACCAGTGAAACCCTCACTGAGAGAACCTAGCTTTTCTCGGATATGGTTCCTGTAGATGAGAAAGTGCTGTTCTCCCTCCTTCTGATATTCCCTTGAGGACTCTGTCATTTGGAGAGGAGCCTTAAGCTGCTTAGCCTCCTATGGACTTTTATTTAAGCATAACATGCTTCCAGGGAGGGTAAATGGTTCCGCTTCAGTCGCTAACCCCGTCTGTTGCCACACCTGCTCCCATAGACCTTGGGCTTTGTTGCAAGACATGCAGTCCAAGCTTAGTCCTTGATAGAGGATTTTTTACGGAGAAGACCCTTCTTGCCAACGACCTTCCTACCGGTTGGTTGTACGCCCTGTTGACGCTGAGGTATCCTACTCACGTCCGCCAGTTGAGATGGTTCCTCCACCGGTGCGACCCAGTGTGGGTTGCCAGTCGCACGTTGATGTTATGCTACTCTCGGAGGTGGTTGTGGACGTTCAGTGTGTCACTGGGAAGACGTTCAACAACCAGCAGAGGTGACTTGTTGTGACGCAGTGCGGCAACCTCAGCAACCCGATAAAGGGTTGTCTGTACTACCCAGACAGTCTAGACAGTTTCGGGTTGTCGCTGTACTTCCTCGCTTCCCCATGGTTGACAGTTCACAGACTGTGCAGCAGTACCATGATCTTGTGTCCGGCTCCATCACGCATCCACCAGTGCGACCGGATTCAGCGAGTCAGACGTTGCCCACTCCGTTGCCGTTTCCTCATCAGTTTCGGATGAGGAACCCTCTGATGAGGACATGGCTGAACAAGAAGATCAATCCCCAGCCCTGCTATCCATCCAGAAGATGCTGAAGAAGGAATACGGCCCTGTCAGGCTGTGGATGAGTCTGGTTAGGACACTGTCATCCGTGGTGCATTTGGTGTCACTTGGAAGACTACACCTCCGTCCTCTTCGGTTTCATCTAGCTCTTCACTGGAAAAGGACAAGACGCTACAAGCGGTCTCGATCCCGGTTTCTGGAAGATAAGTCTGGTCTAACCTGAAGAAAGGACTTTATCAATCTTTTATAGGGTCTTCCCCTGATTGTTCAGACTCCCAACCACGTTCTCTTCTCAGACGCATCGGACGTAGGCTGGGGTGCGACCTTAGGCGGTAGGGAATGCTCGGGATTATGGAACTCGCGTCAAAGGACAATGCATTTTAACTGCAAGAAGCTTCTGGCAGTAAGTCTGACCTGGAAAAGCTTCAGGTCTCTCCTTCAAGACAAAGTAGTGGAGGTCAACACGGACAACTCCCTGCTTTGATGTTCATCTCCTAGCAAGGAGGGACCTACTCTCTGACATGGTGCGAGTTCGCTAGTGACCTCCTCTCCTGTTCAACAGGTCTAGACTTTTCACTAGTAACAAATTTCTTCCAAGGCAACTTGAATGTCTTAGCAGTTTGTCTCAGTAGGAAGGGACAATAATTCCAACATATTGGACCCTCCACAGAGATGTATGCAAGAGACTTTGGGTCACCTGGGGCCATCCAACCATAGATCTCTTCGCAACCTCGATGTCCAAGAGGCTCTCAACAGACCCAGCAGTGGTTCTTTTAGATGCCTTTCTACTAGATTAGTCTCTTCTAGATCTATATGCATTCCCTCCGTTCTAGTTTGTCAACAAATACTGCAGAAGTTCGCCTCTCACGTTGGGACAAAGTTGACACTAGTTGCTTCCCTCTGGCCCGCGAGAGAATAACTTACCGAGGTACTTCGATGGCTAGTAGACGTTCCCAGAACTCTTCCCCTATGGGTGGACCTGCTACGTCTGCCACGCGTAAGAAGGTACTCCAAGGCCTCCACGCTCTTTGTCTGACTGCCTTCAGAGTATCGAAAGACTCTCGAGAACTAGAGGTTTTTCGAAGGAGGTAACCAGAGCGATTGTTAGAGCAAGGAGAACATCCACCCTTAGAGTCTACCAATCGAAGTGGGGAATCTTCCTAAACTGGTGCAAGTCAGTATCCGTATCCTCGACCAGTACCTCTGTAACTCAAATAGCTGACTTCCTCTTATATCTGAGAAAAGAGCGATCTCTTTCAGCTCCCACTTTCAAGGGTTACAGAAGCATGTTGGCATCAGTCTTCCGTCACAGAGGCTTAGATCTTTCCAACAATAAAGATCTACAGGACCTCCTTAAGTCTTTTGAGACCACGAAGGAGCGTCGTTTGGTTACACCTGGTTGGAATTTAGACGTGGTTCTAAGATTCCTTATGTTAGACAGGTTCGAACCACTTCAATCAGCCTCCCTGAAAGATCTCACCTTTAAGACTCTTTTCCTGATATGCTTTACCAGCTAAAAGAGTCAGTGAGATTCATGCCTTCAGCAAGAACATCGGATTTTCATCCGAAACGGCTACATGTTCTACATCTTGGTTTTCTAGCCAAACACGAGCTGCCTTCTCGGCCTTGACCAATATCGTTCGTTATTCCAAACTTATCGATATGGTTGGAAATGAACTAGAAAGAGTATTATGTCCTGTAGAGCTCTTAAGTTCTATTTTAAAAACCTTTATGAGGCCCGTCTGAAGCTTTATGGTGTTCAGTTAAGAATTCATCTTTGCCTATGTCAGAGAATTCTTTATCCTATTATTTTCAGACTGTTAATACGAGAAGCTCATTCCCTTCTGAATGAGGAAGACCAAGCTTGGCTGAAGGTAAGGACACACGAAGTTAGAGCTATAACAACTTCCGTGACCTTTTAATAAAATAGATCTCTGCAAAATATTTTCGACGCAACCTTTTGGAAAAGCTAATCAGTGTTCGCGTCTTTTATCTTAAGAATGTCCAGTCTCTTTACGAGAACTGCTACACTCTGGGACCATTCGTAGCAACGAGTGCAGTAGTGGTGGGGGCTCCACCACTACAATTCCCTAATTCCAGAACCTTTTTAATCTTTCTCTTGAAATATTTCTGGGTTGTCCGGAAGGCTAAGAAGCCTTCCGCATCCTAGTTGATTTGGCGGGTGGTCAAATTCTTTCTTGAGAAGCGCCTAGATTAGAGGTTGTGATGAGGTCCTTTAGTATGGGTTGCAACCCTTAATACTTCAGCACCTAGGAGTCACTCAGCATCCTAAGAGGATCGCTAGGCTCAGTAAGGAAGACGTACTTAAAAAGGCAGAGTAATGGTTCAAGTCGACTTCCTTACCAGGTACTTATTTATTTTATGTTTGTTATTTTGAATAACGGCTAAAATAAGATACGGGATACTTAGCTTCTTTGTTAACATGTATGCTGGTCTCCACCCACCACCCTGGGTGTGAATCAGCTACATGATCATCGGGTAAGATTGATATTGAAAAATGTTATTTTCATTAGTAAAATAAATTTTTGAATATACTTACCCGATGATCATGAATTTAAGGACCCGCCCTTCCTCCCCATAGAGAACCAGTGGACCGAGGAGAAAATTGAGTTCTTGTTGACAAGAAGTACTTGAGTACATACTCACAGATGGCGCTGTTGTGTACACCCCCACCTGTATAGCGATCGCTGGCGTATCCCGACCGTAGATTTCTGTCGGGAAACAGAGTTGACAGCTACATGATCATCGGGTGAGTATATTCAAAAATTTATTTTACTAATGAAAATAACATTTTTTTGACGAAACGTAAGTGGGCTCTTCTCTTAGGTGCGTAATCAAGAGAGAGAGAGAGAGAGATAGAGACGGAGGGAGAGAGATAGAGACGGAGGGAGAGAGAGGGGAGAAAACGTTCCGTTCAAGCGGGTAACGTTGTTCTCGAGTTACTCTCGTCCCTAGTCTCTGTCCGGGGAGAAAGGATAAAACGTTTTTAGTTTTTTATTCTCGTCCCCAGGCAATGTACGGTGAGAGATTGAAAACGTAGTTTTGAATGAACTAGTGTTTAGTCTCTTCCCCAGCCACTGAATTTTTTATCTTAAAATATGTTTACTGTTTTTTGCTGGTATCAATGTGCTTGCATTATACGACTGATTTCGCTATTACTACCTTTTGATGAGGTTAGAATTGCGTGCTTCAGGTAGAAATCAGTAAAAGTTTCGATTTCAGTGAAATAAGTGCTAAACAGAAAATCGTAGTGATAAAGTGATATTGCGCAAAGTGTTATCAGTGTTGCGACCGAGGGTTCGTCTGTTCGTGCCTGTCGTTCACCTAGTCCGGGACCTCTTGCAAGCTCCCAAGCCCAGGGGAGAAGTAATGTCGTACGACTTATGGGTTCGAGAGGCCTTGATCAGCGAACAGACGTTCCCTCTATGGTATCGGGTGTATCTTACCAAGATCACTCCTACCATAAGGCGAGAGAGACGTTTTTCTCCTCGTCATCCAAAGGCTTTTTGCATAAGAAACCTGAAACAAGGTTTCGAGGCCCTTAAGCGAAAGTCAGTCCTTTCAGGACAGGTCCAGCGTCCTGGTTGTAGCCATTAGGACAGCTCTGACCCTATGCAGTCATCGGAAGACTGCTCGCCCCCTAACAAAAGCGTAACACAGACTCCGAGAGTCTTTTTGTTGGCAAGGTTTTGCGGTCACAGACGTTACCCTCGTCTCTTACCGCAACCTTTTCCGTTGATCCTAAATGGGTTGTACGGCAAGACATGCAGAATATGCTTGCCTCCCTTATGGAAGACTATTCTGCCGATTAGTCCGTTGAGCCTAGCCGTTTATCTCATCGAGATCCTGGCTTTCAGCCAACCTAACGTTCCTTTGTGCGTCCTGTTGACGTTGGCGTAGCTAAGTCACGTCAGTCAGGTTGTTTAGAACCACACTCGATGCGGTCTCGTGTGGATTTTCAACCACATTTGGACGTTAGGCCACTTGCTGATGCTCCTGTTGACGTTCAGGACGTTCGCTAACAATCGGTGTTGACTTTTTTTGACGCTGTGCGTCAACCTCCGAATTCTAGAGTTGTTTTGACTGCTCAGTCTAGGCGGTCAAAGCAGTCTCGAGTGGACGCTGTGCGTCCTCACGCACCTGTTGTTGTTGACAGTTCACAGACTGTCAAGCAGTTACATGACGTTGCGTCCTGGTCCGCTACTAATGCACCAGTGCGTGTGACCTCTGCTTGTAAAGCATTGCCACCACGGTAGGTCTCTCCCTTGCTTGAGACTCAGCTATTATCGGGCACGGTTCCTTCAGATGAGGAAGTTGCTGTTCCCCTCCTACTGATATTCCCTTGAGGACTCTGTCAGACGGAGAGGAGCCTAAAGCTGCTTAGCCCTCTATGGACTTTAAATAAATCATGCTGATTTTTAAGGATCTTTGTCCGGATCTTTTTGTAACTGCTGCTCCTCGTTCGCCTAAACGTCAGAGCTTACACTAGGCCTAGCTACTTCGAAGCCGTTGTTTATAGGCTAGTGCTCTCTCGCTCTCCTAGAGAGCTTTACGTTTGCTAGGCGACTGGTTTATCACCAGGAGGAGTTTGGGGGATACAGCCCTTGGCTTTCCCTTCTTTTAAACTGGCTTATAGAGCGAGAGTCTGATATGACACGAGAGAAGTTCTCGGCTTGGGAGTTCCTGCCTCTGCCCAGATAGACTTCTCAAATCTCGTAGACTCTCCCTGGCGCCTGGCCAGGAGACGCTCCAAGATTTTACAGGTCAACTTCACAGCTGTTTTTGAGCCTTTGAAGTTTTGCTGTACAATTATGTCATGCATAAACAAGGCTTTCAGGGATGGCTCCAATGATCTGACAGCCACGTTCTCTGCAGGAACAAGTCCCTCAGGGATGGCTCCATGATTTGGCAGCCATGTTCACTGCAGGAGTACGTAAGAGGCAAGTGCGCTCAATGTGTTCATTGTCAAGACAAACTTCGCGATGAAGTCTTCCAGGCTGTCTTGACAGCATTTATGGAAGGCGACTGGATGGTCTCTCTCGACCTTCAGGAGGCATACTTCCACATTCCTATACACCCGGATTCCCAACCGTTTCTGAGGTTTGTTTACAGGAATGTGGGGTACCAGTTTCGAGCTATCGGGAATCCGAGCCTCACTGTACTTGGACGACTGGCTTCTCAGAGCCTCTTCCAGTCATCGCTGTCTGAAGGATCTCAATTGGACTCTAGATCTGACCAAGGAATTGGGACTCCTAGGTAATTTGGAAAAGTCACAGCTGGTCCCATCCCAAACTATTCTGTATTTAGGGATGAAGATTCACAATCAAGTTTTTTCGGGCTTTTCCGTCGGCCCCCAGAATAGATCAAGCCCTGCTCTCCATCCAGAAGATGCTGAAGAAAGAACGCTGCTCAGTCAGGCTGTGGATGAGTCTGGTAGGGACGCTGTCATCCCTGGAGCAATTTGTCTTGCTAGGAAGGCTACACCTCCGTCCTCTTCAATTCCATCTGGTTTTCACTGGAAAAAGGACAAGACGCTAGAGGCGGTCTCGATCCCGATTTCCGAAAAGATAAAGTCTTGTCTGACTTGGTGGAAGGACAATATCAGCCTACGAGAGGGTCTTCCCCTGGCAGTTCAGATACCCAACCACGTTCTCTTCTCGGACGCATCGGACTTGGGCTGGGGCGCGACGCTGGACGGTCGGGAATGCTCAGGTCTGTGGAACTCGAGTCAGAGGAGCATGCATATCAACAGCAAGGAGCTTTTGGCGGTTCATCTGGCCTTGATAAGCTTCGTGAATCTCCTTCGAGGCAAGGTGGTGGAGGTAAACTCGGACAACACCACGGCCTTGGCGTACATTTCCAAACAGGGAGGTACCCACTCACTGACTTTGTACGAGATCGCAAGGGACCTGCTCATCTGGTCAAAAGATCGAGGCATCTCCCTAGTAACGAGGTTCATCCAGGGCGACTTGAACGTCCTAGCAGATTGTCTCAGTCGGAAAGGTCAAGTAATTCCAACCGAATGGACCCTCCACAAGGATGTGTGCAAGAGACTTTGGGCGACTTGGGGTCAACCCACCATAGATCTCTTTGCAACCTCGCTGACCAAGAGGCTTCCAATCTATTGCTCTCCAGTCCCGGACCCAGCAGCAATACATATAGATGCCTTCCTCCTAGATTGGTCACATCTAGATCTTTACGCATTCCCACCATTCAAGATTGTCAACAAGGTACTGCAGAAATTCGCCTCTCACGAAGGGACAAGGTTGACGTTAGTTGCTCCCCTCTGGCCCGCGAGAGAATGGTTCACCGAGGTACTTCGATGGCTAGTAGACGTTCCCAGAAGTCTTCCTCTAAGAGTAGACCTTCTATGTCAACCACACGTAAAGAAGGTACACCAAAGCCTCCACGCTCTTCGTCTGACTGCCTTCAGACTATCGAAAGACTCTCGAGAGCTAGAGGCTTTTCGAAGGAGGCAGCCAGTGCGATTGCTAGAGCAAGGAGAGCGTCTACCATTAGAGTCTACCAATCGAAGTGGGAAGTCTTCCGAGACTGGTGCAAGTCAGTTTCCGTATCCTCGACCAGTACCTCTGTAGCCCAAATAGCTGATTTTCTCTTATACCTGAGAAAAGTACGATCCCTTTCAGCTCCTACTATCAAGGGCTACAGAAGCATGTTGGCCTCGGTCTTCCGGCATAGAGGCTTAGATCTTTCCAACAATAAAGATCTGCAAGACCTCCTTAAGTCTTTCGAGACCTCTAAGGAGCGTCGTTTGGCTACTCCTGGTTGGAATTTAGACGTGGTCCTAAGATTCCTCATGTCAGACAGGTTTGAGCCTTTACATTCAGCCTCCCTGAAAGATCTCACTCTTAAGACTCTTTTCCTGGTATGCTTAGCCTCGGCTAAAAGAGTCAGTGAGCTTCATGCCTTCAGCAAGAACATCGGGTTTGAGCCTTTACATTCAGCCTCCCTGAAAGATCTCACTCTTAAGACTCTTTTCCTGGTATGCTTAGCCTCGGCTAAAAGAGTCAGTGAGCTTCATGCCTTCAGCAAGAACATCGGGTTTTCGTCAGAAAAAGCTACTTGTTCTCTGCAACTTGGTTTCCTAGCCAAAAATGAGCTACCTTCTCGTCCTTGGCCTAAATCTTTCGATATTCCTAGCTTATCGGAGATCGTAGGCAATGAACTAGAAAGAGTCTTATGCCCTGTTAGAGCTCTTAAGTTCTACTTAGCTCGTACTAAACCTTTACAAGGCCAATCTGAAGCGTTATGGTGTTCGGTTAAGAAACCATCCTTGCCTATGTCAAAGAATGCTTTGTCATATTTTATCAGATTGTTAATACGAGAAGCTCATTCACACGAGTGAGGAAGACCGATCTTTGCTTAAGGTTAAGACGCACGAGGTTAGAGCTTAGCAACTTCCGTGGCCTTTAAGCAAAATAGATCTCTGCAAAGTATCATGGACGCAACCTATTGGAGAAGCAAGTCAGTGTTCGCGTCATTTTACTTGAAAGATGTCCAGTCTCTTTACGAGAACTGCTACACACTGGGACCATTCGTAGCAGCGAGTGCAGTAGTGGGTGAGGGCTCAACCACTACAATTCCCTAATTCCATATCCTTTTAATCTGTCTCTTGAAATGTTTTAATGTTGTTTTTATGGGTTGTCCGGAAGGCTAAGAAGCCTTTCGCATCCTAGTTGATTTGGCGGGTGGTCAAAGTCATTTCTTGAGAGCGCCCAGATTAGGGGTTTGATGAGGTCCTGTTGTATGGGTTGCAGCCCTTGATACTTCAGCTCCTGGGGGTCTGTCAGCATCCTAAGAGGATCGCTGGGCTCCGTAAGGAAGACGTACTTACAAGGCAGAGTAATCGTCTAAGTCGACTTCCTTACCAGGTACCTATTTATTTTGGTTTTGTTATATTGATAACTGCCAAAATGAAATAAAAAACTCTTAGCTTATACGATGTAAACATATTTAACTCTGGTCTCTACCCACCTCCTTGGGTGTGAATCAGCTATTATATATTCACCGGCTAAGTTAAATATTTAAAAATGATATTTTAATTATAAAATAAATTTTTGAATATACTTACCCGGTGAATATATAAATTAAACGACCCTCCCTTCCTCCCCAATAGAGACGCAGTGGGATGAGAAGAAATTGAGTCTTTGTTTACATCGAGAGTGGTATCTGGCCGACAGTTGGCGCTGGTGGGCACACCCGCAACCTGTATAGCGATCGCTGGCGAGTTTTTACTGTATGTGTCTGTCGAGCAACAGAGTTGCAGCTATTATATATTCACCGGGTAAGTATATTCAAAAATTTATTTCATAATTAAAATATCATTTTTGATGACAAAGAGAGTATGGACTTTCTTTGACTTTTAAATGGCCGACCCTTCCCTTAGACGGAAGTGTGTTTAGGTTTTTAGCAATTATCTTATCACGTTATAAATTAATTATAGATTTTCCTCTATATATTTTATATCTCACCGCCTTTATTAGGCCTCTTCGATTAACTTTCCATTTATAATAAACATAAAAATAAATTTTAATGTTTTGTTTATATGCGACCTTTCCTGAGAGTAGGCGGTCCTAACTTGGAAACTGAAGTTAAACAACGTTGAGCCCTTTCAATCGTGAATAGCTTTTAAAGCGCTAATGATTTAAAACTTTTTAATTGAATATTTTTTAATAGATATTTTATGAAAGATTTTCTTTGAATAGTCTTCGTACTGTTTCAAAGATGAACTAACGTTTAGTTTATTTATGCTACGCAGTTTGCGCTCTATCGTTACGATAGAGAGAGAGAGTATCACGGTTTCACTTTGCAGAAAGAGTAAATCGATTCTGACGTTTTGTTCATTCTTCTTTCAAAGCTTAAATGTTTTAAATTATATTTTAAAGGAACTTTTTAATTGAAAAACCTTTCAGTTTTTTCCTTTGGTCAAATAACATGTTTTTTTGACGAAACGTAAGTGGGCTCTTCTCTTAGGTGCGAAATCAAGAGAGAGAGAGAGAGAGAGAGAAAGATAGAGAGGAAGGGAGAGAGAGGAGAGAAAACGTTCCGTTCAAGCGGGTAACGTTGTTCTCGAGTTACTCTCGTCCCTAGTCTCTGTACGGGGAGAAAGGATAAAACGTTTTTAGTTTTTTATTCTCGTCCCCAGGCAATGTACGGTGAGAGATTGAAAACGTAGTTTTGAATGAACTAGTGTTTAGTCTCTTCCCCAGCCACTGAATTTTTTATCTTAAAATATGTTTACTGTTTTTTTGCTGGTATTAATGTGCTTGCATTATACGACTGATTTCGCAATTACTACCTTTTGATGAAGGTAGAATTGCGTGCTTCAGGTAGAAATCAGTAAAAGTTTCGATTTCAGTGAAATAAGTGCAAAACAGAAAATCGTAGTGATAAAGTGATATTGCGCAAAGTGTTATCAGTGTTGCGACCGAGGGTTCGTATGTTCGTGCCTGTCGTTCGCCTAGTCCGGGACCTCTTGCAAGCTCCCAAGCCCAGGGGAGAAGTAATGTCGTACGACTTATGGGTTCGAGAGGCCTTGATCAGAGAACAGACGTTCCCTCTATGGTATCGGGTGTATCTTACCAAGATCACCCCTACCATAAGGCGAGAGAGACGATTTTCTCCTCGTCATCCGAAGGCTTTTTGCATAAGAAACCTGAAACAAGGTTTCGAGGCCCTTAAGCGAAAGTCAGTCCTTTCAGGACAGGTCCAGCGTCCTGGTTGTAGCCATTAGGACAGCTCTGACCCTATGCAGTCATCGGAAGACTGCTCGCCGTCTAACAAAAGCGTAACACAGACTCCGAGAGTCTTTTTGTTGGCAAGGTTTTGCGGTCACAGACGTTACCCTCGTCTCTTACCGCAACCATTTCCGTTGATCCTAAATGGGTTGTACGGCAAGTCATGCAGAATAAGCTTGCCTCCCTTATGGAAGACTATTCTGCCGATAAGTCCGTTGAGCCTAGCCGTTTATCTCATCGAGATCCTGGCTTTCAGCCACCCTAACGTTCCTTTGTGCGTCCTGTTGACGTTGGCATAGCTAAGTCACGTCAGTCAGGTTGTTTAGAACCACACTCGATGCGGTCTCGTGTGGATTTTCAGCCACATTTGGACGTTAGGCCACTTGCTGATGCTCCTGTTGACGTTCAGGACGTTCGCTAACAATCGGAGTTGACTTGTTTTGACGCTGAGCGTCAACCTCCGCATTCTAGAGTTGTTTTGACTGCTCAGTCTAGGCGGTCAAAGCAGTCTCGAGTAGCGTCCTCACGCACCTGTTGTTGTTGACAGTTCACAGACTGTCAAGCAGTTACATGACGTTGCGTCCTGGTCTCTCGCACCTGTTGTTATTGACAGTTCACAGACTGTCAAGCAGTTACATGACGTTGCGTCCTGGTCCGCTACTAATGCACCAGTGCGTGTGGACTCTGCTTGTAAAGCATTGCCACCACGGTAGGTCTCTCCCTTGCTTGAGACTCAGCTATTATCGGACAAGGTTCCTTCAGATGAGGAAGTTGCTGTTCCCCCTCCTACTGATATTCCCTTGAGGACTCTGTCAGACGGAGAGGAGCCTAAAGCTGCTTAGCCCTCTATGGACTTTAAATAAATCATGCTGATTTTTAAGGATCTTTGTCCAGATCTTTTTGTAACTGCTGCTCCTCGTTCGCCTAAACGTCAGAGCTTACACTAGGCCTAGCTACTTCGAAGCCGTTGTTTTATAAGCTACTGCTCTCTCGCTCTCCTAGAGAGCTTTACGTTTGCTAGGCGACTGGTTTATCACCAGGAGGAGTTTGGGGGATACAGCCTTTGCTCTCCCTTCTTTTAAACTGGCTTATAGAGCGAGAGTCTGATATGACACGAGAGAAGTTCTCGGCCTAGGAGTTCCTGCCTCTGCCCAGATAGACTTCTCAAACCTCATAGACTCTCCCTGGCGCCTGGCCATGAGACGCTCCAAGATTTTACAGGTCAACTTCACAGCTGTTTTTGAGCCTTTGAAGTTTTGCTGTACAATTATGTCATGCATAAACAAGGCTTTCAGGGATGGCTCCAATGATCTGACAGCCACGTTCTCTGCAGGAACAAGTCCCTCAGGGATGGCTCCTTGATTTGGCAGCCATGTTCACTGCAGGAGTACGTAAGAGGCAAGTGCGCTTAATGTGTTCATTGTCAAGACAAACTTCGCGATGAAGTCTTCCAGGCTGTCTTGACAGCATTTATGGAAGGCGACTGGATGGTCTCTCTCGACCTTCAGGAGGCATACTTCCACATTCCTATGCACCCGGATTCCCAACCGTTTCTGAGGTTTGTTTACAGGAATGTGGGGTACCAGTTTCGAGCTATCGGGAGTCCGAGCCTCACTGTACTTGGACGACTGGCTTCTCAGAGCATCGTCCAGCCTTCACTGTCTGCAGGATCTACATTGGACGTTGAGTCTGGCCAGGGAGTTGGGACTTGTGGTCAACCTAAAAGTCCCAACTGATCCCATCCCAGATTATTCTATTTTTGGGGATGGAGATTCGCAGTCAAGCCCTGCTCGAAGTCCAACTAATGCTGAAAAGAAAACGTTTATTCAGTCAGGAGTTGGAACAGTCTCGTAGGGACTCTCATCCCTGGAGCAGTTTGTCTCACTAGGGAGACTACCCTTTTTGCCTCTCCGGTTCCATCTAGCCTCTCACTGGAACTAGGACAAGACATTAGAGATGGTATCATTCCCAGTCTCCGAACCAATAAAGGCATGCCTGAAATGGTGGGACAGCAATATCAGTCTTGAGAGAGGGACTATCCCTAGCAGTCAAGAACCCAAACCACGTGTTGTCCTATGACGCGTCGGGTTTGGGTTGGGTGCGACCCTGGACGGTCGGGAATGCGCTGGTCTGTGGACCTCAAGTCAGAAGAGCATGCACATCAACGGCAAGGAGCTATTAGCAGTCCACTTGGCCTTGATGATATTAGGAAGCGTCTTCGAAACTAAGTGGTAGAGGTCAACTCAGACAACACCACAACTTTGGCGTACATCTCCAAGCAAGGAGGCACACACTCCTTCACGCTGCTCGAGATCGCAAGGGACCTTCTCTTATGGTCTAGAATTCGAGGCATCTCCCTGTTGACGAGATTCATCCAGGGGGACTTGAACGTCTTGGTAGACTGTCTCAGTCGGAGGGGTCAGGTGATACCCACGGAATGGACCCTCCACAAGGACGTGGGCAAGAGTCTTTGGGCTTCTTGGGGTCAACCAACCATAGACTTCTTTGCCTCCTCGTTGACCAAAAGGTTACCAATCTTTTGCTCTCCAGTCCTAGATACAGAAGCAATCTACATAGACGCGTTTCTACTGGATTGGTCTTTTATGGACTTATATGCATTCCCACCATTCAAGATAGTCAACAAGGTACTGCAGAAGTTCGCCTCTCACGGAGGGACAAGGTTGACGTTGGTTGCTACCCTCTGGCCCGCGAGAGAGTGGTTCACCGAGGTACTTCAATGGCTGGTAGACTTTCCAAGAAGTCTTCCTCTAAGGGTAGATCTGTTACGTTAGCCCCACGTAAAGAATGTCCATCAAAGCCTCCCCGCTCTTCGTCTGACTTCCTCACACTATCGAAAGACTCTCAAGAGCTAGAGGTTTTTCGAAGGAGGCAGTCAGTGCGATTGCAAGAGCTAGGAGAGCTTCTACCATTAGAGTATACCAGTCGAAGTGGGAAGTCTTTCGAGACTGGTGCAAGTCAGCATCGGTGTCCTCGTCCAGTACCTCTGTAGCCCAAATCACAGATTTTCTTTTACGTCTGAGAAAGGTTCGCTCCCTTTCAGCTCCCACGATTAAGGGCTACAGGAGCATGTTGGCTTCGGTCTTTCGACATAGAGGCTTAGATCTTTCCAACAATAAAGATCTCCAAGATCTCCTTAAGTCTTTCGAGACCTCTAAGGAACGTCGTTTGACAACTCCTGGATGGAACTTAGACGTGGTCCTAAGGTTCCTCATGTCAGACAGGTTTGAGCCTTTACATTCAGCCTCCCTGAAGGATCTCACCCTCAAGACACTTTTCCTAGTGTGCTTGGCTTCGGCTAAAAGGGTCAGTGAACTTCATGCCTTCAGTAAGAACATCGGCTTTTCTACAGAAAAAAGCCACTTGTTCACTTCAACTTGGTTTCCTGGCCAAAAATGAACTGCCTTCTCGTCCTTGGCCTAAATCTTTTGATATTCCTTGCTTATCAGAGATCGTAGGCAACGAACTGGAAAGAGTATTATGTCCTGTTAGAGCTCTTAAGTTCGATTTAGCTCGTACTAAGTCATTACGAGGAAAATCTGAGGCATTATGGTGCTCAGTTAAGAAACCTTCATTGCCTATGTCAAGGAATTCTTTGTCATATTTTATCAGATTTTTTTGATACGAGAAGCTCATTCTCACATGAATGAGAAAGACCGATGTTTGCTTAAGGTTAAGACGCACGAAGTTAGAGATATAGCAACCTCCGTGGCCTTCAAGCAAAATAAATCTCTGCAAAGTATTATGGATGCAACTTCTTGGAGAGACAAGTCAGTATTCGCGTCATTTTACTTAAAAGATGTCCAGACTCTTTACGAGGACTGCTACACACTGGGTCCATTCGTTGCAGCGAGTGCAGTAGTGGGTGAGGGTTCTACCACTACACTTCCCTAATTCCAATATCCTTTTAATCTGTCTCTTGAAATGTTTTTAATATTGTTTTATGGGTTGTTCGGAAGGCTAAGAAGCCTTTCGCATCCTGATTGATTTGGCGGGTGGTCAAAGTCATTTCTTGAGAGCGCCCAGATTAGGGGTTTGATGAGGTCCTGTTGTATGGGTTGCAGCCCTTGATACTTCAGCTCCTGGGAGTCTGTCAGCATCCTAAGAGGATCGCTGGGCTCCGTGAGGAAGACAGACTTACAAGGCAGAGTAATCGTCTAAGTCAACTTCCTCACCAGGTACCTATTTATTTTGGTTTTGTTATATTGATAACTGCCAAAATGAAAAAACTCTTAGCTTATACGCTGTAAACATAATTAACTCTGGTCTCTACCCACCTCCTTGGGTGTGAATCAGCTATTATATATTCACCGGCTAAGTTAAATATTTAAAAATGATATTTTAATTATAAAATAAATTTTTGAATATACTTACCCGGTGAATATATAAATTAAATGACCCTCCCTTCCTCCCCAATAGAGACGCAGTGGGATGAGAAGAAATTGAAGGTTTTGTTTACATCCGAGAGTGGTATCTGGCCGACAGTTGGCGCTGGTGGGCACACCCGCAACCTGCATAGCGATCGCTCGCGAGTTTTTTTATGTATGTGTCTGTCGAGCAACAGAGTTGCAGCTATTATATATTCACCAGGTAAGTATATTCAAAAATTTATTTTATGATTAAAATATCATTTTTCTATGCATGCGGGATGCCTGGTCCGTCATTATACAAAGGCTCCCCTATCTTCTTGCCGTCCCACCCCTTCTAACTTTTTCACAGTGTAACATGGATGCATTATGGCCTCGTAGATCCCAGTGTCTTGCTAACAAACCTATAAATCCATTTCTTCAAACCACAGAATAAGTGATCAAGTCCTTTAACCCATATGAACACAAACTTTTTAATACAGTAATTCTTATTGGCCATAATTAAGATCTGGTTATCCGCTGGAATTGTATCTATTAAACTTCTTGAATTAGCATTAGCATACATGTAGTACTGTACGTAAGTTCTAATCATAGTGTTTGAGAGGTGAGAATGGAGTTGCCCAGCGATAGCTCTGATTTATGTTAATCTCCAAGCTGGAAATGAACACACAGCTATTCATTGTTTCAAGTAGTAAACTGTTAGCAAAGAAAGAAGTTTGCATTTATTCAGTGTACAGTAATATCTAAATCATCTCTTTTTTATTATGACAATGAATTCTCTGATTCTGTTAATATTATTGTTCTTTATTTCGCCATTATTTGCAAGGAGTACTGTATTCTATATAAGGACTATATCTTTTAGTACAGTATTAAAAAAATTGGAAATACTGTATAGTGTTATTAGGTTACTGTATTTGGCAAAGTAGCTTATATAACTTTTATGGCAATTCTGGGGTACAGTACTGTACTTAAATTTTTCATTTATCTTTCTTTTTATAGCTGGATGTTGTGTGATTAATCCATTTGGGCAATGGATCATATTCCTTACTATGATGTCTCTTTTCAATGTTCCTTTTAGAAAGCAGTTATCAAGCATGTACAATTATTTCTACTTTCATTTATGATTGTATATTGTATATAGTATGATAAAGTCCCTGTCAAGGTTTGACCTCCAAATAACTTTAAGCAGTTTTATATTGAATTTAGTGTAGGGATATTAATGCTATTTTGTATCATTAATTGTAAGGCTGCAAGTTTCTTGTCTTATATTCCAGACTGAAAGTAAAACATGCAGCTTAACCTGACAAGAGTAGACTACTTACAAGTAGGCTTAACATCTGCTCACTGTGTACGAGTTCTTCCATCTAGTGGTGCTAAAGTTCAGCAGAAGGTAAGATAAAAGTTCTTAACTCATTATCACAAGTCATATATTTATACAAAAATCAGACTCATTACAAGTACAATTGTCTGTTTGAAGAGGAAAAAAATCAAAACGAAGGTATAAATTGCTTGCTTATTAATTAATAAGAAAGGGCTCTGTTTATTATTACTGCTCTGGGAATAGGCACATGTATACTCCGCCAGGACTAAGTGATTGTAATTAGTCTTGTTCCAAACTAGTTACTATCATGTCAAGTCCTTTGGTGGGCCCACAGGGGCAAGATCTTTAGACATTATTAGCTGCCATGTACTGTTCAATCGGTGGATGGAACTTGCGTATGGGATACAGTATTACTTCCAACATAAAGCCTAACTGGATTGATGAAGGGAGGAACCCACGTAAATGACAGGACATTATGATTGAGAAGAACTACAACCTGTAGCACAAGGGTCATACAGGTTGTCACCATCTAATATCACATCAGGTGTTATACCCCAGGTACCCTCCATCTCATCATGCAGATGATAGTAGTAACTCTGCTACTCCTATTCTAAAAAATTCTCCTGCTCCCAGATATGCCTGCGAGAAGATGGGAAGCTCACCCTCTTGTTTTGCTGGTAGAAGATTGGTTATCATAGGAAAACTTACCACAACTTCTTAAAGTTAAATGCAAACATTCCAATAATGTTCATTATTTAGAATGCAAACAATAAAAGTTTGTTCCTCCATGAATGCAAACCTTTTGTTGTTTACTGTGGATATATTTTGTCAGTGTACTGTAGCTGGACTCTAGCCATAAACTTTCACGCGAGGTGTCAATTACACTCCGCTAGTACAAGGGTTTTAGACTGGCCACTCTGCTCACACACTCACACAATGATATCCCTCACGTTCATTTGGCTTAGGAGAGTGAAAACGTGCTGTCTTGCTCTCCCGTTAACCCTAATATCTGGCCGTAAAACTAAAACTTCTCCGGTTATAGCCTCTGCAATTGATAGCTGATTTCCTCGTCTTCCTTCGCCAAGAGAAGCTCCTCTCTGTCTCTGCTATGAAAGGCTATTATTTATCCTTGAGCCAGGTCTTTAGACTGAAGGGCCTGGACCTCTTCTCTTCGTGGTAGTTATCCATGCTCATGAGGAGCTTGAAGCAGTCTTGCTCGCCTAGAGAAAACTCAGGCCCCCAGAATGGGATGTCATTATAGTTCTCAGTTCCCTCAAGTGTCTACCATATGAACCCCTGAGAAGAGCGTCAGATTGAGATCTGACACTCAAAACTGTCTTCCGGTTTGCTCTAGCTTTGGTGAAGAGGGCGAGCGAGTTGCATGGCATTTCCAAAACTCCACTGTCTACGACTCTCAGTTTGATTCCTTCATCTCCTCTCTCCAGATGGCGACCAGTGATTGGGAGGACCTTGCTCCTATGACCTGTGATGGCGCTACGGAATTACCTCAATAGAACTTGGTGCTTCAGGTGATACAACCAAAGGCTATTTCTCAACACTGGAAAGGTTTGGAAACCAATATCCAAGAATACTTTTTGACTTTGTGAGACCATCAAGCACACTTACATCACTTCCACAGATTCTACAATCAAACCTTCCAGAACACAGGCCCACAAAGTCAGGTGCATCGGCACTAGACAACCTTCACCGCCTGCTACTTTTGGCAGTATATCCACAAGTCCTTGTATACCTCATTCTTGCTCGGGACAAGAAACATCTCGTGCAAGATAGTGATCACAACGGAAGTTAAGGAATGAAGGTAAGAATGACTGGGCTGTTTATCCATCTTTCCCTCCGTGGGGGTGGAGCATTCGTGCCATTATGCTGCTGGACCGAAGGCTAGGTATAAGTAATCTACATTACCGGGGAACTTTTCATTACTTTTTGGTTTGTATTGAAGTACAATGACTCCCTAATTTCTGAAGTCAAGGAGGAGGATGGAAAGAAGGTATACACGCTCATTTTTTATATAATGCCCATAAATTCAAGTTGACAGGAGTCATGACTCTTGTTCTACTACAGGACCAAAGTATATTGGAATTTCCATGATTAGTGAACCTGCCGGATTGATTATTATAGGGCACTTCCGCACTCCTAACGATGCTCTTGCTATGAAAGATCGATAATTTGTATTACCTTTAAGAACAAATTACAGATTTTTAAAGTAATTTCCTCTTTTTTAACCATACAAACTTGAGACCTTCAGGTTACTCTGTTTGCCTCAATCACCGTGCAAGTCAAAAGGTCAACCTTGTTAAAAGTTTAACAGTCATCTCTACCTCCAATGAGGTCATTCTTTTACCAAAGGTCACAGATTTGTATAGTTATGAAAAATACAAAATCAAAAAAGTTGTGATTTTTTATAGGAAATTTACTTTTATATTAAAAAATAGCTTTAAGTAGAAACTAATAATTCTTTAAAAGTCTGAAATCCAAAATTACTTTATTCTATATTTTTTCTGTAGATCAGCTATAGATTGTAAAATAGCTTTCAAGTAGATAAATTTCAGAGTACTTAAAAGAGTAGACCTGTTTACTCATTCAATTTAGAGAAGTTTAATATAAATTATTCCCTCCTTCAGGTTGTTGTTGGCGATCATGATGGTCTCGTACAGTTATTCAGCATGAAAAAAGGAGAGCCTCAGCTTGGGTTTAGAGCAGATATTGAGAAGATGATCACGCGCATAGAGCTCGGTGGAGCTTTAGGTTAGTAATCTACCTTTCAGCAAAAATTTTAATGGCTTCTAATAGATTTCAGTCCTACAAGATGTTCTTATATAATTTCTTTGGATTAGGTATTTAAACCAAATACAGTACAGTATATACTTTATGTAATGTGTATGTCGCGTAAGATTATGGAGGAAATACCTGTGAGGACCGTAATAGTACTGTAGTATGTTTACCTTTTTTTTTATTTACCTTAGCCAACGAAGTTGCAAGGAGGTTATGTTTTCACCCCTGTTTGTGTGTTTGTTTATGAACAGCCTCCTGGCTACAATTTTAATCATGATAATGAAACTTGCAGGAATTAACTGTTGTGTAAAATAATGTCCAATTCACGTGATCAGCCAAAAGTGTGGACATCATTGTCACAGAGACTTCAAACTTGGTTCATATTTGAGTGTATGAAAATCCACGCCAATTGATATATGTTAAGGTCAAAGGTCAAGGTCGAGCAAAAGGTTGAAAAATAAGCTGCCGTGGCAGAGGTCTGCGCTCTACTGAGTGCCCCTCTAGTTATGTAAGTATTTTTCCTCTTTCAGGTACTGTGCGAGACAAAGTGTTTGTGTCATCAGGAAATGAAGTTCGAGGTTATACTAAAAAAGGCAAGCAGTTTTTGGGGTTTGACACAAATTTAACAGAAGAAATAAAATCCATGTAAGTTCTGGAAATACATATTTCTATTTTTTGTATGATTCTTCTTACTTTATGCTGTTTATCTTTCAAATGAAGTATATGATTAAATCTTTCTTTTTATCTTTAGATAAAATCAAATGTTACTGAAGTTTGAAACAAGCCATTATGTTCAACATAATGAGATCTAAAAGGCAAGAGACTAATGAGATCTTATTTTTGTAAGTCATATTTCTTTTTATTTAACAGTTTATTGTTGGGAAGTTTTCATGTTTGTTATCAAATGGAACGGGAGAGATAGGACAACAGGAGTATGCAACTAACAGAAGGGTTATTAGTGTCATAAAGGATTAATGAACCACAAGATTTATAGAATATTCACTGCCGTTCGTAAATTGATCAAGGTTAACGTTTACTGCTGTGGTCGTTAATGATTAATGAACATTAATGAACAACGAAATTTACAGAATATTCACTGCCGTTGCTGAAGTGATCAAGGAAATCGTTCACTGCTGTGGTCGTTAATGATTAATGAACATTAATGAACAACGAAATTTACAGAATATTCACTGCCGTTGCTGAAGTGATCAAGGAAATCGTTCACTGTTGCGGACGTTAATGATTAACGAACAACAAAATTTACAGAATATTCTCTGCCGTTGCTGAAGTGATCAAGGAAATTGTTCGCTGTTACGGACGTTAATGATTACCGAACAACAAAATTCACAGAGTATTCACTGCCATTGCTGAAGTGATCAAGGAAGAAGGGTTATTGCTGTCTTTAACGATTAATGAACCACAAAATTTACAGAATATTCACTTGTTGTGGTTTCTCCTGCCCTTCTTAGTGAGGCAAAGAAGGCCTTGAGTGATCACAATCCGGTAGATCTACTGCTTTACAGACCCAGGATAATGCCTAGGTAGAAGTGCCTTTGATATCTTTGGAGTTTGAGAACTGAACTCTTCTCCATCTCCAATAAGTGTTTTGAGTTATGAGCAATTGGTTATAGTAGGTGTAGGGGACCAAGGAAATTTCTCATTGGTCCCAGAAGTCTCCACAGCATGAGCCACATCAAATGTCTCTCCCCATTTGTCTTTGTAGAACTCCTACTATTCACCCTCAAGAGCCTCTCAGGAACAAGGCCTTCCTGTGACCCTGTTGGGCCCTACAAACAAAGCTTCCCCCCAAGAGGGATGTAGAGAAACAAGCTTTGCCTAGAACAACTGGCTAGACCACTGGTCAGGAACAATGTCTTATTACGCAATATCCGAGAACCTTTGGGCAGTCTGTGGATAGTGTATTTCATGTAGCTTTAGGAACAGCCATAACATTGGGTAACTAACTTCTGCACTGTAATTGTTCAGTGTCTACTTTCCTCTTGGTAAAGGTAGAAGAGACTCTTTAGCTATGGTAAGCAGCTCTTCTAGGAGAAGGACACTCCAAAATCAAACCATTGTTCTCTAGTCTTGGGTAGTGCCATAGCCTCTGTACCATGGTCTTCCACTGTCTTGGGCTAGAGTTCTCTTGCTTAAGGGTACACTCAGGCACACTATTCTATCTTATTTCTCTTCCTATTGTTTTAAAGTTTTTATAGTTTATATAGGAAATATTTATTTTAATGGTGTTACTGTTCTGAAAATATTTTATTTCTCATTGTTTCCTTTCTTCACTGGGCTATTTTCCCTGTCGGAGCCCCTGTGCTTATAGCATCCTGCTTTTCCAAATAGGGTTGTAGCTTAGCAAGTAATAATGATAATAATCTCTGTTTTAATGAGATCCAACCAGAAAGGTGCAAGAATTTCATTTATTTCCATGAATCATCTCTGGTGTTTTTAATGCTTTCCCTTTTGAAGCCACAGGTTCCTAACCCTTTACAGTAGATGAAAATTAAAAACAAATTTCATTTCCTTTCCATATATATCCTACCTCTTAGTATGTTATTGGTACTAGTGTTTGGGCATTGGAACCGTCCATGGTCATAACCTTTCGTCTCATCAAACAGACATCATCCAACCAAAATATCACGACTACACCAAATAAAATTTTCATGTGTTGCATATCACGAATAATGAGTTTAACACTGTTCTTCATTTAATAGATAGATTAATAATAATGTATGTCTTTGCTGGTTTTAGAATACATTTATACCCTAAAGGTTCAGTGAATGGGCTATGATTAGATAAAGATATTCATTCATGTGCCTTATGCCAAGGCCAACAATATGATTTGAAGTGTAGTTTGGAATGTATAAAGTATCCAGAGAAACTTCTTATAGAATTCATCTAGTTCCAAATTGGATTTGTTGTAGAGGCTTAAAGTGGAAGGGGAATGAAGATAATAAATCAGGTTCAAGTGTCAAGTACTTGTGGTTTCTTCTACGTGGGAATATTTCCTTTACGATCTGAAACTAATCTAATTGATAAGGCTGATTGAGTTTACGACTTGGTCCCATTCATGGTGACTAGTCAAGATAGGAATTTGTAAAGCCATTGTTTGTATTTGTGATCCATATGATTGTTTTAGATATTTTCTATTTAAACTTTAATGGAATGCTTTTTTTTCAATATTAAACTTACCCGATAATCATGTAGCTGTCAACTCCGTTGCCCGACAGAATTCTACGGAAGGGATACGCCAGCTATCACTATACTAGAAGGGGGTGTACTCACCAGCGCCACCTGTGGCCAGGTACTGCAGTACTTCTTGTCAACACCACCTCAATTTTTCCTCTGTCGTGCTTCCGGCAAGACCTACATGGATACGCTTATAATTTTGGAGTCTTTGTTCACGGTTTTGGTGAAGTATTGCTCTGAGATTTCAGCTTTCGCTATACAGGAAGCTTTTCCCTTAGCTTAGATAGCTTTTGGATTGATTTTGATTAATGGTATAACGATCTTTGCTTTAATTTGGAAACCCCCCTTGACTGTTCTCTGATTCAAGATGTCCGACCATTCTCAAGCTCCTACCCAAAGACGATGTAGTGTTAGGACTTGTATTAGGCGTCTTCCGAAGGCCTCGGTTGATCCTCACACCGTTTGTTCCGACTGTAGGGGAAAATCCTGTCAGTTGGAAGATCGATGTGAGGAATGTGCCGGACTTTCGGAATTTGATTTTATTCAGTTCCTCAAGTATACGACTAAGTTAGAGAGGGAGAGAGTTAGGAGGAGTTCTGCTCGCTCTTTGCTTCTTTCCTCCCCCCATGATCCTCATCCTTTTCCTCCCCCTGTAGTGGCTACCCCCGAACCTATTATTAGTGCTCAGCCTGATATGTCGGATGTTTTACGTGCCATTCAGGCTTTAGGTGATAAGGTGGAGTCGGTAGTGAGTGACCACAAGTTTCTCTTGGCAGACGTCAAGGAACTTAAAGTGAAAAGTGCAGTGGGAAGTGGTAGTGCCAGTGCTGTGCCTAGTGTCAGTGTCAGTTTTGCGCATGAGGATACTTCTGTGCGTGCCAGTCGTCCTCCCAGTCCGGGACCTCTTGCAAGCTCCCAAGCCCAGGGGAGAAGCAATGTCGAAGGGCAAAAGGGTTCGGCAGGCCTTGATCGGCGCACAGTAGTATCCTCAGTGGTTGCGGGCGTATCTTATAGAGATCGTCACTTCCACTCTCAGACGATTGAGCCCTTTATTTCCTCGTCTGCAGAAGATTTTTCCGGGAGAAAACGCTGGACCCAGGTCTCGAGGCCTCTTAAGCGTAAGGTCCAGACCGCGCGAGTCCAACAGCCCAGGTGTAGCCACTGGGCTAGTTCGGACTCGCCGCAGTCATCGGATGGCTGCACGCCTCCTAAGAGAGGTAAGGCGATGCCTCAACAGACCTCCACTTCTGTTAAAGCTATGCCTCAACAGACCTCAACTTCTGTTGATCCTAAGATGGCTATGCTGCAGACTATGCAGTCGCAGCTTGCGGTGTTGATGCAGGAGTTTCAGGCAGAGAAGGTTAATACACCTCCTCCTGCGAGCGCTCCTCCTCCTCTGCGCAGTCCAACCTGCCAGACGTATGATGTTGAGGTTCCTCAAGCTACCTCCATGCGTGAGCTGCCGCATTGGGAGTTGCCAGATACCAGCGCTGTGCAGCAACCTCCACTTTCCTTGAGGCAGGAGCCTCTTGCCACGCAGCAACCTCCTCAACACTGGGGGCAGGAGCCTTATTCTTTGCAGCAACCTCCTCTACCCTTGAGACAGGAGCCTAATGCGTTGCAACCATCCTCGAGGCAGCAACCTCTTGCGGTGCAACAACCTCCACCATCCTTGAGGCAGCTACCTCAACTCTCGCGGCAGCCACCTCCACTTTCCTCGAGGCGAGAACCTCAACTCTCGAGGCAAGCACCTCAAGAACCTCAACTCGTGAGACAAGAGCCTCTCTCTGCGCAGCCACCTCAACCCTTGAGGCAAGCGCAACTCTTGAGGCAGGAACCTCATGCTATGAGACAGCCACCTCAACGCATGCAGCAACCACTTTCTTCTCAGCTTGAGCCGCTTCCCATTCAACTTGAACCGCAGACTATGCAGCAAGAGCCTCATGCTTTACAGCAGTCGCCTCTCACCACGCTTGCTCCTCAGACCCCCGCAGAACCTCCTTCATCCCAGCCTCATGACTTTGTCATTACCAGCCCTCATCCTCTTCAGCAGAGACTTGAGGATGAATCCGCAAGTGCGCATGCACCCGCTCTTCAGGATTCAGCCATTCAGCATACCGCTTTATCGTTACCTCTCGCTTCTCAACCCTCAGGTGATGAGGTTTCTGAGGATGAAGCTGCTCACCTGGATGATCCTTCATCTGATGTGGAGGAACCCAAGTCATTGCCACCCTCCATTGACTTTCGCAAGGTCCTAGCTCTGTTCAGAGAGTTATACCCTGAACACTTCGTTTCTGCTACCCCTCGCTCTCCTCCATCCGAGTTCTCTTTAGGCATGCAACCTATTAAGTCTGCCTACACTAAGCTTGTCTTCGCTAGGTCATCAAAGAGAGCTTTGAGAATGTTAGGGGATTGGTTGCAGTCCAAGCAGCAACTGGGAAGGACGTCTTTTATGTTTCCACCTCCTAAGCTGACTTCTAAGGCGGGCGTCTGGTATGCCACGGGAGAGGAACCAGGCTTGGGGGTCCCTGCCTCTGCCCAGGCTGACTTCTCAAGTTTGGTTGACTCTCCACGAAGGTCGGCTATGAGACGCTCTAAGGTCTGCTGGACCTTTTCTGACCTGGACCACTTCTTAAAGGGAGTCTTTCGCGCCTTTGAAATTTTTAATTTCCTCGACTGGTGCCTGGGGGCCTTGAGCAAGAAGACTGCCCCTTCTGACAAAGACTCGGCCATGCTGATCATGTCCTGTATGGACAAAGCAATTCGCGATGGTTCCGGCGAACTTGCCTCTATGTTTGTATCGGGAGTCCTCAAGAAAAGGGAACAACTTTGCTCCTTCCTTTCCACTGGTATCACCTCTTGCCAAAGGTCACAGTTACTTTTTGCTCCTCTTTCTAAGTTCCTGTTTCCTGAGGATCTTATCAAGGAATTGTCTGCGGCTCTTATACAGAAGGATACGCATGACCTCGTGGCCTCTTCAGCACGGAAGGCTAAGGTTGCACCTTCAGTACCTAGAACTTACCGCACCCCAGTGGCTGATACTCCTGCTACCAGATTTATTCCGCCCTTTCGTGGCAGAGCCCCCAGCCGAGGAGGTACCCGCCCAGACGGTCACAGGGGCAGGTCCAAGAAAGGTACCAAGTCTTCGAAAAGCAAACATTGACTCTCCTCCTCTCCAGACAGCTGTAGGAGCCAGACTCAAGACCTTCTGGCAAGCTTGGGAAAGAAGAGGTGCAGACGCCCAGTCTGTCAAGTGGCTAAGGGAGGGTTACAGGATACCATTCTGCCGCAATCCCCCTCTGACCACTTCTCCCATCAACCTCTCTCCCAACTACAAGGAAAAGGACAAGAGGCTAGCGTTACATCAAGAGGTGTCGCTCCTGTTACAGAAGGAGGCAGTGGTGATAGTCCGGGATCATCAATCCCCGGGCTTCTACAACCGTCTCTTCCTGGTGGCCAAGAAGACAGGAGGTTGGAGACCGGTGCTGGACGTCAGTGCGCTCAATGCTTATGTCACCAAGCAGACGTTCACTATGGAGACGACGAAGTCGGTCCTAGCAGCGGTCAGGCAGGAGGACTGGATGGTCTCGTTGGATCTGAAAGACGCCTACTTTCACGTCCCCATTCATCCAGACTCCCAACCTTTTCTGAGATTCGTTTTTGGAAAGGTTGTGTACCAATTCCAAGCCCTGTGTTTTGGCCTAAGCACGGCACCTCTGGTGTTTACGCGACTGATGAGGAATATTGCGAAATTCCTCCACTTGACGGACATCAGAGCCTCCCTTTATTTAGACGACTGGCTGTTAAGAGCCCCCACAAGTCGTCGCTGTCTGGAGAGTCTCAGATGGACTTTGGACTTGACCAAGGAACTGGGTCTTTTGGTCAACTTAGAGAAGTCCCAGCTTATTCCTTCCCAAACCATCGTTTACCTGGGAATGGAGATTCGGAGTCAAGCTTTTCGGGCTTTTCCGTCGGCCCCAAGAATCAACCAAGCCCTAGAGTGCATCCTGAGCATGCTGAAGAGGAACAGATGCTCGGTGAGACAGTGGATGAGTCTAACAGGGACCCTGTCATCGTTAGCCCTGTTCACCGAGTTAGGCAGACTCCACCTCCGCCCCCTTCAATACCATCTAGCAGCTCACTGGGACAAGAATATGACGCTCGAAGCGGTCTCTATTCCTGTTACCAAAGAGATGAAGACTACTCTCATGTGGTGGAAGAGCAACATCCTTCTCAAGGAGGGTCTCTCGTTAGCTGTTCAGACCCCCAATCTTCATCTCTATTCGGACGCATCAGACTCGGGCTGGGGCGCGACCTTGGACGGACAGGAATGCTCGGGGACATGGAACAAGGAACAGGAAACGCTTCACATCAATTGCAAGGAGTTGTTGGCAGTACATCTGGCCTTAATGAACTTCAAGTCCCTCCTGCTAAACAAGGTGGTGGAGGTGAACTCCGACAACACCACAGCCTTGGCATACATCTCCAAGCAGGGAGGGACTCATTCGAGGAAGCTGTACGAGATAGCAAGGGACCTCCTCATTTGGTCAAGAAGTCGAAACCTCACGCTGGTAACGAGATTCATTCAGGGCAATATGAATGTCTCGGCAGATCGCCTCAGCAGGAAGGGTCAAGTCATCCCCACAGAATGGACCCTTCACAAGAGCGTGTGCAACAGACTTTGGACCTTGTGGGGTCAGCCAACGATAGATCTGTTCGCTACCTCGATGACCAAGAGGCTCCCATTGTACTGTTCCCCAATCCCAGACCCGGCAGCAGTTCACGTGGATGCTTTTCTGCTGGATTGGTCCCACCTCGATCTATATGCATTCCCGCCATTCAAGATCATCAACAGAGTTATTCAGAAGTTCGTCTCTCACGAAGGGACACGGTTGACGTTGGTTGCTCCCCTTTGGCCTGCAAGAGAATGGTTCACAGAGGTACTGCAATGGCTGGTCGACGTTCCCAGGACTCTCCCTCTAAGAGTGGACCTTCTACGTCAACCTCACGTAAAGAAGGTACACCCAAGCCTCCACGCTCTTCGTCTGACTGCCTTCAGACTATCGAAAGACTCTCTAGAGCTAGAGGCTTTTCGAAGGAGGCAGCCAGAGCGATTGCCAGAGCAAGGAGGATATCCACTCGCAGAGTCTATCAATCCAAGTGGGAAGTCTTCCGAAGCTGGTGCAGAGCCAATGCAGTTTCCTCTACCAGTACCTCTGTAACCCAAGTTGCTGACTTCCTGTTGCATCTTAGGAATGTTAGATCTCTTTCGGCTCCTACGATCAAAGGGTACAGAAGTATGTTGGCAACAGTTTTCCGCCACAGAGGCTTGGATCTTTCCTCCAACAAAGATCTACAGGACATCCTTAAGTCTTTCGAGACCTCTAAAGAATGTCGCTTGTCCACTCCAGGCTGGAATCTAGACGTAGTCTTAAGGTTCCTTATGTCTCCTAGATTTGAACCTCTCCAGTCAGCCTCTTTCAAAGACCTTACTCTCAAAACTCTTTTCCTCGTCTGCCTTGCAACAGCCAAAAGAGTTAGTGAGGTTCACGCCTTCAGCAGGAACATAGGATTCACATCCGAAACAGCTACATGTTCCTTACAGCTCGGGTTTTTGGCAAAAAATGAACTTCCTTCACGTCCTTGGCCTAGATCGTTCGAAATTCCTAGCCTTTCCAACATGGTGGGTAACGAGCTAGAGAGAGTTCTTTGCCCTGTCAGAGCTCTAAAGTACTATCTTAAAAGGTCAAAACCTATACGAGGACAATCAGAGGCCTTATGGTGTGCCATTAAGAAACCTTCGATGCCTATGTCCAAGAACGCAGTTTCGTATTACATAAGGCTTCTGATTAGAGAAGCTCATTCTCACATGAAGGATGAAGACCTTGCTTTGCTGAAGGTAAGGACACACGAAGTGAGAGCTGTGGCTACTTCGATGGCCTTCAAACAGAACCGTTATGGATGCAACCTATTGGAGGAGCAAGTCAGTGTTTGCATCATTTTATCTCAAAGATGTCCAGTCTCTTTACGAGAACTGCTACACCCTGGGACCATTCGTAGCAGCGAGTGCAGTAGTAGGTGAGGGCTCAGCCACTACATTCCCTTAATCCCATAACCTTTTTTAACCTTTCTCTTGAATGCTTTTATTGTTGTTTTTGGGTTGTTACGGTAGGCTAAGAAGCCTTCCGCATCCTAGTTGATTTGGCGGGTGGTCAATTCGTTCTTGAGAAGCGCCTAGGTTAGAGGTTGTGTAGAGGTCCTTTAGTATGGGTTGCAGCCCTTTATACTTCAGCACCTTAGAGTTGTTCAGCCTCCTAAGAGGAACGCTGCGCTCAGTAAGGAAGACTAACTTATTAAAGGCAGAGTAATGGTTCAAGTCGACTTCCTTACCAGGTACTTATAATTTCATTGTTATTTTGAATAACTGATAATATGAAATACGGGATACTTAGCTTCTTGATTAACATGTACACTGGTTTTCACCCACCTCCCTGGGTGTGAATCAGCTACATGATTATCGGGTAAGATTAATATTGAAAAATGTTATTTTCATTAGTAAAATAAATTTTTGAATATACTTACCCGATAATCATGATTTAATTGACCCACCCTTCCTCCCCATAGAGAACCAGTGGACCGAGGAAAAATTGAGGTGGTGTTGACAAGAAGTACTGCAGTACCTGGCCACAGGTGGCGCTGGTGAGTACACCCCCCTCTTGTATAGCGATCGCTGGCGTATCCCGTCCGTAGAATTCTGTCGGGCAACGGAGTTGACAGCTACATGATTATCGGGTAAGTATATTCAAAAATTTATTTTACTAATGAAAATAACATTTTAACACTGTTCTTCATTTAATAGATAGATTAATAATAATGTATGTCTTTGCTGGTTTTAGAATACATTTATACCCTAAAGGTTCAGTGAATGGGCTATGATTAGATAAAGATATTCATTCATGTGCCTTATGCCAAGGCCAACAATATGATTTGAAGTGTAGTTTGGAATGTATAAAGTATCCAGAGAAACTTCTTATAGAATTCATCTAGTTCCAAATTGGATTTGTTGTAGAGGCTTAAAGTGGAAGGGGAATGAAGATAATAAATCAGGTTCAAGTGTCAAGTACTTGTGGTCTCTTCTACGTGGGAATATTTCCTTTACGATCTGAAACTAATCTAATTGATAAGGCTGATTGAGTTTACGACTTGGTCCCATTCATGGTGACTAGTCAAGATAGGAATTTGTAAAGCCATTGTTTGTATTTGTGATCCATATGATTGTTTTAGATATTTTCTATTTAAACTTTAATGGAATGCTTTTTTTTCAGGTACATAAGTGGGAGTGATTTGCTAGTGTGTGGCGAGCACATATATAACCATTATCATGACTGCCAAGATTCTAGCTACTTCCTAGCTCCTGACAAGATTAATGACGTCATTTCTCTTCCAGCAGAAAAGGTAGGCTTTACTTATCTTTACTAAAGCCTTATAAAATTCATTGTTTTCGTAACACTGACCAAAAATTCATAGCTATTCCTTCAAAAAAGAGAAATGTTTAGACTACATACATACATACATATAACAAGGCACTTCCCCCAATTTGGGGGGTAGCCGACATCAACAAATGAAACAAAACAAAAAGGGGACCTCTACTCTCTACATTCCTCCCAGCCTGACAAGGGACTCAACTGAGTTCAGCTGGTACTGCTAGGGTGCCACAGCCCACCCTCCCCCGTTATCCACCACAGATGAAGCTTCATAATCCTGAATCCCCTACTGCTGCTACCTCCGTGGTTATCTAAGGCACCGGAGAAAGCAGCAGGGCCTACCGGAACTGCGTCACAATCGTTCGTCATTCATTCCTATTTCTAGCACGCTCTCTTGACTCTCTCACATCTATCCTCCTATCACCCAGAGCTTTCTTCACTCCATCCATCCACCCAAACCTTGGCCTTTCTCTTGTACTTCTCCTATCAGCTCTTGCATTCATCACCTTCTTTAGCAGACAGCCATTTTCCATTCTCTCAACATGTTTAGACTAATGATAGAAAAATAGTTTACCCTTACCAGACATTGTAGTAGTGGAAAGGTTGATGGCACACAGCTTGATCCACTTCAGCCACCTCACTGATAAACAAACTAAACCTTTTGAAACGGTAACAGTTTGACAATATAAACTTGCTTATTTTGGTTCTTCTCCCAAATTTTAAGCGGAATATCGGTTTAACTTGATTCTTTTTAATTCTTTAGCTATGGTAAGCAGCCCTTATGCAATCCTTTTCTGACCAGGGTACCTATTAATTTTTCTTTTCCAGGAATTTTGTTGAAACATTCATGTCAGTATCCTATAAACTACAACAACATGATTTTCTCTAATTCCCTCAGGAAGAGAATGTAATTTTATTCTTTTCTCAATGGTGTCGTAAATAAAGTTTTGCTGCATGTATCTCTTAAATTTTATTCATTGTATTTCTATGTCTTACTTTAAATACGGTATTTACATTTCTTATGTTATGGTTATGTTGAAAGTGTCAGATGCGATAACTAGCTTCAGTCTCTGACGCCAATAGAAAAGAGTGGAAGCTTTTAACCTGGAGATGGCAAAATCATAAAGGTTATTGGTATGCACCTAGTCATCATATGATATTGCCTCTCCCAGGAGTTTAGAAGAAAAAATAACTTAGCTATAGTGTCACTCAATTTTGAACATCTACCTGGATGTCCAACACAGCATTAGGTATTTGGAGATAAAATTGGAATCTTTTCTTTGACTTTCACTCCACCTTATGCTAAGCTGCTTATTGCCAATACCTCCATCTGAGGCTATGGCTTTCTCACAAGACAAAACTCACAAATCCAGGAGAGGGGTTCATCAAAAGAGGTTTCATTCCTCTACAAAGGTGGAGCCTCTACACCATCATTAATAGTCGTCTTATCAGGTAATATCTAGGCTAAATGATGGCTGGGAAAGTGTAAATCTGTACCATCTGTTATTTTAGTAAAAGAAGATGTGGCCAGTTTCTGTCATTGTAGTTGACCCTGACATTCTTAAATGAGTCACCAGCTATTCATTTCAAATGGTATTCTCATTTGCGGTCAGAAGGGTTGTAGTCGAGTTTTTTTGGTGGCTGGAACTACTGGTTGTATAATGAATAGGAGATAGGTCAACAGTGTGATGTGAATTGATGGCAGAAACAAGCCCACAAGCTAGTATGTAGCAAGAGTAAGAAGAGTGGATGTGTGGAGGAGACTTGGTAAGTGTGCAATTGGAAGCAGTTGGGTGTTGTCTTTGCAAGAGGAGAATGGTTAGCTTATAGAATTTGTTGAGGATTGGGAACTGAAGCAAGGTCATCTGCTGGAGTGAAATTAACAGTAGAATGATTATTGGAGTTATGATCGTGATTGTGTCTGTTGGCTGCATCTGATACTTTGATTAAAACGAGTACCAGGTGTTTGAGGTAAATGAACTGACATACGAGAATGGAGGATCACTAAGTTAGACTCGCTTATGCTTGCTTATTGATAAGAGATGTACCCTCAAGCATGAGGAATTGTCTGATGCAATTAGCAAACACATTTTCTAACTCATGGAACTTAGAACACAAGAAATAAGTTAATGGAGTAGTAAGTTAATCATATTCAAGCTTATCTAAAGAAACATGGGCCTTAGTACAGCTGGCACCAAAATGAGTAGAAGTAGAAGACACCAGGAAAGTTTTAGACGTTAAAGAATTACCATCCTGAGAGTATCTTTGGGACTACTACTGTCAAGGAAAATCTCATAAGAATTCAACAAACTATGGTATGCTTCAATGCCAGCTAAAGACTAACCTGGATAGGTGTGCTCTTTGTTGTTTATTGTATTGTTTCCTGCTGAGATGATACTTACATTGAACAGGAGACCTGTTATAACCACCAGAACATGTTATATCTGGTGACAAGCCTTACCTCTGAAGCACAACTCAAGTGATGAGAAACCCTACCATAGCTGGCCGTGGAGAAACCAGAGAGCTTAACAGGAAACCCAATGCACCTACATTGAGGCATGATAGTGTATAAGTAAATATAATGCAGCATGATTAAGAAAATATCCTGTGGAAAATTTCTGCTATCAATTGAAAACAAACTGTACTAAAAGTCAAAATACTTAATATCAAGCTACTTATTGATAATTCATGAAATAATCTTACTAGGAACAGGAGTCAGTGAATGAACAAAATCTTTCTAAAAAATTGGAAAAAGCAGTTAGCTTGCCAAGGGTGCGAAAACAAACAGTAAGTAACTTATTAAATGAAAATTTATAATTAGGAATAGAATCATTCAAAGCTGACATAAACTGCACATATTAACAAATATTGTAGTGCAATCTAATTATTTACTCAAACATAAGCAATATCATATAATCTTAGATAATGTGGCAAATTGGAAAACAGAACACCACCAGCTGATTTTTATTATTTCTATGCCATGTACAGAATGTAGCTGTTCATAACTATAGTCCATTTCATTTAGCGAGTCATATTTGCACAGACTCGCAGCGGTGCCCTTTTAGCTCGGAAAAGTTTCCTGATCGCTGATTGGTTGGACAAGATAATTCTAACCAATCAGCGACCAGGAAATTTTTCTGAGCTAAAAGGGCACCGTTGCGAGTTGGTGCAAATATGACTCGCTAAAAGAAATGGACTATAGTAACAAAGATTAATGGAACTCTACACATAAATGCGTCTGTGTAAATTAAATTAACTCGGAGAAAATGGCAAAATATATAAGTGAAATGAGGTGAAAATAGCTCTTCCTCTCTAAGACCAATGTCAGGCATATTGCAATCCGAGAAATCATTTATTTGGGAATCACAGATCTATGCTCGGTACAATAATCCCTTGGGTATTGCAGGTGTTACGTTCCAAGCCCATCTGCAATCGCTGGAAAACCATGAAGTACATACAGAAATGTACGGAATATATTTTTCTTTAATTTTATGATTTTTCATGTTTTTATTATATTTTTAAATGTAAGCTTTTATAAGAGCAAAATTGAGAACTTTATTCTAATACTAAAATAATCAAAATATAAGATTTACCTCTTCAAAAACCCCAATACAAAGAGGAGTCTACGATATACAATTTTACATATGATATAAATCCATTACCTGTATATACAGTGGAAGTAATCGGTGAACCGCAATATGGTGAGGGATTACTGTATTGCTCTATAAGTAGAAACAGGTCCTCTTATTTATGGTGATCTCTGGGATACTTGGTATGCATAAAAGGCTATAATAAAAAAGTAATGATCAGAAATGATCCTACTGTTAGAGTTATATTACTAATTGGTTCACATACGCCTTGTAGCCAGTTGTGGTGGAAATATATATGGTTAACTCCCCGTACAGTGGATGGTCATAACCTGTTTATTGACATTTTCCTTTTGTTTTAAATAGGAAGTCAGGATTTAGTTTTCTTTATCAGGTTTTATAATGAAAGTAAAGGAAGGCCTTTGTATCCGTGGACTATGAAAAGTATTTTAAGTTGTTATTTTTGCATTTCCAGTTTGAATTCTTAAAGACAACGCTGTTTTCTGGAGAGGAGGTAATTTAAAAGTAGATTTGCATCACACAGATCAGTGCATTGTAGTTTTTTTAGAATTTTCTTTCTTTTAGACTTGCACATCTGTACTCAATGTTTCACCCAGCATAGCATAAGCTAATTAAATGTGCTGTATATATTTTTCAGTTAATATGTCCTTACCTCCAAATCAACCTATATTTACTGTATGTATAATCTTCCAACTTTATTCTCTTACCTGTGATATTTTTAAGTTACATTATATTATGTAGATTTCCATTAAGTATAGATTTATTCTTTATTATGTTAGTGTTATTGATATGTGCTGTGTAAAATCAATACTATTTGTAATACAAAATTCATTTTCACACAAGCCCATTACTTATGACTAGCTCTTTCGCTGTAAGCTATAGTCGCTGTTAAAACTTCAGTCTGTCGGTATCCTTGTAAACCTATGGGAGGACCCAACAGCCTGAACTAACTTTCTTAATTATAGTTGATACAATGGAAAAAGTCAGTAGGTTAAGAGGAACTCACATTAGAAATAATTCTTCAGGAAATTTAATTTCATATTTTAAACATCTCTAAGTTGTGTAACTTCTATGAGAGGACCCAACAGCCTGGACTAACTTCTTTTTTTTTATTTAGCATTTTGTAATCAATCACTACTGTAGCATGACAGATGAGCCATTTCTGCACAATATCTATACAGATACAAAAGAAAGTCCTCTAGATTTACTGGTACAGTATTTTATTTTTATGAATATTTTTTATTTATTTTTTATTTTTTGCATATGGGTGATAGTAAGACTGGGCAATTGATTTGTTTTATAGATTTGTGAATGGTATTGCTGGAGATATAAGGTCTTGATAACAGAAGAAGAAGAATTAGGAAGAATTTTTTCCGCCTGTAACAACAATGTATTCACTCTTAACTGTATAAAGAGTAGAAAACTTTGGAGAATTAATAATACCAATTCCCTAATATCGCAAGAGGGTCTGCCACCCTCTTTTATTCTTCTCCTGTACTTCTCTTTCTCCCTATTTCCTTAATCTTTCCCATTATTATTATTATTACTATCCAAGCTACAACCCTAGTTGGAAAAGCAAGATGCTATAAGCCCAGGGGCTCCAACAGGGAAAAATAGCTCAGTGAGGAAAGGAAATAAGGAAACAAATAAATGAAGAGAACAAATTAACAATAAATCATTCTAAAATAAGAAACAACATCAAAACAGACATGTCATATAATAAACTATCAACAACATCAAAAACAAATATGTCATAAATAAACTATAAAAAGACTATGTCTGCCTGGTCAACAAAAAAGCATTTGCTCCAACTTTGAACTTTTGAAGTTCTACGGATTCAACCACCCGATTAGGAAGATCATTCCACAACTTGGTCACAGCTGGAATAAAACTTCTTAGAGTACTGCGTAGTATTGAGCCTGGTGATGGAAAAGGCCTGGCTATTAGAATTAACTGCCTGCCTAGTATTACGAACAGGATAGAATTGTCCAGGGAGATCTGAATGTAAAGGATGGTCAGAGTTGTGAAAAATCTTATGCAACATACATAATGAACTAATTGAACGACGGTGCCAGAGATTAATATCTAGATCAGGAATAAGAAATTTAATAGACCGTAAGTTTCTGTCCAACAAATTAAGATGAGAATCAGCAGCTGAAGACCAGACAGGAGAACAATACCGAGTACCTTCCTTTGAGCTATTAACTGGATTGTATCCTGGGGTACTCTTCCTTTCCCCATATTCCCCACTTCCCCATTCTTATTATTATTATTAATTATTAAAGTCATCTCAGAAATAGCAATGGTAGACTACATATTAGAAAAGAATAATCAGAACTTACCTGAGTTAACTTATTCTTGAAGACAAACTTATATACCTCCGAGTCAATCTCTTCTCTGTATTATCCTCCCCTTCAGGATCTTGGTCTGGTAATCTTCAGGGCTTACCTTTTGTTTACCACTACTGTAATGGCAACCTTCTCTTCTGCACCAGGCAAGGGATTCATTTCAGCAGTTGAGGTCGTAGCTTCTATGTTAATGCTACCAGGAAAAATTCAAGATGAACTAGTGGCCAAGCTTACATTGGGCTGATCCACACTTCCATCCAGAACATGGGTCCACTATTTCTCAACTTCAACTGAAGCTTTTGAAAGATTATTCTAAAAATCTGTGTCTCCTTTCACAAGGATGATGTAATATATCATTTTATTGATGATTGTGTAAAATGGTTGCTCATGAATGTTGACTTCAGTGGTTGGAGAAATATTAGGATCCAGACTTCCAGCCAGTCTTCTGCCTCAGAATTCAAGGGTCGTATAAAGCTGACTGGATCACCTAAAGATGAGGATTTTGCCATAGAAGGACATGAAGTCATTTGAGAGTGCAAGGGCTTGAAGATAGGCAATCAATTTTAAAATGCACTGTGTACCAATAAAACCTTTACTGTTTGGTACACCAGAAATGCTAAGCACAACTTTCAGAGCTAGGATTCAGAATAGGAGAGGTTAGGATAGGATCATTGCCTTTGTTTGATGACTAGCTTACCTCTTCAGATTGTACAAACAAAGCAAAATCACCTAAAAGCTTGTGAAGTTAACTACTATCGACCCCAGCAAGCTTGGTAATATCCAGAGTGGCATTATACTCTATCCACTCCTTGATAGTAAGATAAGCAGAACTTGAGTGGGGACCGGTGTGTCAAAGCATGTCAAAATTAAGCATTTCCACTCTCATTGTATGGTATATAAAGCCAGTAAAAGATATACAACACAAATGTAATTGGTTTCTGAAATTTTTTTTTGCCAATTATTAAATGCTCTCCTAATTCTTTAGCTTCAAACAACAATGAAACAAAACGTTTCTTCTTATATGTGGCAGAAAAATTTTACAGCGCTGCCAGTTCGTATCTGAGGTGTTAAGGTGACTACTATCAGGCTTGGTAATATCCAATGTGGTATTAGCAGCCGTACTCTCAACTTATCTCAACTAGCCTAGTCTTCTCTGCCATTTTCCCAGAACTGAAAGTCGATTTTCTTCTACAACTGGAATCCTTTATGTGGGTAGCTATTAACTGTTAAGGAACTACGTTCATCACAACTGCTAATCAAATCATTCTTTTTGCCCTGGCACTGACGCAAGAGAATTTGACGTAGGCCCAATATACATTTGATGTGTACTCTACCTTTTGAGCATGCTGATTATTCCAATTACGATTGTAGGTTTGTATCTAAGAAACACATTTTGAATATTCATATACAGTATAAGTTGCTGTTCTCTTACACTTGCAATCACAGATTCATGATTCATAAGGAAACTGTACAAAGAGCACGTAAGCTGAAGTAATTAGGCCATGGAGTGCTTATTAACGTTTGCAGATGATTTTTGAAATGAAAATTTCTGTAAAGTATAAAGTACATGTAGTATTGTTTTTAAAATGAAAATCTCTGTAAAGTATGAAATGCACACCATATTGGTAATGCACTTTGATGGTATTACATGAGAAGTTACGACTATTGGATAGATTTGCATTACACTTCATATCACGAAATATATCCCCTGTATTTTAAATGTGCACTGTACTTTTTTATGCACTGCAAGGTTAGATATTAGAATATAGGATAATGTTATTCAAACTTCAATTTCTGTGAATGAGGATATGATTTTGTTCTTCTAAGTTATATGAAAATGTAGCAAATTTCAGTAGGATAGATTTTGGTTTTGAAAGGTATGTTAGACTAAATTTATCTCACAAGAAACCCATTACTGTATTTGTAATCATTTTATTTTCTAAGTCTTCAAAAAACCTAGAAACTCCTTCCTAATTAAATAAGAATAATCTGCCTGCTAGTAATACAAATTATTGGTTCACTTTTCATGTAGAGTATATACACTAATTGTGAAAAGCTTTTGTTTACCTATTTACCTACATCAATAGGCATTGGAGATAGTGATGATGATTATGTATTTCAGCTGATCGAACTCCCAGATTTGATTAATCAGTTCCCCTTTAATTTTACTGTAGTTTCATAAGAATTTATTTTAGGGTCCTCATTGATTTCTTTTGTTAGGGTTTAAAAATATTTAAATGAAATCCTAGGTGAAGTTGTCATTGCTAACTGAGTGGTGTTCCATAATCTTTTTTCTGTCTCCCCAAATGGTACTGTATTTATCAAAAGAAAAGTGTATAGGAATTATTTTGGCTCCTCATTAGGTAGTTTAATGTTGTATTAGATAGTATAATGTTTGTTTTTCTGGGGGTTAATGTGCTGTGTTGTCTCCAAGGACTTTTTTTTTTTTGTGAAAGACTAGAACATGAAATCAAATGCGACTTGAATACCAAAGAAATACTGTTTCCCCTGCTCCGGGTTCAGTATATCAACGTACAAAGCACGTACTCGGTGTATATAAAGAAAACCTTTTGAGTTCAGCCTCGATTGAATTCGACACAGCACCTCTAATGTTGAAATCCATCTACTGTACTATGGGTGACGTCATTAATATATCATCACCTCATGGAGAAAAACTATCGTCCCAGTCAGAGACAGTGCTACAAACGCATCACTTTGCGCCCAACCACCATCTACGTATTCATCGGGTCCAACCGACAATGCCTCTAAATGTCTCTTCTTCGAAGTGGAAAAGCAGAATGGAAACATTAGGATGAATAACAGCAAAGGAATAGGTTTTTCCTCATTTTGGCAATTTACCGCTAAAATACGAGTTTAATTTTGGTCAAATGCGCCGGCAGTTGATTACTGTAATTGTATTTGTTATTTCGATTCATTCATCATTGTTAGCAGTTACCTGGCTTCATGTAAACATTGATGAGTTTTATCAGTCAAACTTTCTCAGTGTTAAAATTTGACATCATTTTCTAATTGATTAATGAACTCAGATAATTTTTGTATTATTTTAGCTTGTATAGCGAACTAATTTCCATCATTCGTAACGTTATTCAGTCTTTCGAAGATTTTGGTTTTTGGGTTTCAAATTACTGGTATCTTTCATTTTTTTCATTCTGGTTATTTTGTTTAGCACGAGTGTATATATACACTCAGTGAGGGTATGAAACTGAATTGGAATTTAGCTAAATCTTATTATTTACCTATAATTATGGGTAGGCTAGTGTAATCTGATGTTGGTGTTTTCGAGTCAATTTACAAATAGTTAATTATTAACACAGTAGAGATTAACTACAAATCCTTCACTGATTGATAAAATTAGGCAGTTTCCTGACTAAATTCAATGTTTTTTTTCACATACAGGAATGGATATGGGAAAACAGATAATTTGTGGAGCGGGGTTCTCCTTTCCCCCAATGGTCAAAGTTGATGAATGTGATCTTTGCTGTTACATCACAAGAAATTTTTTATCAATGAATCAACTGTAGGTCTCTTTTTGATATGCAACATAACTTTTTAGAATTGTCATTGCTCCATTTTCATTTTCCATTCCGGATCAAATATCTGGTGAGCCCTATAAGAGATCTAAGTAAATGATTGATGATGATGGTGATTCTCTCTCTCTCTCTCTCTCTCTCTCTCTCTCTCTCTCTCTCTCTCTCTCTCTCTCTCTCTCTCTCTCTCTCATGAAATATATGATGTATATTATGTTTGTTTTTTCTCGGCAGATGAAGACACTTGTCCCCGTCTTAGCGTGCGAAGATCGACTCCTAAGAGTAATGTCAGGTTCTGATGTCTCCTATTCTGTTGAGCTTCCCTCACCTCCCTCCAGCCTCCAGCTGTTTTATAATGATGGCGGGGAACATGGAGACCAGTTACTTTATGGCACCTCGGATGGCAAGATTGGTCTAGTCCAGTTGGGAAGGTAAGATCTGGATACAAGTACGATACGTGTTTCTTCATTCGGAAGGAAATGTTTCTATGTGTTAATGTGCATGTGAATTGTAATAGTGAATGTAGGGAAATATTATTTTTATCCACATTCAAAATATTGTAAACATTTATTCACCATATACCATTTTCTTCTTTAGTCTTTCTTTTACCTTTTCACATACTACAGGCATTATGATTTGGCTGCTGCGCAAGGTTGCATACTGATATATAGGAATACAGTAGTAATAATAATGATGATTTCCTGTGATTTCCTCTGGTACTGTTCTCAGTTTTCCTCTACCGGATGGAATGGCGTTATCCAGATTGATTTTTAATATCCATCCATATACCAAGGCACTTCCCCCAATTTTGGGGGGTAGCCGACATCAACAAGAAACAAAACAAAAAAGGGGACCTCTACTCCAGCCTAACAAGGGACTCAACCGAGTTCAGCTGGTACTGCTAGGGTGCCAAAGCCCACCCTCCCACATTATCCACCACAGATGAAGCTTCATATTGCTGAATCTCCTACTGCTGCTACCTCCGCGGTCATCTAAGGCATCGGAGGCAGCAGCAGGGCCTACCGGAACTGCGTCACAATCGCTCGCCATTCATTCCTATTTCTAGCACGCTCTCTTGCCTCTCTCACATCTATCCTCCTATCACCCAGAGCTTTCTTCACTCCATCCATCCACCCAAACCTTGGCCTTCCTCTTGTACTTCTCCCATCAACTCTTGCATTCATCACCTTCTTTAGCAGACAGCCATTTTTCATTCTCTCAACATGGCCAAACCACCTCAACACATTCATATCCACTCTAGCTGCTAACTCATTTCCTACACCCGTTCTCACTCTCACCACTTCGTTCCTAACCCTATCTACTCGAGATACACCAGCCATGCTCCTTAGACACTTCATCTCAAACACATTCAATTTCTGTCTCTCCGTCACTTTCATTCCCCACAACTCCGATCCATACACCACAGTTGGTACAATCACTTTCTCATATAGAACTCTTTTTACATTCATGCCCAACCCTCTATTTCTTACTACTCCCTTAACTGCCCCCAACTCTTTGCAACCTTCATTCACTCTCTGACGTACATCTGTTCTTAAAATATTCTATTTTAATTGTTCATTACTTCTCGTGTAGTTTATTTATTTCCTTGTTTCCTTTCCTCCCTACGCTATTTTTCCCTGTTGGAGCACTTGGACTTATAGCATCCTGCTATTCCAGCTAGGGTTGTAGCCTAGCTAGTAATAATAATAATAATAATAATAATAATAATAATCCCACCAAAATAGTATTTTGCTTTGGTTTATATATTTTAGGGAGAAATTAAGACTTTTTGTTATAACTACTTTACAAGGATTGATATGTCAAGAAAGTTCCATATACAGAAATGCCTCTCACAGTCTGGATCGGGCATTCACTGTTCTGTGGTGTTGGGTAACAGTTAGCCTTACCAGATGTGTAGTAAATTTGTTTGGACATTTAAATTCTTTGCACTTGCAATAAAAATCCATGTGCTGTTTTAGAAATATTATACCTATTTGTACTATATGCGGTATATGTTAGGTCTAGGGTGATATTTAATGAAGTTTTCTATGCCTTATATTGTTTGGTGTGTTGAAGGATGTTAAGAATATTTCATATTCATTGAACATACTTAGGTCATGCTTTGAGCTTAATAGTGCTGCTAATTTATGGTCATCATGCTATGAGAAAAAAAAAGCTATTTTTACTAACTTTGTCACCAAAATGGAGAGGATCTTTATCGCTTTTACCCCCAGGCTATTTGGAACTTTCCAACCCTTAACCCCCTTGGGTTATTTTTTTTCAAGCACATTTGGTAGTATATATTTTTTAAAATTGCTCTAACAGCCTTAATTTTTGTCATAGAGAGGTCAGGTTGATCTCATTCTCTTGGAAAATGCCTGAAGTTTCTCAAAAAATTATAGAATATATGCAAAAAAAAAAAATGTAAATAGCAGTTTTTTGCAAGGACGTACCAGTACGTCCATGGGGGTAAAGGGATGAGTTTTGTGAAACGTACCAGTACGTCCTTGGGGGGTAAAAGGGTTAAGAACAATATTTTGGTCCAAATAGTTTTTGCAAAGGAAGAGAAAATTTAGATGACAACTCGCTGCATTTATTGAAAAAACATCTCTTTCTTTATAGCTAAGTTATTCTACTGGATATTTTCAGAGGCTCTGCAGCACACCGTTGGGTTTATGATGGAAGTTCGAACACTGGAAACATTACCGCATCTCGTTATGGGGGCATCACCTGTATGGATCACTACGATATGACTGGGGATGGCGTGAGAGATCTCCTTGTGGGCAGAGATGATGGTCATATCGAGGTGTTTTCTTATGAGGATGGTGATGAATCAGAACCAACTCTTCGATTTTCATTGGTAAGTACAGTGTTGTTACACTAATTTACTATACTATACTATACTATACTATACTTTTGGAGCCCTTGGGCATATAGCATCCTAATTTACCTACTAGCATTGTATCTTAGCTTATAATAATAACTTTACTAGTGAAATCGCTGGTAGTCCCTTAACGGATGTGAAAGGTGATGAAATTATTTAGGACATTTGATGGGAAGTGGTATGGAATAGTTTGTAGCAAAAGCATAAACTTGAAAGAAGAAAATGGGACAAATGAAGACTTAAACCTGACTAGAGATCTGGAAAATCACACAAAAAAAGAAACTTCTTTCCAAAATTTTATTGATTCTGTTTGATTTCAAGTTAATGTATGTAATTTTATTTATCATATAAAGATAATTGAGTATACATCATCTTGGAGTAAAATTTATGTAACGTTCTTATCGGTTTTTCCTTTACCTTTCAGGCATGTAACGAGAGTGTGACTGGAGTTCAAGGTGCAGTAGTTGGAAATGCTGGCTATGACGAGATAGTAGCATCTACGTACACTGGTAAGTGTAATGATGTTCATTCATCTGTTCATAGGTGGCAATTTGTGATTTTGTATGTGTCGAGTCTTTCTTGTCTCTGGACTAATTCCACTCTTGCTGTGGCCTGATTGGTAACGTCTCTGCTTGGTGTTTGCCAGTCGGGGGTTCGAGTCCCGCTCAGACTCGTTAGTGCCATTAGTGTCTGCAACCTTACCATCCTTGTGAGCTAAGGTTGGGGGAGCCTATAGGTCTATCTGTTGAGTCATCAGCAGCCACTGCCTGGCCCTCCCTGGTCCTAGCTTGGGTGGAGAGGGGGCTTGGGCACTGATTATATAATATATGGTCAGTCTCTAGGACATTGTCCTAATCGCTAGAGCAATGTCACTGTCCCTTGCCTCTGCCATTCATGAGCGACCTTTAAACCTTTAGACCATTGTATATTGATTTTTACGCTAAGTCTTTATGCAGTTTGGCTGAAAGTTTAAGATTCTTGAAACTGTTGTTCAACTCCTCTGAATATTACAAGTATTGTTTGGACTGATTTCTATAAGTTCTTTGGATTTTGACATAGTTCAACATTGTAAGATATATAGGTGAGTCTCCTGTGTAAAGAACAAGGGTTTATATCTATGTAGGAACAATGACCAATTTGAAAGTAATCTTTATTTTTCCTAACGATACAAACCTGAGTTTCTTTACAAATACTTGTTCCACCATCACCTTCCTCCCAGTAAATACTGCCTGCAATCAAAAGAGGTCTTGGTAGTGAGTGTGCGGGTGGGCCTGGCTTACCCCCCGCTAGTTTTTATGGCCATTTACGCCAGTTCACGCAGAATCTTTTATGCAGAGAACTTCAGGTTTGTGGGAGTAGATATAGGTGGCTGGGTAGCCCCCAGCCACTCTCCTCTACCTACCCACTGTAGTGGTTAGGTAGGGTTGCCACCTCGCACTTAAAATCTAATGGCAGCCTTCCAGCTACCGCTAGAAGTAATATCCAATGAATAGCTACAGGTCTGTATTAGTTAGGGAAAAATACCAATTATCTCAGATTTTGTCATGGTTATATTTAGGAAAAATACTATTTTAAACATAAAACTTACCCGCTGGTTATATAAGAATGGCTAGCGTTCCCGACGCCAGCCATTCTTATATAACCAGCGGGTAAGTATGTTCAAAAATTTATTTTATTATGAAAATATCATATTACTTCGAAAATTTTCATATTTCTAGAATACTGGTGTTTTACATAAAATTTAGTTGTAAGCCAATAAATTTTATTATAAATAGATTTTAAGTATTTTCAGATTTTCACGTACTGTAATTTACTTTCATTTTATTTACCTGCTTTTAGGCACATTACATTTAAAAGATGTGAATTTACTCGTGTCATATAACATGATGCAAAAATATATTCGTTGATTAAGTCATCAAATTTTAGAATCCCAGTGAAGTACAGATTCCTTTGTGTGAACACGCTGTTCTATCTTATTTCTCCTCCTCTTGTTTGTTTTTAAGTTTTTATAGCTTATAAAAGATCTAATTTAATGTTGTTACCATTCTTAGAATATTTTATTTTGATTGTTTAATACTTCTCTTGTAGCTTATTTCTTTATTTCCTTTCCTCACTGAGCTATTTTTCCCTGTTGTAGCCCTTGGGCTTATAGCATCTTGCTTTTCCAACTAGGGTCATAGCTTGGCTTGTAGAATAATAATAATAATAATAATAATAATAATAATAATAATAATAATAATAATAATAATAACTGTTACTAAATCTAGAAATGTCAGTTAATGGTCTCATAAAACTTAATTTTCAATATTAAACTTACCCGATGATCATATAGCTGTCAGCTCTGCTGCCCGACAGAAAAACCTACGGGCGGAATACGCCAGCGATCGCTATACAGGTGGGGGTGTACATCAACAGCGCCATCTGTCAAGTAGGTACTCAAGTACTCGATGTCAACATAGAACCAATTTTCTCTCTGTCGTGCCACTGGCAAGACCTACTAAATACGCTGTTACTAACTGGATTTGTTTTCACAACGATTTGGTGAAGTACACTATTCCAGTTTTGAGCTTTCGCTATGCAGGGGTTTTATCTTCATTTCAAAACTTGAACTCGTTTTGGATAGATTTAATTATGGTGACGAAGAGAGTATGGACTCTCTTTCACTTTTAAATGGAAGACCCTTCCCTTAGACGGAAGTGTGTTTAGGTTTTTGGTAATTTTGCTTAACACGTTATAGATCTATATATTTTATATCTCTCCGCCTTTATAGGCCTCTTCGATTAACTTTCCATTTATTATAAACATATAACAATAAATTTTTATGTTTGTTTATATGCGACCTTTCCTGATAGTAGGCGGTCCTAACTTGGAACCGAAGTTAATTAACATTGAGCCCGTTATATCGTATTTAACCTTTAAAGAATTTAATACTTTTTAAATTTTAATGTTTTATGAAAGAATTTCTTTGATAGTCTCGTACTGTTTTCAAAGATGAACTAACGTTTAGTTTTTAGTCTACGCAGTTGTTGACGTTCAGGACGTTCAACATGCGCTCTATCGTTACGATAGAGAGAGAGTGTATCACGGTTTCACTTTGCAGTAAGAGTAAACCGATTCTGGCGTTTCGTTCATTCTTTCTTAGCTTAAATGGTTTAAATTCTAAATTAAAGGAACTTTTTATTTGGAAAACCTTTCAGTTTTTTCCTTTAGCAAATAACATGTTTTAACGATATATAATTGGGCTCTTCTCTCAGGTGCAAAATCAAGAGAGAAAGAGAGAGAGAGATAGAGACGGAGGGAGAGAGAGGAGAATAAACGTTTCGTTCAAGCTGGTAACGTTGTTCTCGTTTTTTACTCTCCTCCCTAGTCGCTGTAGGGGAAGAAGGTAAAACGTTTCTAGGCTTTTATTCTTGTTCCCAGGCTATGTGCGGTGAGAGATTTTAAACGTAGTTTATTTGATCTAGTGTTTAGTCTCTTTCCCAGCCACTGAATTCTTTATCTTTATTTATGTTTTCTGTTGCATTGTACGACTGTTTTTCGCAATTACTACCTTTTAATGAAGGATAGGATTGCGTGTTTCAGGTAGAAATCAGTTAAAGTTTCGATTTCAGTGAAATAAGTGCAAAACAGAAAATCAAAGTGATAAAGTGATATGCGCAAAGTGTTACAGTGTTGCGTCCGAGGGTTCGTCTGTTCGTGCCAGTCGTTCACCTAGTCCGGGACCTCTTACAAGCTCCCAAGCCCAGGGGAGAAGTAATGTCGAACGACTTATGGGTTCCACAGGCCTTGATCAACGAACAGACTTTTTTTTTTCCCTCCGTGGTTTCGGGCGTATCTACCCAAGATCGCCCCACCCACACAAAGACGAGAGAGCCCATTTATTCCTCGTCTGCGGAAGAGGTTTCTCGTAAGAAACCATGGACCACATCTCGCAGCTTTTTAAGTGCAAGTCGGTCCCTTCCGCGCAAGTCCAACGGCCCAGGTGTAGCCACTGGGTCAGTTCGGACTCGCTGCAGTCATCCGACGACTGCACACCTCCCAAGAGAGGCAAGGTGGTACCGCAACAGGCAGTAACTCCGTCTGTTGCCGCACCAGCTGTTTTAGACCCTCAGTCACAACGGACAGTAGCTCCGTCTGTTGCCGCTTTTGTAGACCCTAAGTGGTCTTTACTGCAGTCTATGCAGACTCAGTTAGCTGCGGTTATGCAGGAGTTTCGTGCGGAGAAGGTTGACACTGCTCCCGTTAGCCTACAACCTGCCACAGTTGTGCGCCCAGCTCACGCTGAGGCTGCCTGCTCCCACACTCCGGCTGTGGAGAGCTCCACCACCGATGCGCAGTCGACCCTGCCAGACGCATGTTGACGTTAGCCGACGTGCGGCACCCTCCGTTGACATGCGTGAGCTACCGCATCAGCAGTGGGAAGGTGGAGTCAAGCTGCCGTGTTTTGACGCGATGCGTTAGTTTCCGCAACCCACGGCAGTCCCCACCACGCACCACCACTCCGCTTTGGTTGTTGCCTGCTCCCACACTCCGACTGCGGAGAAGGTTGACGATGCTCCCGTTTGCCTACAACCTGCCACGGTTGTGCGCCCAGTAGATGCTGCGGCTGCCTGCTCCCACACTCTTGTTGTGAGAGCTCCTCCACCCATGCGCAGTCGACCCTGCCAGACGCATGCTGACTCCCACAGACACACGGAGCACTCCGTTGCCGTGCGTGAGCTACCACAAGCTGCCGTGTTTTGACACGGTGTGTCAGCCTCCGCAACCCACTGTGGTTACCGCCACTCGCCCGCAGCAGACTAGTCAGTCAGGAGTTGAGGCTTCCCCACACAGCTTTGGTTGTTGCCAGCTCACAGACTGTCAAGCAGTTACATGACGTTGCCTTCTGGTCTGCTACTAATGCACCAGTGCTGTATGTCCTCACGCACCTGTTGTGGTTGACAGTTCACAGACTGTCAGGCAGTTACATAACGTTGCCTTCTGGTCTGCTGCTAATGCACCAGTGCTGTATGTCCTCACGCACCTGTTGTGGTTGACAGTTCAGTTTTTGACAGTTCACAGACTGTCAAGCAGTTTCATAACGTTGCCTTCTGGTCTGCTGCTTATGCACCAGTGAGACCCTCACTGAGATCACCTAGCTTTTCTCGGACATGGTTCCTGTAGATGAGAAAGTGCTGTTCTCCCTCCTACTGATATTCCTTTGAGGACTCTGTCATTTGGAGAGGAGCCTTAAGCTGCTTAGCCTCCTATGGACTTTAATTAAAGCATAACAAGGCTTCCAGGGATGGTAAATGGTTCCGCTTCAGTCGCTAACCCCGTCTGTTGCCACACCTGCTCCCGTAGACCCTAATGGGCTTTGCTGCAAGACATGCAGTCCAAGCTTGTGTCCTTGATAGAGGATTTTTTACGGAGAAGAACCTTCTGGCCAACAACCTTCCTACCGGTTGGTTGTGCGCCCTGTTGACGCTGAGGTATCCTACTCGCGTCCGCCAGTTGAGGTGGTTCCTCCACCGTGCGACCCAGTGTGGGTTGCCAGTCGCACGTTGACGTTAAGCGACTCTCGGAGGTGGTTGTGGACGTTCAGTGTGTCACTAGGAAGACGTTCAACAACCAGCAGAGGTGACTTGTTGTGACGCAGTGCGGCAACCTCAGCAACCCGGTAGGGGGTTGACTGCACAACCCAGACAGTCTTGACAGTTGCGGGTTGACGCTGTACTTCCTCGCGTCCCCATGGTTGACAGTTCACAGACTGTGCAGCAGTACCATGATATTGTGTCCGGCTCCGTCACGCATCCACCAGTGCGACCGGATTCAGCGAGTCAGACGTTGCCCACTCCGTTGCCGTTTCCTCATCAGTTTCGGATGAGGAACCCTCTGATGAGGACATTGCTGAACAAGACGATCAACCCCCAGCCCTGCTATCCATCCAGAAGATGCTGAAGAAGGAACGCTGCCCTGTCAGGCTGTGGATGAGTCTGGTTAGGACACTGTCATCCGTGGATCAATTTGTGTCACTAGGAAGACTACACCTCCGTCCTCTTCTATACCATCTAACTTTTCACTGGAAAAGGACAAGACGCTAGAAGCGGTCTCGATCCCGGTTTCCGGAAAGATAAAGTCTGGTCTGACTTGGTGAAAGGACTTTATCAACCTTTGAAAGGGTCTTCCCCTGACTGTTCAGACTCCCAACCACGTTCTCTTCTCGGACGCATCGGACGTAGGCTGGGGTGCGACATTAGGCGGTAGGGAATGCTCGGGATTATGGAACTCGAGTCAAAGGACAATGCATTTCAACTGCAAGAAGCTACTGGCAGTACGTCTGACCTGGAAAAGCTTCAGGTCTCTCCTTCAAGGCAAAGTGGTGGAGGTGAACACGGACAACACCCTGCTTTGACGTACATCTCCAAGCAAGGAGGGACCTACTCTCTGACATGGTACGAGTTCGCAAGAGACCTCCTCACCTGGTCAACAGGTCTAGACTTTTCACTAGTAACGAGGTTCATCCAAGGCAACTTGAATGTCATAGCAGATTGTCTCAGTAGGAAGGGACAAATAATTCCAACAGATTGGACCCTCCACAAGGATGTATGCAAGAGACTTTGGGCCACCTGGGGCCAGCCAACCATAGATCTCTTCGCAACCTCGATGACCAAGAGGCTCCCAATAGTTTGCTCACCTATCCCGGACCCAGCAGTAGTTCATATAGATGCCTTTCTACTAGATTGGTCACATCTAGATCTATATGCATTCCCTCCGTTCTAGATTGTCAACAAGGTACAGCTGAAGTTCGCCTCTCACGAAGGGACAAAGTTGACGCTAGTTGCTTCCCTCTGGCCCGCGAGAGAATAACTCACCGAGGTACTTTGATGGCTAGTAGACGTTCCCAGAACACTTCCTCTAAGGGTGGACCTGCTACGTCAGCCACGCGTAAAGAAGGTACTCCAAGGCCTCCACGCTCTTTGTCTGACTGCCTTCAGACTATTGAAGGACTCGAGAGCTAGAGGTTTTTCGAAGGAGGCAACCAGAGTGTTTGCTAGAGCAAGGAGAACATCCACCCTTAGAGTCTACCAATCGAAGTGGGAAATCTTCCGAAACTGGTGCAAGTCAGTATCCGTATCCTCGACCAGTACCTCTGTAACTCAATAGCTGACTTTCTCTTATATCTGAGGAAAGAACGATCTCTTTCAGCTCCCACTATCAAGGGTTACAGAAGCATGTTGGCATCAGTCTTCCGTCACAGAGGCTTAGATCTTTCCAACAATAAAGATCTACAAGACCTCCTTAAGTCTTTTGAGACCACGAAGGAGCGTCGTTTGGTTACACCTGGTTGGAATTTAGACGTGGTTCTAAGATTCCTTATGTCAGACAGGTTCGAACCGCTTCAATCAGCCTCCCTGAAAGATCTCACCTTTAAGACTCTTTTCCTGATATGCTTAACCACAGCTAAAAGAGTCAGTGAGATTCATGCCTTCAACAAGAACATCGGATTCTCATCCGAAACGGCTTCATGTTCTACAACTTGGTTTTCTAGCCAAACACGAGCTGCCTTCTCGGCCTTGACCAATATCGTTCGATATTCCAAACTTATCGTATGGTTGGAAATGAACTAGAAAGAGTATTATGTCCTGTAAGAGCTCTTAAGTTCTATTTTAAAAACCTTTACGAGGCCCGTCTGAAGCTTTATGGTGTTCAGTTAAGAATCCATCTTTGCCTATGTCAGAGAATTCTTTATCCTATTTTATCAGACTGTTAATACGAGAAGCTCATTCCCATCTGAATGAGGAAGACCAAGCTTGGCTGAAGGTAAGGACACACGAAGTTAGAGCTGTCGCAACTTCCGTGGCCTTTAAACAAAATAGATCTCTGCAAAGTATATTCGACGCAACCTAATGGAAAAGCAAATCAGTGTTCGCGTCTTTTATCTTAAGAATGTCCAGTCTCTTTACGAGAACTGCTACACTCTGGGACCATTCGTAGCAACGAGTGCAGTAGTGGTGAGGGCTCCACCACTACAATTCCCTAATTCCATAACCTTTTTAATCTTTCTCTTGAAATGTTTTATTAATATTTTTGGGTTGTCCGGAAGGCTAAGAAGCCTTTCGCATCCTACTTGATTTGGCGGGTGGTCAAAGTCATTTCTTGAGAAGCGCCTAGATTAGAGGTTTTGATGAGGACCTTTAGTATGGGTTGCAACCCTTCATACTTCAGCTCCTAGGAGTCGCTCAGCATCCTATGAGGATCGCGAGGCTCAGTAAGGAAGACGTACTTAAAAAGGCAGAGTATTGTTCAAGTCGACTTCCTTACCAGGTACTTATTTATTTTATGCTTGTTATTTTGAATAACTGCTAAAATGAAATACGGAATACTTAGCTCATAATAATGTCAACATGTAATGCTGGTCTCTACCCACCCCCCTGGGTGTGAATCAGCTATATGATCATCGGGTAAGTTTAATATTGAAAAATGTTATTTTCATTAGTAAAATAAATTTTTGAATATACTTACCCGATGATCATAAATTAAAGGACCCACCCTTCCTCCCCAATAGAGACCCAGTGGACAGAGGAGAAAATTGGTTCTATGTTGACATCGAGTACTTGAGTACCTACTTGACAGATGGCGCTGTTGATGTACACTCCCACCTGTATAGCGATCGCTGGCGTATTCCGCCCGTAGGTTTTTCTGTCGGGCAGCAGAGCTGACAGCTATATGATCATCGGGTAAGTATATTCAAAAATTTATTTTACTAATGAAAATAACATTTTATAATGATAATGAAGATGAAAATAACTTTTATGATATTATTTAACGCTTCAAATTAGTGGAAGTATTTTGATTATTTAATCCTATGGACGATTCCAGGCTGGATATTTGGGGTCACCTCTGAGCCAATGGATCGTCATATCACTTCCGAGTCGGGAATCGTACACATCTCGCAAGAATCAAAACAAAAGATACAGAAGTTGAGGTACTTTGTAAAGGGCTTTACGGCACATGTAGATGATTTCAAGTTCTAATGCACTCTCTCTCTCTCTCTCTCTCTCTCTCTCTCTCTCTCTCTCTCTCTCTCTCTCTCTCTCTCTCTCTGCGTGCGTGTGTGTGTGTAAGAGAGAGAGAAGAGAGAGCCAGCCTTAAAGACACTAACTGCACAGAACATTAAGGGTGATTCTTTTACTGTAAATAAAAGTGGACTTTACATTACACTTTTGACAGACTCCATCTGGATGGAGGAGATAAAAAAAAAAAAAAAAAAACAGCCGCACGGGTCAATAATCTAAGCCTCATACCAGTCCTGAGTGTGAGAAAGTTTTGACAAACATTTTTTTTTTTTTTTTTTAGAAAGCTTTTCCCACTACCATAGATATGTGTGAAATTTTTCCAGTTAATATAATCTTTTTTCTCTTTTCAGGAGTGAAATAGAGGAGCTACAGGAGAGAGTCTTAAAAGAACGGGATCAGTACCAAGCCGCAACACAGAGTGCATTTCCTGGTATTTCCGCTGTTCCTTTTTTCTCAGTTAATGACAAGGTAATTAGAAAAAAACTTGTCTTAAACCAAACCTTGTATTTAGGGCTCCAGCCATCCGTTGAGATACTACCGATAGAGAGTTATTGGGTCCTTTGACTGGTTAGACAGTACTACATTAGATCCCTCTCTCTGGTTATGGCACATTTTTCCATTGCCTTTGTTCATTGCTTCTCTTGTAGTTTATTTATTTCCTTGTTTCCTTTCCTGACTAGGATATTCTTCCCTGTTGGAGCCCTTGGGCTTATAGTATCTTTTTTTAAATATTTAACTTAGCCGGTGAATATATAATAGCTGCAACTCTGTTGCTCGACAGACACATACATAAAAAACTCGCGAGCGATCGCTATGCAGGTTGCGGGTGTGCCCACCAGCGCCAACTGTCGGCCAGATACCACTCTCGGATGTAAACAAAACCTTCAATTTCTTCTCTGTCGACGTGTCGACAAGACGTACTTTTACTCGCTGTAGAACCTGGAGTTTTTCCCATCATATTTGGTGAAGTACTTTAATTTGGTTTGAGCTTTCGCAGTACAGGTGTTTTTCTTCAAATAAATGCTTGAACTCTTTTTTGAATCGGATTAATTGTTGATGACTTAGATCGTTTTTTGGAATTTTCCCTTGACTAATTCAAAATGGCTGACCCTTCTCAAGTTCCCAAGTTTCAAAAGTGTAATGCTAGGGACTGTAATAGGCGTCTTCCAAAGGCTTCTCTCGACCCTCACACTGTTTGTTCCAATTGTCGGGGTAAAACCTGTCAATTGGGAGATCGGTGTGAGGAATGCATGGGCCTTTCGGAATTCGATTTTATCGAATTTGATAAATATACACGCAGACTAGAGAGAGATAGGGTAAGGAGAAGTTCTTCTAGGTCTGTAGATTTTTCCTCTCCACATGCCCCTGAACCTAATCCTTCCCCTGTAGTGGTTGTTCCTAACCCCCCTCCTAGCACTCAGGAACCGTCTATGCAAGACATGATGCGTGCTATTCATGCCTTGGGGGAGAGAGTTGAGGCTTTAGCAAGTGACCGGAATCAACTCATGGCAGACGTGAAGGAACTCAAGTGCCAAAGTGCCACGGCGGAAAGTGTCAAAGTGCCTAGTGTTACGCAAAGTTTTGTGAACAGTGTTGCGACCGAGGGTTCGTCTGTTCGTGCCTGTCGTCCACCTAGTCCGGGACCTCTTGCAAGCTCCCAAGCCCAGGGGAGAAGCAATGTCGTACGACTTATGGGTTCGAGAGGCCTTGATCAGCGAACAGACGTTCCCTCTTTGGTATCAGGCGTATCTCGTCAAGATCGCCCCTACCATAAGACGAGAGAGCCCATTTTTACCTCGTCGTCCGAAGGTGTTTCACGTAAGAAACCTTGGACCAAGGTCTCTAGACCTTTAAAACGTAAGTCGGTCCCTTCAGGACAAGTCCAACGTCCCGGATGTAGCCACTGGGACAGTTCGGACCCGTTGCCGTCATCTGATGACTGCTCGCCGCCTAAGAGAGGCAAAGTTGTGCCGTCTCATTCGCTAACCCCGTCTGTTACCGCACCTGCTTCCGTAGACCCTAAATGGGTGTTACTGCAAGACATGCAGTCTAAGCTTGCGTCCTTGATGGAGGACTACAACGCTGAGAAGGTTTCCGTTGAACCTACTGGCCATCAGCCATCCAAGCGTTCTGTTGTGCGTCCTGTTGACGTGGATGTAGCTTTCTCGCGTCAACCAGTTGGGGTTGTACCTCCACCGATGCGACCCAGTGTGGATTTCCAGCCGCACGTTGACGTTAGGCAACGCACTGATGCGATTGGTGACGTTCAGGACGTTCACCAACCATCAGAGTTGACTTGTTTTGACGCGGTGCGTCAACCTCCGCAACCCGTTATGGTGTTGACTGCACAACCCAGACGGTCTAAACAGTCTCGGGTGGACGCTGTGCGTCCTCGCGCACCTGTTGTTGTTAACAGTTCCCAGACTGTTCAGCTGTTCCAGGACGCTGCGTCCTGCTCCGTCACGTATGCACCAGTGCGACCGGACTCTGCGAGTCAAACGTTGCCTACACCTTTGCCGTTTTCTCATCAGTTATCGGATGAGGAACTGTCAGATGAGGACGTTGCTGAACCACAGCCTGAGGATCAGCCTTCAGAATTAGATGAGCCTAAAGCAGTTCAACCATCCTTGGACTTTAGAAAAGTCATGGTTGTTTTTAAAGAGTTGTTCCCTGATCACTTTATTTCTGTGGCTCCTCGTTCGCCGCCGTCCGAGTTTGTCTTAGGCGTTCCTGCTACCATGCCTGCCTTTACGAAACTCGTTCTCTCTCGCTCATCCAAGAGAGCTTTACGGCTGTTAGGCGATTGGTTAGAGACCAAGAGGAGTTTAGGGAAGACGGCATTTGCCTTCCCCCCATCTAAACTCTCGTCTAGATCGAGCGTCTGGTATGCCACGGGAGAAGTTCTCGGCTTGGGAGTTCCTGCCTCTGCCCAGGGCGACTTCTCAAGTCTTGTAGACTCTCCCCGCCGCCTTGCCATGAGACGCTCGAAGATTAGTTGGTCACCCTCGGACCTGGACCACCTTCTTAAAGGCATATTTAGGGCGTTTGAAGTCTTTAACTTCCTGGACTGGTGTTTGGGAGCCTTGAGTAGGAAAATCTCATCTGCCGATAGGGATGTTTCCTTACTCATTATGTCCTGCATGGACAAGGCCGTCCGCGATGGGTCCAACGAGCTTGCCGCTTCATTCACGTCCGGAGTCCTTAAGAAACGAGAGTCTCTGTGCTCTTTTCTGTCAGCAGGAGTAACGCCATGCCAAAGATCTGAGCTACTCTTTGCGCCCTTGTCTAAGTGCTTGTTTCCTGAAGTCTTGGTTAAGGAAATTGCCTTGTCTTTAGTGCAGAAGGACACCCACGATTTAGTTCCGTCCTCGGCTCGCAAAGCTCCCCCTTTGCCTGCCTTGTCTGCTAGACCTAGGATAGACACTCCAGCGTCCAGGTTTATCCCGCCCTTTCGTGGCAGAGCCTCCAGCAGGGGAGGTGCTCGTGCCGAAGGGAAGAGAGGAAAGAGGAAAGGATCCAAGTCCTCTAAGGGCAGAGTCTGACTGCCCGCAACTTCAGACAGCAGTAGGTGCCAGACTCAAGAACTTCTGGCAAGCCTGGGAGAAGAGAGGCGCAGATCAACAATCTGTGAGGTTGCTCAGAGAGGGGTACAAAATCCCTTTTGTACGCAGACCTCCTCTAGCGACGTCCCCCATCGATCTCTCTCCCAGGTACCGAGAGGAAGAAAAGAAACAAGCCCTGAAACTGGAAGTGTCTCTTTTGCTAGAGAAGGGAGCGGTGGTCAAAGTCTCGGACCTTCAATCACCGGGGTTTTACAACCGTCTCTTCCTAGTTTCAAAGAAGACAGGAGGTTGGAGACCGGTGCTAGACGTCAGTGCTCTGAATGTCTTTGTCACAAAGACGAAGTTTACCATGGAGACCACAAAGTCAGTCCTAGCAGCGGTCAGAAAGGGAGACTGGATGGTCTCTCTAGACCTAAGGGACGCTTACTTCCACATCCCCATTCACTCAGACTCCCAACCTTTTCTGAGATTCGTCTTCGACGATGTGGTGTACCAGTTTCGGGCCCTGTGCTTTGGCCTAAGCACAGCTCCTCTCGTGTTTACGAGGCTTATGAGGAATGTGGCAAAATTCCTCCATTTATCGGACATCCGAGCCTCCCTTTATTTGGACGACTGGCTTCTCAGAGCCTCTTCCAGTCATCGCTGTCTGAAGGATCTCAATTGGACTCTAGATCTGACCAAGGAATTGGGACTCCTAGTCAACTTGGAAAAGTCTCAGCTGGTCCCATCCCAAACTATTCTGTATTTAGGGATGGAGATTCACAGTCAAGTTTTTCGGGCTTTTCCGTCGGCCCCCAGAATAGATCAAGCCCTGCTCGTCATCCAGAAGATGTTGAAGAAAGAACGCTGCTCAGTCAGGCTTTGGATGAGTCTGGTAGGAACGCTGTCATCCCTGGAGCAATTTGTCTCGCTAGGAAGGCTACACCTCCGACCTCTACAATTCCATCTGGCTTTTCACTGGAAAAAGGACAAGACGCTAGAGGCGGTCTCGATCCCGATTTCCGAAAAGATAAAGACTTGTCTGACTTGGTGGAAAGACAATATCAGCCTACGAGAGGGTCTTCCCCTGGCAGTTCAGAAACCCAACCACGTTCTCTTCTCGGACGCATTGGACTTGGGCTGGGGCGCGACGCTGGACGGTCGGGAATGCTCAGGTCTGTGGAACTCGAGTCAGAGGAGCATGCATATCAACAGCAAAGAGCTTTTGGCGGTTCATCTGGCCTTGATAAGCTTCGAGAATCTCCTTCGAGGCAAGGTGGTGGAGGTCAACTCGGACAACACCACGGCCTTGGCGTACATTTCCAAACAGGGAGGTACCCACTCATTGACTCTGTACGAGATCGCAAGGGACCTGCTCATCTGGTCAAAAGATCGAGGCATCTCCCTAGTAACGAGGTTCATCCAGGGCGACTTGAACGTCCTAGCGGATTGTCTCAGTCGGAAAGGTCAAGTAATTCCAACCGAATGGACCCTCCACAAGGATGTGTGCAAGAGACTTTGGGCGGCTTGGGGTCAACCCACCATAGATCTCTTTGCAACCTCGCTGACCAAGAGGCTTCCAATCTATTGCTCTCCAGTCCCAGACCCAGCAGCAATACATATAGATGCCTTCCTCCTAGATTGGTCATACCTAGATCTTTACGCATTCCCACCATTCAAGATTGTCAACAAGGTATTGCAGAAATTCGCCTCTCACGAAGGGACAAGGTTGACGTTAGTTGCTCCCCTCTGGCCCGCGAGAGAATGGTTCACCGAGGTACTTGATGGCTGGTAGACGTTCCCAGAAGTCTTCCTCTAAGAGTAGACCTTTTACGTCAGCCACACGTAAAGAAGGTACACCAAAGCCTCCACGCTCTTCGTCTGACTGCCTTCAGACTATCGAAAGACTCTCGAGAGCTAGAGGCTTTTCGAAGGAGGCAGCCAGTGCGATTGCTAGAGCGAGGAGAGCGTCTACCATTAGAGTTTACTAATCGAAGTGGGAAGTCTTCCGAGACTGGTGCAAGTCAGTTTCCGTATCCTCGTCCAGTACCTCTGTAGCCCAAATAGCTGATTTTCTCTTATACCTGAGAAAAGTTCGCTCCCTTTCAGCTCCTACGATCAAGGGCTACAGAAGCATGTTGGCCTCGGTCTTCCGGCATAGAGGCTTAGATCTTTCCAACAATAAAGATCTGCAAGACCTCCTTAAGTCTTTTGAGACCTCTAAGGAACGTCGTTTGGCTACACCTGGGTGGAATTTAGACGTGGTCCTAAGATTCCTCATGTCAGACAGGTTTGAGCCTTTACATTCAGCCTCCCTGAAAGATCTCACTCTTAAGACTCTTTTCCTGGTATGCTTGGCCTCGGCTAAAAGAGTCAGTGAGCTTCATGCCTTCAGCAAGAACATCGGGTTTTCGTCAGAAAAAGCTACTTGTTCTCTGCAGCTTGGTTTCCTAGCCAAGAATGAGCTACCTTCTCGTCCTTGGCCTAAATCTTTCGATATTCCTAGCTTATCGGAGATCGTAGGCAATGAACTAGAAAGAGTATTATGCCCTGTTAGAGCTCTTAAGTTCTACTTAACTCGTACTAAACCTTTACGAGGCCAATCTGAAGCGTTATGGTGTTCGGTTAAGAAACCATCCTTGCCTATGTCAAAGAATGCTTTGTCATATTTTATCAGATTGTTAATACGAGAAGCTCATTCACACTTGAGTGAGGACGACCGATCTTTGCTTAAGGTTAAGACGCACGAGGTTAGAGCTGTAGCAACTTCCGTGGCCTTTAAGCAAAATAGATCTCTGCAAAGTATCATGGACGCAACCTATTGGAGAAGCAAGTCAGTGTTCGCGTCATTTTACTTGAAAGATGTCCAGACTCTTTACGAGAACTGCTACACACTGGGACCATTCGTAGCAGCAAGTGCAGTAGTGGGTGAGGGCTCAACCACTACAATTCCCTAATTCCATATCCTTTTAATCTGTCTCTTGAAATGTTTTTAATGTTGGTTTTTATGGGTTGTTCGGAAGGCTAAGAAGCCTTTCGCATCCTGGTTGATTTGGCGGGTGGTCAAAGTCATTTCTTGAGAGCGCCCAGATTAGGGGTTTGATGAGGTCCTGTTGTATGGGTTGCAGCCCTTGATACTTCAGCTCCTGGGAGTCTGTCAGCATCCTAAGAGGATCGCGAGGCTCCGTAAGGAAGACAGACTTACAAGGCAGAGTAATCGTCTAAGTCGACTTCCTTACCAGGTACCTATTTATTTTGGTTTTGTTATATTGATAACTGTCAAAATGAAAAAACTCTTAGCTTATACGATGTAAACATATTTAACTCTGGTCTCTACCCACCTCCTTGGGTGTGAATCAGCTATTATATATTCACCGGCTAAGTTAAATATTTAAAAATGATATTTTAATTATAAAATAAATTTTTGAATATACTTACCCGGTGAATATATAAATTAAACGACCCTCCCTTCCTCCCCAATAGAGACGCAGTGGGATGAGAAGAAATTGAAGGTTTTGTTTACATCCGAGAGTGGTATCTGGCCGACAGTTGGCGCTGGTGGGCACACCCGCAACCTGCATAGGGATCGCTCGCGAGTTTTTTTATGTATGTGTCTGTCGAGCAACAGAGTTGCAGCTATTATATATTCACCGGGTAAGTATATTCAAAAATTTATTTTATAATTAAAATATCATATTTTCCAACTAAGTTTGTAGCTTAGCTATTAATAATAATGTGTTATCTTATGAGGTTATAGTAAAGTGGTCTACATGTATATATAATTTCATATTTTAATAAATCTTATTTTTATTCATGTAAAATTTCTTGATAATGGTAAAACCATCTAGTGACATTTTTATTGCTAATAAGCTTTTTTTATCACAACCCTATCATTTGTGATTACCCATTTTTATTTTCCTATAGGTGAGTCCCAGACAAAATGTAGAAAATAAGGACAGTCAACCTATAGCCTTCTTTAAAAGAATTTACTTGGTCATGATCTATCAAATATAAGAAATATTAGTGACTGTATATCTATGAGTATGGTTTTGTGAAAAAAGTTATTATACTTGAAGATTTTCAATAATTTTACGATTTTTTTTTTATAGATAACACTGAATCGCTCTGATGCATCCTACCTCCTAAGCCTAGAGGTTCAGACTGCGGTCGATAATGTTCTCCTACAGAGTGATGTTCCGATCGACCTTCTGGATGTTGAAAAGAACTCGGCTGTTGTCAGCTACAGCACATGTGATCCAGAAGTAATTCTAGCTCATTATTGAACTTTTGCGTAAATCATATCCTGATTCATCTCTGGCTGAAAATTATCTGATGGAATATTGATTATCAGTTTTATTCACTATAATTTCATAAGATGTCTTTTTGGTAGTATATATTGTTTTTAGCTTGGATGGTCAGACATATTTTCAACAATTAAAAGTTTAATATTTGTCCATCGTCACTGATGACGACATTCAGCATGTGTGTATATTTTTATTTCAAACTATTTTGAAGCAAGTTAAGCATTAAAGTCTCACCCATTTTTATTATCTGTGAAAGTAGGTGTACAGCTACTGAATTGTATTCTATAGTTCCATGTATTTTAGACAAGGAATTTTATTTATTTATGTTTGATTTTTGGAAGCATTATTTTTGTTTACCTTTCAAAGAAAATCTGTAAGATTATTTTTTAAATAGAAAAATAAGGAAGCTTTAAATGACCTGAACAAGTTACTAAGATCATTTTTCTTTCTTTTTTTTTTTTGGCAGAGTGGAAATTTCCTGCTTGCTACTTACCGGTGTCAAGCAAATACTACGAGATTGGAAGTTCGCATTCGCACTATAGAGGGCCAATACGGTACTTTACAGGCTTACATCACTCCAAGACTTCAGCCAAAGTGTTGTCAGGTAACATATTGTGATAAGGAGTAATACCTTATTTCTTGTGAAAAGTGTATATACTGCATGTGTTATAATTGTAAACTGATATTGTTGGTGGCTAATAAGGGTCTTAACAGAAAGGCGAACTGGACATGATTGGGTTATTCCAAATGACATGACAAGCTTTTAGTGCAAGATATATATATATATATATATATATATATATATATATATATATATATATATATATATATATATATATATATATATATATATATATATATATATATATATATATAAAATATATATATATATATATATATATATATATATATATATATATAGGTATAATATATATATATACTGTATATATGTGTGTGTGTGTGTTGATGGACATAGTGTGCAATGAAGTAAAAAGAATCGCTTGGAAGTAATGCTTGATTTTTATTGCAGATTTAAAATATAAGCAAGGATGATATTGTCCAAGTGTGAATGAAGCAAAAGTATGATGTACCTAAAGTCTAGATTATTGTATGTGGAAACCTTTATAATTGTTTTTCACCCTCTATGGCAGTTTGTGAATTGAAACCTTTTCAGAAGAAGTGCAATTTTCATTCACTTCAACACTTTCTTCTAGGTTCGTCAGTATCGCATCAAGCCGCTGTCCCTGCATTCTAGAATCCACAGCTTCGATCCAAATAGGCCATATAATGTGTTAATACTTAAAGGACAATTTAGTCTTCCTGAGATGCATTCCTGGGTCGTGTTTTGCTTACCAGAGTTGCCTGAAAGAACCCCGGCAGAAGAAGAAGCAGAATTTACCTTTGTTTCTACATTTCTTGATACCCAGGTTTGTGGTAGATTATGATTAAATTATTAAAATCTTATAGGAATGTTTGTGGAAGCTTGTGATAAAATTGATGTAAGATTAATATTGGTCTCATAAATAGAAGTTACTCTGTAAATTGACCAAAAACATTAATTTTATGTCTTCAGTGATTGATAAATTCTGGCATCATGACATCAACGGTCATTGATGTTTATGTCCTCAAAGGATAACATTACAGTCCGTGTTAAATGGTCTCTAAGTAAGTTAAGTATACTTTTGCCAGCCTTAGATTTATGTGTGGTATATCTTATTTTATGTAAAAAATTTCTCATAGATATGTTGAATCTTTCCATATGGCATTCTTTTATATCAAGAAGGGTTTACATGCCATCTTAGTAATCAATGTTCCAACTATCACTGATAACTTGTGTTCAGTTCTGATGCATTTTTAAATGCAAATAAGAAATACAGCGTGCCTTGATAGAATTTGTATTTGAGGAATATTCGTATTTTGTTACAGCTCCAGTGTGTTTATCGCGCTGGTGAAGCCACCTTTAAGTCAGATAACATTTCAACGATATCTATCCTGAAAGATGTGCTTACTAAAGAAGCAACACGTAAAAAGGTAAGACTTCGTTGTTCACACTAAGCTTCCAAAGGGTTGGTAGAAAGAAGCAAAATACAAATTGGTGTATGGGGATGCACACTTTCCTTGTTGAAATATTGTACCTTAAACATGGAAAAAAAAGATGTTAGCATTTCTTCTTAATTTAGTGAATGTCTGTGTATAAAGCTCTTCACTTGATAGAGTTAGAGCAATATTGTATGTCACAATTTTATACAAAATTTCCTTAAAGTTTATCATGATCTGTAAAGCGATAGAATAAGTTTCAATTCAGAGTACTAGAATTAGGTTCATTGGCAGACGTCTGTAGGAAAATTACGCTAGTCGACTGGGCTCAATTCTAAATAACAATTGAGGTTATGAGCAAATCAGGACAGTTGTTTCAGGAATATGAGTACTGAAGGTGTGTTCATTAAGTTCACATATTGAAATGAGTTAATATATGTAGATTTGTATATAGAATAGAATATAGAAATAGAACTAATGCCTGATGAAACTTACATTGCCTGTCGACAAAGAGGAACCGGCTAAAAGATTTCATGCTGTATAAGGAGAAATCTTACAATTTTTCCTTTTCATTGCGTCTGAAGAACCACATTTAAATCTGTCATACAAAACCATGAATTTATTATTTTTTGAACCAGAAAATTGCTGTATGTCCTTGGGTCGTACTAACATTTAAGTGATGTTATTTACATAATCACAAACTTACCTCACAGTAATACAGCGAACAGTGTCTTTGCACTAGTAACTGGTATGTAAAATATTTTACATAAGTACATCGTAATGGACCTTACCCTTTGATTTTACTGCAGTCATTTATTTTGCTTTTTTAATTGTGCTTCAATAGCATGACTCGAACCCATTCAAACGATGTTATTTTCGTGTTACTGCACACCGTAGTTACTCTTTTGTTTCTAGATCAATTTATTTCATGTAAAAAGCATTTGAAAGATAATTGTTCTGACGTAAATATAAACCCTCTGGTCTGGTCTTTGAATTCATCTCTAAACTCATTCTAGTTTGTATAGCAAAGAAAATACAAATAACTTTTTTTTTATGTATATTTGACCATATATTATAAACAAGATACAGTATGTAATTTTAAATACAGTAATGCATGATAGTCATTGTAGCAACATTGAAAATAGATTATATTTAGGAACAATGATAAAGATTAAAATACCAACTAGTCTTTTCATATTTTCAAGATTCTTTTCAAGTATTCAACTAACTTAAACAAGGTTTAAGCAGTTAGTAACTCAAAAAAATCAATACTCTAGTTATAAGATATTTAAAGGTATACATAGTACTAGATTTACAAGATTCTTATATCACTAAATTTTTTTCTTATTTTTGCCACCTGAAAAGTAACAACATTTTCTTAATTTCAGAGTTTAATAGGATTTTTTCTACATTTTATATTAATGACTTGATAAAAAATGTCCTTTTTAAAATAATATTTGCTGTTTTAGGTACGTCTTGACATCTCGTGTGAAGTCAGCGAAGAGAGTGTCGTTCATGCCTTACATCTTCTTCATCCTCGCTTGGAGGCTCAGCTTATGTTGGCAAAGCAGGTTTGAAATTTTATTGAAGTTTTAAATCTAAAACTTATCCATTGTATATTATTTTACCCCAATTTTTTTTTTTGGTTAAAGATGCTTGATTTTTGTTCCTCCATTTTTGTTTAGTTATCCTCAGAAAGGATTTAGCATCACTTTCATTGGAAATACGAATTTATGTGATGAAAATTTTTTACTTATAATGAAACTATATTCTAATCCAAGTTAAGTCAAGGTTCATGATTGGAGTTGTCTGCATTTTGAGGGCAAGTAGCATATAATTCACAAAAGTGAGGTGGAATCTTGGAGGGCTATTGCTGAAGGCCGGGAAAATACAGGAACTGATTGACGAGGTCAGGAACCAGGTGTCCAAAACCAATCTCATGAACTATAGACAGTCTTACACCTTGATAGTGAAGTAATGCTATGTATTTGAGCTGTTTCAACATGGAACTGAGGTCAACTCACCATTCATGTGAAACAGTATGCTTATAGATCTAGAAAACAAAGAAGTTTCTCAATAAATGAGGGATGGATAAAGATGAAAGAAAATTGCTATACATCTGCTATATGCAGAACATGATCTGCCACAGTTAATGTTCCCAACAGTTATACATACATATACCAAAGGCACTTCCCCCAATTTTGGGGGGTAGCCGACATCAACAAGAACAAAACAAAAAAGGGGACCTCTACTCTCTATGTTCCTCCAGCCTAACCAGGGACTCAGCCGAGTTCAGCTGGTACTGCTAGGGTGCCACAGCCCAACCTCCCAACAGTTATAATCAGGTAAAATTTGCAGATGTTAACTGATATCATGTATCTACTTTATGGTGGCAGCAACTTCAGGCTTCCTCATAACAGCAATGAAAGCAAAGAGGGCCATCATCACATGCAGTTACTCTTGACACACCTCAGCAGAATAGCCTACTTAGCCAGAAGGACACTTGGTGATAAGAGAGTGTCTTACATCATCCTTCAATAATTATTCTGTTTTTTGTAACATAGTTGCCCCTCCATATTCGTGGGTATTACGGTTGGATGCCCCCTATCAAATAACTAAATCTGTGGATAATGGGCAACCAAAATTATACAGTTGTTAAACAATTTTCCTATGTAAAATATACCATTTTGATAGAGAAAAAAATATCTCTTCACTGAATACAAATAATCCTCTATTATATTCACATCATCATACTCAGACTCGTAAGGGTAACAAAACCACTCATGATTTATCAAACTAAAGTAACCCTGTGATGATCTAGAGGTTGAGCTTCCAAGCAAATGGAAATGCACCATCATCCAAAACACCATTTGATTGCCCATCTTTAGCTGATACATCACCTAAATGCCAAATTTTCTTGAATGAATTTTATCACTATTTTTATTTATTGTTAAAAGGTAATAAATTGATATGTAATTCATCATGGGATGTGTTACAGTAGACCTAAAGACTGCTATTGGTACATATAAATGTGCTGTTTAACAAGGCTAATGGACTTACAAAATGTGTAAAAAGTAGTTTGATACTAGAAGTCGTATTACTGTATGTAGAAAACACTGTGATATATGATAATTTTCAAGGCATTGAAATGCTCATTAGCATCCGCCTTGAAGTTTATTGAATAACACAAAGGCTTGTAAAGTATTTTAGTAGCTTCTTTTGATATTTTCCTTCTCTACAGGGATTTTAGAAAGCTTAAATTGAATAAAACTGTTATAATTCCATTATAGTTTCCTTCACTGGTACTTTCAAGCTTTTTAAATGAAATAATTCAATGCATATGATTTTTCTAGGTATCTCTTATTGATGCTCTAAGAGAGCTGGGGTCTCATGAGTCAGACACAAGCTTCCTCTCACCAGAATATCAGCATATTTTAGATAATGCCGATGACCTCTTGGCTCAATATAGAAAACAACCTTGCCATCTCGAGAGGCTTTATGGTGAGTAGTTTATATATTTGTTTTGTTTCATGAAAATTTTTTAATAATAGAATCTTAACAGTTGGAAGTTGTGGAAAGAAAAATCAGTTTAAAAGCATAGTAAGCAGATGAGGGAGAATGTTGTTCAGCTAGCAAATAAATAATTTTCAAGCTTTGAATCAGATGAATATCTAAGTAAAAATGTGCTTATAATTGACAACATTTTGGAGTTAGGGTAGTTTCTTAATGCTTCAGTAGAAAACAGCCTTGATCTTTGTGTCATCTCATCTATAGGCTGCAAAAAAGAAATAGTAAGGTTAAGAGTAAGGATTCACATTAAAAGTATGGTAATGGGCTTGTATTGAATAAAACATAATTTGAATCATAATATTTATTATTTCTATTAACCTCTCCTGATGTTCATATTACTTTCAATTCTGTAAGCCTCATACAGTATATCTGTTGCACGTTAAAATGAAGAAATTTCCTATTTTCTTTCCTGCTAATATGCTAATACCTCTAATGCAATGAAACTGCTAGTAGACATTGGACTTACACAGCATGTACTTCACAGCTTCAGGTGTTGTTTTTTTCTAGTGTTATACTTAATTTAGTGTTTTTAAGATGTTTTTCTCCAAGTTTGTTAGCAATTGATGCATTTTTGTGCATGAGAATTGTTTTCGGGTGATCATTTTCTCAGTGTTATACTGTATAAATGAGTTTTCCGGCCCTTGTGTAATACTTTGATGGCTTTATATCTTTCCTATCAAGGCTTGTTCTGTATTTGATGATATATAACTGAGAATAGATACCACTCAATCTTGTTTTATAAAATGCTCGCCTTTCTTGTAAATATTGAAATTTTTTAATGGTTAATCTGACTGTATAGTACTTCTGAATTTCACACAAAAAGCTCTATTATTCATTCCTTTAAATCTCGTACCGATCACAACTCTAATTCTATCTGTAAGCATACCATTAATTCTCGTGACAATTGTGCCACTGTATCATGCCTTTTCAGCGCATACTTTCATGGGGCTTGGAGCACTATGGATTAGAATTGAACACACTTCTACATATTTTCAGTTTGACTACAGTATATTCACTACTAGAAAACTCACAATTTTACCTTCATTGTTAATCTCAAACCTAACCTTTCTATCTA
>NC_090740.1:111678767-111683767 GCF_036898095.1 Palaemon carinicauda | reverse complement strand
ATGAGTGGACTTTAATCCTTTATTGTTTATTTTGTGTCAGTTTATTTCAATTTATGATTGAGTCATTTATTCGAGAACATTGATAGAAACAAGTATATTACTAAGACCAATTAACCCTTCCACTGTCTTGGGTTCGAGTTCTCTTGCTTGAGGGTACACTCGGATACACTATTCTATCTTATTTCTCATCCTCTTGTTTTGTTGAAGTTTTTTTCAGTCCATAAAGGAAATATGAAATATTTATTTTAGTGTTGTTGCTGTTCTTGAAATATTTTATTTTTCCTTGTTTCGTTTCCTCACGGGGCTATTTTCCTCGTTGGAGCACTTGGGCTTATAGCATCCTGCTTTTCCAACTAGGGTTGTGGCTTAGCAAGTAATGATAATAATAATGGTAATACTAATAATACTAATAATACTACTACTAATAATAATACTAATTATAATAATGATACTACTACTACTATTACTACTACTACTACTACTACTAATAATAATAATAATGAACGTAAGATAATGCACATCAAAGCATCAGGATAAAGAAATCGCACGTGTTTCTTAAGTCAATATCAATAATTATTATTTACTTGTCCTAATCCATCAACATTCGCCTTTCCACCAATAGCAATCAGTAGAAGAGGGTCACCAAAGGTCACGTGAGTTGACCTTGGAAAGTCAACACGAGCATTCTTCTTCTCCTTCTTCTTCTTCTTCGTGAGGGATTTATTACTGTGTAGGAAATGGCTGTCGTGATTGGGGACCGTCCGTCAACTTTGACGATTTATCTGTGGCAAGATGACAGGCTAACACCGATGTTATTAGTATTGGGAGGCGCTTCATAAATCTCTCTGGGCTTTGGTTTAGCTTAGAATGCATTGGAAGAAAAGGAAATAGGAATAACGAAACACAAAAGTTTTCTTTCCTCACTGGACTATTTTCCCCGTTGGAGCCCCTGGCCTTATACTTAGAATGCATTGGAAGAAAAGGGAAATAGGAATAACGAAACCCAAAAGTTTTCTTCCTCATTGGGCTGTTTTCCCTGTTGGAGCCCCTGGCCTTATAGCATTCTGCTTTTCCAACTTGGGTTGTAGCTTAACTAGTAATAATAATAACAATATTAGGGGAAAATTGAGTCTTTTTTTAAACTTGGTTTGTTAAATGAATAATAATAATAAGTGTTTTTTAAACATGATTTGTTAAATGAATAATAATAATAATGATAATATGGGAAAATTGAGTATTTTTTAAACTTGATTTGTTAAATGAATAATAATAATAATAATGATAATAATAATAATAGGGGAAAATTGAGTATTTTTTAAACTTGATTTGTTAAATGAATAATAGTAATAATAGGGGAAAATTGAGTATTTTTAAACTTGATTTGTTAAATGAATAATAATAATAATAATAATAGGGAAAATTGAGAATTTTTTAAACTTGATTTGTTAAATGAATAATAATAATAATAATGATAATAATAATAAGGGAAAATTTAGTGTTTTTTAACTTGATTTGTTAAATGAATAATAAAAATAATAATAATGATAATAATAATAATAGGGGAAAATTTAATGTTTTTTAAACTTGATTTGTTAAATGAATAATAATAATAATAATAGGGGAAAATTGAGTGTTTTTAAAACTTGATTTGTAAATGAAAGATAGAAAAGATACCTAGATATGTTTATTATATAATCTTTATAATGTTTCTCTTAATGTAAAAGGTAAATGTACATTGGCACTTGTCTGTATGTCTGTCCATTTGCTGTAAAAGCTTTATTATGTTCTAACTGGGAATTATCGTTGTTATTATTATTGTTTTATTATTATTATTGTTGTTTTTATTATTATTATTGTTTTTATTATTATTATTATTATTATTATTATTGTTGTTTTTATTATTATTATTGATATTATTATTATTATTATTATTGTTGTTTTTATTATTATTATTGTTTTTATTATTATTATTATTATTATTGTTGTTGTATTTATTATTGTTATTAGTATTATTATTTTTATTATTAGTAGTAGTATTATTATAATGTTTTATTATTATTATTATTATTGTTTTTATTATTATTATTATTATTATTATTGTTTTTATTATTATAATTATTATTATTATTATTAGCTAAGCTACAACTCTAGTTGGAAAAGAAGGATTCTTCAATTCCAAAGGATCCAACAGGGAAAAAATAGTCCAGGGAGGAAAGGAAACAACGAAATAAACTACAAGAGAAGTAATTTGCTAGGAAAGGGGGGAGGGGGTGAATATGTAAGCTTATTTTTGACGACTCGGGTCCACCAATAAAAAACACTAATAACGTGGCAAATGTCTGTGACTTTCATCCGCCAAAGGAAATTAAAGTCACGGGAATTTGGAATGAAAGTGAATTAGGGTCTTTTCCAAAGAGACGATCTGTCATTTCACTCTGCGAGCCATTAAAGTCCTGAATTAAATTTCGATCGAGCCACAGCACGCAACATCCCAATATTAGTCCTTACAGCGTTGTCTCCTCCTTTTATTATTATTATTATTATTTTCATTATTATTATTATTATTACTTGCTAATCTACAACCCTAGTTGGAAAAGCAGGATGCTGTAAGCCCAGAGGCTCCAACAGGGAGGAATAGCTCAGTGAGGAAAGGAACAAGGAAAAATAAAGTATTTTGAGGAGAGTATCGTTAAAATATTTCTTTATAAACTATAAAAACTATAACAATACAAGAGGAAGAGAAATTAGATAGAATAGTGTGCCCGAGTGTACCCTCAAGCAAGAGAACTCTAATCCAAGATAGTGGAAAACCATGGTACAGAGGCCATGGCACTACCCAAGACTAGAGAACAATGGTTTGATTTTGGAGTGTCCTTCTTACATCAAAAGCCGTTTATGAATGTCAGAGGCAAGGTAGAGTGATATTACCCTATCAAGCAGGACAATGCCCTATAGACTGACCATATGTACATATGATCAGCGCCCAAGCTAGGACCAAGGATGGCCAGGCAATGGCTGCTGAGTCAAATCCCCGCATCCTTAAATCACAAGGACGGTGAGTTTGCAGCAACTAAAGAAACTATCGAGTCTGAGCGGGAACCCCACTCAGGCGCTCACCTATTGCAGAAAACCTTTTCTTTAACTGGGAGTTTCTTTGACGTTTATTTGTGGAGTAATTTTCTTGCTCAAGGGGGAGAGGAAGTAGACATACCCAGGTGAGAGGTGTACGCTTAGAGATATACTCGGAAACCACACTCCTACAAAGTGCCGAAACCAGCGGGTTTAGTTAAGGTGCATTAGTAATAATAATGTTAGCATAAACACGGCACTCAGTACTGCATATTCGAATAATGATAATAATAATAATAATCGTTTACACTACAGTGTACAAAAGTAGGCGCACTGTAGATGGTTGTTATAACGGGGTTATGGCCGACTAAACTTGCCTCTTCATTAAAAAAATAATCACATAAACTAGAAGATAAACTTGAGATTCTCCAAGTAAAATAATAATTAACGATTCTTCTAAAAAGAATTCTCTTGAAATGTCCTAAGGATCTCATCTAGAAGGACGTACAAAAAACAGACTAAAGGATACACAACTGTGGTCGCTCATTCAAAACATCTGCCTTCCTCTCACCCTCCACCCTCCACACATACACGCACACTCGCATACATACACTCTTATACATACACAACTTCACTGATGATCGATAGATAGTTCGGGTCAGTACACACACATACACACACACACTCACCTTTGACGATAGCCGACCTTCTTCTGTTTCTTCTTCTTTCTCTTCTTCATCTTCTTCTTCTTCTGCCTAATACTTCCTACCTTCATTGATTTCTCCCCAGGACCTCCTGTTCTCTTCTTATCTCTGTTTTTCTGTCTCTTATCATTGTTTGATATCGATGGACTAAGATTGTCTTCGATTGTGTTAAATAGATTGATATTTTTGATTTACATAAATAATAAAGTAACATATGATAAGGGGAAATGAAGCTCCTTCTATTCATAGATAGTCGTCCTATAGGCCTACAGGCTTTGTTTTGCTTTCTCATATACATGAGTAGGCAGAAGGCAGAATTATTCTGTAACAACGAGGGAAGATGAATAAGAATTGAATGGAGAGAGAGAGAGAGAGAGAGAGAGAGAGAGAGAGAGATGAATCTATAATTGTATATTCAATAGATGATGTGAGCGAGCAACGAGGGAAGAATGAATAAGAATTGAATGGAGAGAGAGAGAGAGAGAGAGAGAGAGAGAGAGAGATGAATCTATAATTGTATATTCAATAGATGATGTGAGCGAGCAACGAGGGAAGAATGAATAAGAATTGAATGGAGAGAGAGAGAGAGAGAGAGAGAGAGAGAGAGAGAGAGAGAGATGAATCTATAATTGTATATTCAATAGATGATGTGAGCGAGCAACGAGGAAGAATGAATAAGAATTGAATGGAGAGAGAGAGAGAGAGAGAGAGAGAGAGAGAGAGAGAGATGAATCTATAATTGTATATTCAATAGATGATGTGATATAGCGAGCGGTGAACAGAATTCATGTTATGGCCGGAAGTCATACATACTATTTTCAAGGAAGGACATACTTTATATGCATTGATAAAAATAACGTCAGTATTCTCCTCTTTTTCCATTATTACCAGATCTGGTAGGCCTATACTTCCCGATGCTCAGAAAATATAGATATGCTATTATTACTTCTGGAGTGCTTTTCCTCATTGCTTACCACATTTATTCTCGTAAAAAAATGGTTATCATTTGCTTGTTGACATTTGTGTAAAGACATGGCCACTGTTTCGTTGATCTGTGACATGGCAAAGGAATACTGGCTATAAGCCAGTGCCCCACAACCCCACCATTTCCTACATTAATCCTTGTGACCTTTGCGGTCAAGGGATGCAAAATCTCCTAGTAAGATTCGCGTGCGAAGAGAGAAAGGAAGAAGAGAAAGATAAACCCGGAACACGTTCATGTAAACC
>NC_090740.1:111659182-111678267 GCF_036898095.1 Palaemon carinicauda | reverse complement strand
CAGAGCTGAAATGGTTGTTGAAATTTTTTCAATATTAATCTTACCCGATAATCATGTAGCTGTCAACTCCGTTGCCCGACAGAAATCTACGGACGGGATACGCCAGCGATCGCTATACAAGAGGGGGGTGTACTCACCAGCGCCATCTGTGGTCAGGTACTCCAGTACTTCTTGTCAACACCACCTCAATTTTTCCTCTGTCGTGCCGCCGGCAAGACCTACATGGATACGCTGTTGATTTTGGAGTCTTTGTTCACGGTTTTGGTGAAGTATTTGCTCTAAAATTTAGCCTTCGCTATACAGGAAGCTTTTCCCTTAGCTTAGATAGCTTTTGGAATTAAATTGATTTATTGGTTAACGATCTTTGCTTTACTTTGGAATCCCCCCTTGACTGTTCTCTAAATTCAAGATGTCCGACCACTCTCAAGCTCCTAAAATTAGGCGATGTAGTGTTAGGACTTGTAATAGGCGTCTTCCGAAGGCCTCGGTTGATCCTCACACCGTTTGTTCCGACTGTAGGGGAAAATCCTGTCAGTTGGAAGATCGATGTGGGGAATGTGCTGGGCTTTCGGAATTCGATTTTAATGAATTCCTCAAGTATACGACTAGGTTAGAGAGGGAGAGAGTTAGGAGGAGTTCTTCTCGCTCTTTGGTTTATTCCTCCCCCCATGATCCTCAACCTTTTCCTTCCCCTGTAGTGGTGACCCCCGAACCTATTACGAGTGCTCAGCCTGATATGTCGGATATGTTACGTGCCATTCAGGCTCTAGGTGATAAGGTGGAGTCTTTAGTGAGTGACCACAATCTTCTCTTGGCAGATGTCAAGGAACTTAAAGTGAAAAGTGCAGTGGGAAGTGTTAGTGCCAGTGCTGTGCCTAGTGTCAGTGTCAGTGTTGCGCATGAGGATACTTCTGTGCGTGCCAGTCGTCCTCCCAGTCCGGGACCTCTTGCAAGCTCCCAAGCCCAGGGGAGAAGCAACGTCGAAGGGCAAAAGGGTTCGGCAGGCCTTGATCGGCGCACAGTTGTATCCTCAGTGGTTGCGGGCGTATCTGATAGAGATCGTCACTTCCACTCCCAGACGATTGAGCCCTTAAATTCCTCGTCTGCGGAAGAAGTTTCCAGGAGGAAACGCTGGACCCAGGTCTCACGACCTCTTAAACGTAAGGTCCCGGCTGAGCGAGTCCAACGGCCCAGGTGTAGCCACTGGGCCAGTTCGGACTCGCCGCAGTCATCTGATGACTGCACACCTCCTAAGAGAGGTAAAGCGATGCCTCAACAGGCCTCTGCTCCAACTTCTGTTGATCCCAAGTTGTCTATGCTGCAGACAATGCAGTCTCAGCTTGCGGTTTTGATGCAGGAGTTTCAGGCAGAGAAGGTTAGCACACCTCCTCCTGCGAGCGCTCCTCCACCTCTGCGCAGTCCACCCTGCCAGACGTATGATGTTGAGGCTCCTCCTGCCTCCATGCGTGAGCTGCCGCATTGGGAGTTGCCAGGTTTGAGGCAGGAGCCTCTTGCTATGCGGCAACCTCCTCAACCCTTGAGGCAGGAGCCTCATGCTATGCGGCAACCTCCTCTACCCATGAGGCAGGAGCCTCATGCGTTGCGGCAACCTCCTCCACCCATGAGGCAGCAGCCTCATGCTATGCGGCAACCGCCTCAACCCTTGAGGCAAGAGCCTCTCTCTGCGCAGCAACCTCCTCAACCCTTGAGGCAGGCGCAACCCTTGAGGCAGGAACCTCATGCCATGAGGCAACCTCCTCAACGCATGCAGCAGCCGCATTCTTCGCAGCATGAGCCTCTTCCCATCCAACACGAACCGCGTACCATGCAGCATGAGCCTCATGCCTTACAGCATTCGCTTCTGACCACGCTTGCTCCTCAGACCTCCGCAGAACCTCCTTCACCCCAGCCTCATGACTTTGTCATTGCCAGCCCTCATCCTCTTCAGCAGAGGCGTGATGATGGATCCGCAAGTGCGCATGCACCCGTTCTACAGGATTCAGCCATTCAGCATGCCGCTATACCGTTACCTCTCGCTTCTCAACTCTCAGGAGATGAGGTTTCTGAGGATGAAGCTGCTCACCTGGATGATCCTTCTTCTGATGTGGAGGAACACAAGTCGTCGCCACCTTCATTAGACTTTCGTAAGGTCCTGACTCTGTTCAGAGAGTTATACCCTGAACACTTCGTTTCTGCAACCCCTCGTTCTCCCTCATCCGAGTTTTCTCTAGGCATGCAGCCTATTACGTCTGCCTACACCAAGCTTGTCCTCGCCAGATCATCAAAGAGAGCTTTGAGGGTTTTAGGGGATTGGTTGCAGTCCAAGCAGCAACTGGGAAGGACATCTTTTGTGTTTCCTCCTCCTAAGCTGGCTTCTAAGTTGGGCGTCTGGTATGCCACGGGAGAGGAACCAGGCTTGGGGGTCCCTGCCTCTGCCCAGGCCGACTTCTCAAGTTTGGTTGACTCTCCCCGTAGGTCGGCTATGAGACGCTCGAAGGTCTGCTGGACTTTTTCTGATCTGGACCACTTGTTGAAGGGAGTCTTTCGCGCCTTCGAAATTTTTAATTTCCTCGATTGGTGCCTGGGGGCCTTGAGCAAGAAGACTGCCCCTTCTGACAAAGACTCGGCCATGCTGATCATGTCCTGTATGGACAGAGCAATTCGCGATGGTTCTGGCGAACTTGCTTCTATTTTTGTCTCAGGAGTCCTCAAGAAAAGGGAACATCTATGCTCCTACTTATCTACTGGTATCACCCCTTGCCAGAGGTCACAGTTGATGTTTGCTCCTCTCTCCAAGTTCCTGTTTCCGGAGGAGCTTATCAAGGAGATGGCTGCGGCTCTTATCCAGAAAGATACGCATGACCTCATGGCCTCTTCAGCACGTAAGGCTAAAATCGTACCTTCAGTGCCGAGATCTTACCGCACCCCTGTGGCTGATACACCTGCTACCAGATTCATTCCGCCCTTTCGTGGCAGAGCCCCCAGCCGAGGAAGTTCCCGTGGAGACAGTCACAGGGGCAAGTCCAAGAAAGGTGCCAAGTCCACGAAAAGCAAGCTTTGACTTCCCTCCTCTCCAGACAGCTGTAGGAGCCAGACTCAAGACCTTCTGGCAAGCCTGGGAAAGAAGAGGTGCAGACGCTCAGTCTGTCAAGTGGCTAAGGGAGGGTTACAGAATTCCGTTCTGCCGCAATCCCCCTCTGACCACATCTCCCATCAACCTCTCTCCCAACTACAAGGAGAAGGACAAGAGGCTAGCGTTACATCAAGAGGTGTCGCTCCTGTTACAGAAGGAGGCAGTGGTGATAGTCCGGGACCATCAATCCCCGGGCTTTTACAACCGTCTCTTCCTGGTGGCCAAGAAGACAGGAGGTTGGAGACCGGTGCTGGACGTCAGTGCGCTCAATGCTTATGTCACCAAGCAGACGTTCACAATGGAGACGACGAAGTCGGTCCTAGCAGCGGTCAGGCAGGAGGACTGGATGGTCTCGTTGGATCTGAAAGACGCCTACTTTCACGTTCCCATCCATCCAGACTCCCAACCTTTTCTGAGATTCGTCTTTGGAGAGGTTGTGTACCAATTCCAAGCCCTGTGCTTTGGCCTAAGCACGGCACCTCTTGTGTTTACGCGACTGATGAGGAATATTGCGAAATTCCTTCACTTGGCAGACATCAGAGCCTCCCTTTATTTAGACGACTGGCTTTTAAGAGCCCCCACAAGTCGTCGCTGTCTGGAGAGTCTCAGATGGACGTTGGATTTGACCAAGGAACTGGGTCTCTTGGTCAATTTAGAGAAGTCCCAGCTCGTTCCTTCCCAAACCATCGTTTACCTGGGAATGGAGATTCAGAGTCGAGCTTTTCGGGCTTTTCCGTCGGCCCCAAGAATCAACCAAGCCCTAGAGTGCATCCTGAGCATGCTGAAGAAGAACCGATGCTCGGTGAGGCAGTGGATGAGTCTAACAGGGACTCTTTCATCGTTAGCCCTGTTCATCGAGTTAGGGAGACTCCACCTCCGCCCCCTTCAGTACCATCTAGCAGCTCACTGGAACAAGGATATGACGCACGAGGCGGTCTCTATTCCTGTTTCCAAAGAGATGAGGGCTACTCTAACGTGGTGGAAGAACAACATTCTTCTCAAGGAGGGTCTCTCATTAGCTGTTCAGACCCCCGACCTTCATCTCTACTCGGACGCATCAGACTCGGGCTGGGGCGCGACATTGGACGGACAGGAATGCTCGGGGACATGGAACCAGGAACAGGAAACGCTTCACATCAATTGCAAGGAGTTGTTGGCAGTTCATCTGGCCTTAATGAACTTCAAGTCCCTCCTGCTAAACAAGGTGGTGGAGGTGAACTCCGACAACACCACAGCCTTGGCGTACATCTCCAAGCAGGGAGGGACTCATTCGAGGAAGCTGTTCGAGATCGCAAGGGACCTCCTCATTTGGTCAAAAAGTCGAAAGCTCACGCTGGTAACGAGGTTCATTCAGGGCGATATGAATGTCTCGGCAGATCGCCTCAGCAGGAAGGGTCAAGTCATCCCCACAGAATGGACCCTTCACAAGAACGTGTGCAGCAGACTTTGGGCCCTGTGGGGTCAGCCAACTATAGATCTGTTCGCTACCTCGATGACCAAGAGGCTCCCATTGTACTGTTCCCCGATTCCAGACCCGGCAGCAGTTCACGTGGATGCTTTTCTGCTGGATTGGTCCCACCTCGACCTGTATGCATTCCCGCCGTTCAAGATCATCAACAGGGTTCTTCAGAAGTTCGTCTCTCACGAAGGGACACGGCTGACGCTGGTTGCTCCCCTTTGGCCTGCAAGAGAATGGTTCACAGAGGTACTGCAATGGCTGGTCGACGTTCCCAGGACTCTCCCTCTAAGAGTGGACCTTCTACGTCAACCTCACGTAAAGAAGGTACACCCAAGCCTCCACGCTCTTCGTCTGACTGCCTTCAGACTATCGAAAGACTCTCTAGAGCTAGAGGCTTTTCGAAGGAGGCAGCCAGAGCGATTGCCAGAGCAAGGAGGATATCCACTCGCAGAGTCTATCAATCTAAGTGGGAAGTCTTCCGTAGCTGGTGCAGAACCAATGCAGTTTCCTCTACCAGTACCACTGTAACCCGAGTTGCTGACTTCCTGTTACATCTTAGGAATGTTAGATCTCTATCAGCTCCTACGATCAAGGGGTACAGAAGTATGTTGGCAGCGGTTTTCCGCCACAGAGGCTTGGATCTTTCCTCCAACAAAGATCTGCAGGACATCCTTAGGTCTTTTGAGACCTCTAAAGAACGTCGGTTGTCCACTCCAGGCTGGAATCTAGACGTAGTCCTAAGGTTCCTTATGTCATCTAGATTTGAACCTCTCCAGTCAGCCTCTTTCAAAGACCTCACTCTCAAAACTCTTTTCCTCGTCTGCCTTGCAACAGCCAAAAGAGTAAGTGAGGTTCACGCCTTCAGCAGGAACATAGGTTTCACATCTGAAACGGCTACATGTTCCTTACAGCTCGGTTTTTTGGCAAAAAATGAGCTTCCTTCACGTCCTTGGCCTAAATCGTTCGAAATTCCTAGCCTTTCCAACTTGGTGGGTAACGAACGGGAGAGAGCACTTTGCCCTGTCAGAGCTCTTAAGTACTATCTTAAAAGGTCAAAACCCTTGCTAGGACAATCAGAGGCCTTATGGTGTGCTATTAAGAAACCTTCGCTGCCTATGTCTTAGAACGCAGTTTCTTATTACATAAGGCTTCTGATTAGAGAAGCTCATTCTCACATGAAGGATGAAGACCTTGCTTTGCTGAAGGTAAGGACACATGAAGTGAGAGCTGTGGCTACTTCAGTGGCCTTCAAACAGAACCGTTCTCTGCAGAGTATTATGGATGCAACCTATTGGAGGAGCAAGTCAGTGTTTGCATCATTCTATCTCAAAGATGTCCAGTCTCTTTACGAGAACTGCTACACCCTGGGACCATTCGTAGCAGCGAGTGCAGTAGTAGGTGAGGGCTCAGCCACTACATTCCCATAATCCCATAACCTTTTTAACCTTTCTCTTGAATGCTTTTATTGTTGTTTTGGGTTGTACGGTGGGCTAAGAAGCCTTCCGCATCCTAGTTGATTTGGCGGGTGGTCAATTCTTTCTTGAGAAGCGCCTAGGTTAGAGGTTGTGATGAGGTCCTTTAGTATGGGTTGCAGCCCTTTATACTTCAGCACCTAAGAATTGTTCAGCCTCCTAAGAGGACCGCTGCGCTCAGTAAGGAAGACGTACTTATTAAAGGCAGAGTAATGGTTCAAGTCGACTTCCTTACCAGGTACTTATAATTTCATTTGTTATTTTGAATAACTGATAAAAATGAAATACGGGATACTTAGCTTCTTGATTAACATGTACACTGGTTTTCACCCACCCCCCTGGGTGTGAATCAGCTACATGATTATCGGGTAAGATTAATATTGAAAAATGTTATTTTCATTAGTAAAATAAATTTTTGAATATACTTACCCGATAATCATGATTTAATTGACCCACCCTTCCTCCCCATAGAGAACCAGTGGACCGAGGAAAAAATTGAGGTGGTGTTGACAAGAAGTACTGGAGTACCTGACCACAGATGGCGCTGGTGAGTACACCCCCCTCTTGTATAGCGATCGCTGGCGTATCCCGTCCGTAGATTTCTGTCGGGCAACGGAGTTGACAGCTACATGATTATCGGGTAAGTATATTCAAAAATTTATTTTACTAATGAAAATAACATATTAACAGAAGGAGTCTTCTTCCAGGTGCTCCTCATCCTGATGCTTCATCAGGAGTTTTGCCTGCAGAGAATTCCTCTTAAGGACTCACTCGTACTAGATACTCTCTGTCTAATAATCAACTGCACAATCATCATTTGCCAATAGATCTTGTTGCAGCAAATTGCTTCTAGTATAATTTACTCTGGAATTCTTTTACTTAAGGAAAATATACACACTAAGTCCTGAATTAAATGATATAATTATATCAGTTTAGCATTGTAAGATTTCTGGTAATTGCTTATGCACATCGTTGACTAGTTATTTAGCTGCCATATTTGTTTTGGCTGTCATCTTTTCTGACAACAGTGATCTGTCGGCTCAATTTCTTAATTATGAGCGATATAAGGCTACCCAGGGCACTCAGGACTTGTGTGGTATCCTTTCTGTAAACCAACAAGGTAGTACCCTGTCTTACCACCAGGAACCACCTCTTCTGATCTTACTGCCGGTGTGAGTAGACCTCCCGGATTTTGGAGTGTCCTTCTCATAAGGTAGTGAGATTGTTTGTATTTGTAAAGAAGTAATGTGATAATTTTTTTCTTGTAGACCTACCTCTTTTATAACAAAGGTTCTCCCTAACTTCACTGACTTTGTACTTAAATCTTATAAACCAGGAGATCTATGTGATACACCAGTTTGTTCAGTACTGTACTACTGTTGCTCTTTTACTGTCTATTAGGCAAAATATTGTATTGTTTGGGATACTGTATTAACCCTTTTACCCCCAAAGGACGTACTGGTACGTTTCACAAAAGCCATCCCTTTACCCCCATGGACGTACCGGTACGTCCTTGCAAATAAATGCTATAAAATTTTTTTCATATTTTTCATAATTTTTTTGAGAAAATTCAGGCATTTTCCAAGAGAATGAGACCAACCTGACCTCTCTATGACAAAAATTAAGGCTGTTAGAGCAATTTAAAAAAAATATACTGCAAAATGTACTGGGAAAAAAATAACTCCCTGGGGGTTAAGGGTTGGAAATTTCCAAATAGCCTGGGGGTTAAAGGGTTAAAGCACTGTGCTGTAATATAAATACAGTATAGGCTGTTTTATAAGTGATGGTATAGTATGATAAAACAATTTTCCTATGTACAAATATTTGATGGTTAAATTATTTCAGGTTGGTTACTAACATGGGAGGGTCAGAGGGAGGAGGCGTGGAAGAACATTTTATGCTCAGTATTGACCATGTGCAGCAGAGACACAACTGGGATTGCGGATTAGCCTGTGTGATGATGATTCTTTCTCCCCAGACCAGAGACTCTTTTTCAGCAAAATTATACCAGATTTGTGAAGAGGAAGGATTTGACAAAAGGTAAAACTATCTTTAAGTTAGTTAAATTGTATTTAATCTGGAAATTGATTTTGTCCATTTAACAGACAAACCTATTTTATTACTTGCTCTAGCAGTGGCCCAGAAGAGGACGGATTTTACGAAAGGTAAAACTATTTTTAAGCTAGTTAAATTGTATTTAATGTGGAAATTGATTGTGTCCATTTAACAGACAAACCTATTTTATTACTTACTCTAGCTATGGCCCAGAGGAGTTGATAAGTTTAACACTTGATTTGAAATTCTGTCTGAATGACATGTGAACTATGAAAGGAATGTTTTCCATTTCACTAGAACTTACAGATACCCATGCATAGTTAAAGTGGCAGTTCGTTCTTCATGTGCTCAGGAAATTTGCATTATTTTTTCCCATAAAATCTGGGAAGTACGGTACTGTATAGTAATTTTGTCATTATTTTCACTAAAAATACATTTTGAATTATTTTATTACTAGTGTACACTAGTAATAGAATATTTAAATAGATATGCACATACACGCACCCTTTCTCAACAGGGTATAACTATGCCCTCTCCCCCTACCTGAGGGATGGAGAGAGCTTAGCATGACTGAAAAAAAGAAATACAGTATATGTATACAGGTATATTTACTTTACATATACTGTATACTGCATAGCCAGACACTTGTTATTTATTATACTGTATAGGGAAGATTAGTATTATTATTTACTAGCTAAGCTACAACCCTAGTTAGAAAATCAGACTGCTACAAGCCCAAGGGCTCCAACAAGGAAAATAGCCTTATGAGAAAAGGAAATAAGTAAATAAGTAAACTCTATATGTGAAGTAATGAGTAAAAAACGGATTTTGAGCGAAGCGAAAAATCTATTTTTGGGTGAGATGGCCATGTCGTCCTGATGGAAGTTCCTATAGGGTAGCTTCCTAGGGTATATTACAACTACGGCGATATTCCCAGAGAATTTACCTTAAGGTACCCAGAATTCTAACTCCTGGAGCGAATATCCCTAATGAAAGGGATATCGCGACATATCAGAGGACGTATTCTTGACACGCCACATGGCAATCTGTACCCCAAACAGAGATTACGTATCGAGGGGTCAATTGGCAAGAAACGAAAACGGGAAAGAAAAAGGGGAGCCGCTCCCAAGGCTCCCTATTCTCCAGTTTCGTAAGCGTGCCTGGCGCCATCTGTATTCCTTGTAGCGTACACGAGGTGCTACAGATACTGTATGTAGGGAGGGGTCCTACAGCCCTTTCATAGAAAGGGAAGGGCGGGTCCATCAAGACGACATGGCCATCTCACCCAAAAATAGATTTTTCGCTTCGCTCAAAATCCGTTTTTTGGGCTCAAGCCATGTCGTCCTGATGGAAGTATACCAGAGCATTACTGTATCTGTGGATTCTCAGAACGTGCCGTACTCCCCTGAGGTAATTTTTCCCGGTCGACTAGACCTAGAGACCTAAGATGTTACCGTTATACATCTTTTCAACTAACCATAAACCATGTTAGAGCTTCCTGCCCCCTACAGGGAAGAGTCCTACTAGACTCTGGAAAAGTCTCGAAGAGTACATATACCTATGTATGAATACCAGGCAAGCTAATATAGTGGTCTCACCCTATATTAAGTAAAGCATAGTTTGTAAAGAACCACTGCGTCAATATGAAATATCGACCAGTTCTCCGCACAATACTTGTATTGGACAAAGGTTTATATCCGCATAGGAGGAAACTTGTAAAACCGCCACCGTCCCCTTCTGGGACGGAGTCCTCCCGATAAGGGAAAGCATAAACCAATGCAACATAGCTTGCATACAGGAACAATCTATTAGAATTATCCCAGATAAATATACATAGAATGAATGCTCAATTATATCAATAAATTGACACAGGTGAAGGAGACGCAAGGTTCTCAAGAACAAGTTTATTGATAGACAATAAACAGACAGGTTAACAACACTTCTATATACTGTATATATATATATATATATATATATATATATATATATATATATATATATATATATATATATATATATATATATATATATATATATATATACAGCTAGCGCAGGTTGTGATGTCCTGTTGAGCAAAAAATGAGATAAAAAATGAAAGGCAGATAGAAAAATTCAAGAAAAATAAAAAAACACAACTTGGATTTATGAATTTATTTGTAATTACTCATCATTCATTCAATTAATATTTGCAATGGCCACCCTTCCTTTGGATGACGTCTGCAAGGCGTTTGGGGAAGGAGTTGATGAGGTTCTCACACAGCTCCTTCGAGATTTTATCCCAAGCGGCCCGTAGCGCTGCCTCTAGCTTAGCAAGAGTGGAAGTGTCTTCATTCCGGATACGAGCCTTGAGAATTGCCCACAAGTTCTCGATTGGAGACATATCAGGGGAGTTACCAGGCCATTTTTCAAGAAAACTAACGTTATTTTCCCTGAAATAACGGGTAACAACCTTAGCTGTATGAGCAGGGGCCCCATCCTGCTGAAAGATTGATGTATCGGTGCGGTGAAACGAATCCTCAAGATGCAAACGAAGCAGTTCGAGATACCTCTCCTTGTTCACAGTCTGCTTGGGGGGTAGAAACACAAGCTCAGTAACCCCACCATATCCCACACCCCCCCAAACCATCAAATAGGCAGGAAATTTGGTGGTAGGAGTGAGGAATTTGGGGTCCAAGGGATCAGATCCCGGTCGACGCCAAACGTTTTTGCCAGTCGCATTAGAAACGTAAAAGGTTGATTCATCTGTGAAGAGGATTTTTCTGAGTTCCTCCTCAGGCCATTGGCTAAGCTGCTTACAAAATCTTAGTCTATTTTCTCTGTGGCGTTTAGTGAGGAAAGGTTTCTTACGAGCAGGGCCTTTCTTGTATTTCAATTCCCCTGACAAACAATTTTGTATCGTTCGCACTGATATGTCAGCAAGAACTTTACAATTTTGTTCCTTCAATTGTTTGGCAGTAACACGGGGGTTCATTTCAACATTTCTCTTCAGAAGCCGAATGATACGAGGCGAAGTCTTCTTCCTTGCCCCCCCTCCATGTCGGGGAAACGGGAGGGTACCATCTCCTGCCAAGAAGCGTGCAACCAACCTTCTAACTTGCCTCTCATTTACTCCGGTTTGATTAGCTATATCCTTGGTTTTCATGCCTAATCGGTGACACTCGATCACCCTGACAATATCATCATGATCAGTTCGAGGCCTAGACATTTTCATCCAAAACTACTGGAGTTAATGGCCGAAAAAACGAAGATTAATTGAGGGGGACTCTTAGCATAACCGTCGTAAATGTTCTCCTAACGAATGCGTCGCAGCAACTGAGGGAGATTTTCTAACTGGTTTGAGAGTGAGGGGGAGTGAAGGAAAGTTGCCAATTAGTCATTTAACCCGTTCTTGCCATACAAACTGGATTTTTAGCTGGCGAATATTTGAGCGGTTTGTGTTGCCCTAAATTAATTTGGGCATCACAACCCGCGCTAGCTGTATATATATATATATATATATATATATATATATATATATATATATATATATATATATATATATATATATATATATATATATATATATATATATATATATATATATATATATATATATATATATATATAGAAGAGTATAACCAAAACTTTAAGCATAAGTCTGATAGTAAACAGAAACTTGTTTATCTGAAAGAAAAACATTAGTGCCACTTTTAACATACCGAGGTATGAAGGTCAAAAAAGTCTGTATTACTAATCAGTTACATTAGCGTTAGAAACGCTCGGCACACATGACTGCACTTATGCTAGGTTCACCTTTGGAAGTGGAACAGTCAACGTGGGCACCTCAGTGCCCTCACTTAGTTTGTAGCACAGAATGTAACTACACACTCACCCTGGAATTAATTGTCCCAATTAAAACCACTGTTCCTCGCAGAGTTAAACAGCAGGGTTAACGACGCAACCCACTGCTACCACAGAACTCTTTAGTTGCTCCACTTGCTTCGCATAGTGGCGAAAGAACACTCTGGAAGACTTCCAGCCAGTGTATGAACGGAGATGTTCAAAATCCATACAATTAAGGAAATTTAAGGATGAAGCAACTTTCCTCGGATCGTGACCTGCGGGTGTACTGTCAGGATCCTCTCTGAAAATAAAATATGCGATTTTCGCCCTGAGTTGATTCAGTGATAAATTTGAGCCTGATGTTTCTCCCCTGAATAGTTGACCACCCTAGAAGTCTGAAGTTCTATGAAGATAGACCTTTAGGCATTCTACTGGACATAGAGATGCATCTCCTTTCAGAGGGCAGATTCTCCAGGGACCCCACCTGTTGGTGGGTAACTCATTCTTGGTGAGAAACAAAGGATCTGGAAACAGGTTCAGTTCTCCCCCATCCGGGAACTGAACACGATCTTTCTCTCTCGAGAGGGCTACAATCTCACTAACCCTGGCCCCGGACGCGAGTGGAAATAGGAAAATAACTTTTTGGGTCAAATCCATTAACGCACCCTCCTCATTGCTCCACAGAGAAGCGAAATGAAGAGCTCTGTCTAAAGACCATGAAATGGACTTTGGAGGTGCTGAAGGTCTAAGCCTAGCGCAGGCTTTCAGAACTTTATTGCCTTCTAATAGATTTGCACTTATTTTCCTCTAGGAAGTCTATGCTGGCTTCCGAAATCCCGAAACGCTTTCTCACCGCTAGGGAGAGAAAATCATGAGCTGCAGGATCCGGGTTTTCTGTAATGAAGCGCAGACAGAAGACTTCTGGACTCGCTGGGTCAGAACTGGATCTGGTAGCGGTAGAAACTTCAGTCGTAGTTCCAATGCCAGGGGGAACCACACGCTGTTCGACCACTTGTGGGTCACTATTGCCGCTATCCCCTTGAAGGATCTCAGTTGTTGAGGACCCTCAACAGAAGGTTGTGAGGAAGGAACAGATAAATCCTGGACCATCTGTTCCAGTCGAGGGACATCGCGTCCACTGCTTCCGCTAAGGGGTCCTCGTACGGGGACACGTACAGGGGCAACTTCTTGTTGTCTTTCGTCGCAAAGAGGTCTATCTGCAGTTCTGGGACTTGATTCAGAATGAAGGAGAATGATCCTGCGTCTAAGGACCTGGATAGAGCGTCCGCTGTCACATTGCGGACTCCTTGAAGGTGAACTGCCGACAGGTACCACTTCTTCTTTTCCGCCAATCGGAAGATGGCCAACATCACCTGGTTGAGAGGTGGTGACCTCGATCCTTGTCGATTCAAGCATCTCACAACTACCTCGCTGTCCATCACCAACCTTATGTGGATCGAGTGACGCGGGGAGACTTTCTTTAAGGTAAGGAGCACTGCCATAGCTTCTAGAAAGTTTATGTGAAAGGTCTTGAATAGCTTGGACCAAGTCCCCTGGACTTTTTTCCGATGAGAGTGACCTCCCCGTCCCTCCTTCGAGGCGTCTGAATGAATCGTCACCGACGGGGGAGGTGGCTGAAGAAGAACCGACTTCTTTAGATGTCTGGCTTGGGACCAAGGCCTGAGAAGAGTCCGTAGCCGAAACGGAACTGGTCTTCTCAGATCTCTTCGCGCGTTTGATGCATAACTTCTCCAAACTCCGGTTGCATCCTTTAGCTGTGCTCTCAGCACTGGGTCTGTCACCGAAGCAAACTGGAGAGAGCCCAGTACCCTCTCCTGTTCGCGTCTTGATATCCTTTCGGAATCTAGAAGTCTCTTGACAGAACCCGCTATCTCCTTCCTTTTCTTCGCCGGGATGGAGAAACGGTGTGACATTAGGTCCCAGTGGATTCCCAGCCACTGGAACTTTTGAGATGGAGAAAGTCGAGACTTTTTTCTGTTGATCTTGAAGCCTAGATACTCTAGGAACTGGATCACTTGACTGGAAGCTTGCAAGCATTCTGTCTCGGATGCTGCCCACACCAGCCAGTCGTCCAGGTAGGCTACTACCTGAATTCCCTTTAGGCGTAATTGTTTGAGAGCTACGCTCGCAAGCTTCGTGAAAATCCTTGGGGCTATAATTAGCCCGAATGGCATGGCTCTGAAGACGTATAGTCTTCGTTGTAGCTTGAACCCTAGGTAGGGGGAGAGTCGACGGTTGATTGGAACGTGCCAATAGGCGTCTGACAAGTCTGTGGAGACGGAATATGCCCTCTTGGGCAGTAAGGTCCTTATGTGTTGCAGTGTTAGCATCTTGAATTTGCAATTCACTATGAACTTGTTGAGTGGCGACAAGTCCAGAATGACTCTGAGCTTTTCCGAGTCTTTCTTAGGAACACAAAACAGCCTCCCTTGGAATTTGATGGACTTCACCCTTCGGATCACATTTTTCTCCAACAGTTCTTGAACGTACTCCTCCAGAACGGGGGTGGAGTGTTGGAAAAAACCGAGGGCATGGGGGTGGAGTGCTGTACCAGCTCCAGCCCAGTCCGTTCTTGAGTAGGCTGTGGGCCCAGGGATCGAAGGTCCACCGATCCCGAAAAATTCTGAAGTCTCCCTCCTACCGGCATCATCTCACTTGGACTGCCGTCCTGAGGTCTTGCCTCCCCGACCGCGACCGCCCCTGAATCCCCTTCCCCTTGAGGGGCGCCTAGACGAGCCTCTGGCTGCTCCTCTAGGCTTTGCTCGAAAGGAAGTAGACTGCCCTTCGAACGTTGGGGTGAACACCGTGGACTGTGTCGACACGGCCTGGGGTACCCACTGGAAAGTGGTCGGGGTTTGTGCCACCATCTGGGGCACTGAAGGCATCGGCAACTGCTGTTGCTGTTACTGATCAACTGGCTTGGCTGGCCGAGACGGTAGCCTAGGCCTTTTAGTCTTCCTCTTCGGTTGGGGACCCTCATCCGGGGAAGACTCTCTTGATAGACAGGCCCCACTTTTGGAGAAGCTTTCTATTCTCCGTGGCGGCCTTATCCACAACTCCTTTGACCAATTCGCTAGGGAAAAGGTCTTTGCCCCAAATGTTGGAGGAGATTAGTTTCCTTGGCTCGTGCCTCACCGTAGCCGAGGTGAACACGAACTCCCTACAAGCTCTCCTCGCCCTGACGAAGCTGTAAAGATCCTTCGTCACTGTGGCCAGATGAATCTTGGCCACTACCATGAACATTTCATGGACCTTGGGGTCACTTGCCATCGTCTCAAGAGTGGTCTGAAGAGACATTGAGGCAGCCAGTCTTTCTTTTGTCTCGAGCTCTCTCCGCAAAAGAAAGTCAGACAGCTTAGGGAGGTTCTCACCGAACTGACGTCCGGCAATATCAGCCTCCAACTTCCCGACTGAGAAGGTAAGATGGACGTCCTTCCAGTCCTTGTGGTCCATGGGTAGGGCCAGCGACAAGGGTTTACACTCCTCCAGGGAGGGGCAAGGCTTGCCAGCCTCGGCTGCTTTTAATACAGCCGCAAACCCTTTCTGCAAAAAGGGGAAGGCTCTAGCAGGAGAGGACACAAAGGAAGGGAGCTTCTTATTCAATGCAGTAACTTTTGAGTTTGTGAAGCCCCTCTCTTTCATCGAAGATGAAAGCAAAGCTTGAGCCTTAGCATGGTCCATCACTATGACCTCCTTCGGCTCTGTCTCCTCCTTTGAAGCTGGTTCCTTCTTCAACCGGACATAACAGTCCGGATATGACCCTTTGCTGGGCCAGAATTCCACTTCCTCAAGGGGAACTGAACCCAGCTTATCCGACATGACGATCTTTCCAGTCGTCATCGGCATGTGCTCAGCATATCTCCACGGGTTAGCATCTGAGCACAAGGGAAGGTCTTTCACATTGAGCCTTTTCTGGGGCCCACGTGATGCTGCAAGCTTCTGCATCCGCAGTTCCATTGCAGCCGCCTTCTCCATATTCTCCTTCTGCATTTGTTGGATCATTCCAACAATGGAGGAGAGGGCCTGTCCCAGCTCTACTGGGAGAGCGGACGATGTTGAGGGAATAGGTTCAGGGATCAGAACCGGAGCAGCCGACACCTCGTTGGCTTCTTCCTCTACGATGTCTGGGGCTTGATCTTCATCCTGGCCTGCTGCCAGGAGGTCTTCCTCCAGACGCTCGGGCACGTCTGACATCCTGTCGCCCAACTGGATGTCTTGCACGGCGACTGCCACTTCAGCATCCACCTGGATCTGAACTAGGGGGATCTCCTCTTGAGGCTGGGGAATCACTGCATCAGCTGATGCCCTAGGGAAAAGGTAAGCCCTCATCTTCTCACTTAGAAGATAAGGTCCAGAGGTGTTCTTCTGGAAGCCCCTTACCCAGGTGCGAAGCTTCCCCCTTTCTATATCCCTTGATTCCGCTGTCCTAGGGGAATCAAAAGCTTCAGTAATCATGTCAGAGCACACGGTACATACCTGGGGGTCCCAATACCGGAGCTCACCTTTGGAGACAGCGCATGCTGCGTGCCTCCTACATAATCCATGTCCGCAGAGGTTCTTACTGCGGACATTGCAGAAAGCACTTCCGCACTTTGGACTTACCTCCTGCAAAGAGAAGAAAATTTCCATGAGTATCAAGTGAACTATGTATCACTGGATATGCACAGTTTAGCATAACAATTCAGAAAGGAAAGACACACACTTGTGTTTCCCTCACAACCAATTGTTGCAGCCTTCCAGATAATAAAATCGAATGGTTAATCTCTTCTAGAATAACCAATGCCAAGTTTCCAGAGGAAACCGGTGGAGCTCACACCTAAGCAATGATTTTAAAATCCTGGATAATAGACAAGAAAGAACTCACTTTCTTATCTGTAAGGCAACAGCAAAGGGCTGTGCAAGACAACACAAAAGTGTTAGAACACACAGTGCTGTACCAAAACTTATACTATAGTTTTCCTCTTACAGTATATGTTATACTGAAGAATACTGGTACAGTATAGGAGGTTATGTGCCGGCCGGCACACACCATAACTAGCTTTAAAGTATACTACTTAACAGCTATAAGGCGGCAGAACGCTGGTTCAAATGCATGTGCCGGCCGGCAGTAACTGCCGGCCGGCAACAGCCCATGTCGGCTACACAAGGTAGCACCCGGCTGCCGGCCACACTCCTGGTGACCGGCAGACAAGGGCTGACATTAGCCGGCCAGCAAAGGTACACAACCGATGCCAGCCAGCAGCAAAAGAACCAGAGGACTACGACTGCCCGGCTGCCGGCCTCATAGGCCGGCAGCCGGGTCGGGTACAGCACTAGAAGAAAACAGATTGGATGCCGGGATAAGAGCGTAAACAACCTCCAAGCCCGGCAATCCGAAAGAGTGCATATAAGGAAGGGGAGAATCTAATTCAGGCTTCCTGACCAATGCCGTCTCACTCACAGGCAGGCATGGATAAGGGACCAAGGGAGCTCCGGGCAGCACTCAAGCAGAAGACCCCTGCCGGCCGGCAAAGGACTGAGTCAATTCCACATCCTAACCTATCCTAGGTCCAGATGTAGAATGACGTACAGTACTGTAATGGCTAGGCCATTACGAAGATAGAGGGGGAAGGGACAAAAGAGGGTCCTACCAACCTTGCTTTAGTGAAGGATCACCCGCAGCCAAGGAAACTCATCTTAGCCTAAGGGAGATCCAAGGAGGGAGGCCAGCAATACTTGCCAGCTCCCAAAGAACCAAAGCAAGGAAGGTGTTGCAACTCTCAGGGAAAGAATCTTATCCTCCCACCGAGAACAGCAACAAGGACTAGTCTGCTAGATCACAAAAGAAGGAATCATCTCGTACAGAAACCTTCGGTAGTGACCTAAGGAGGCTAAGCCTCCTATGTCTGTGTCAGGCCAGCGAGGGAGACTCTACCCCAAGCCAGACGAACACAGACTCAGACTAAAAACTCTGTTGTTCTGTCCCACTCTGAAACCAGACTTACTGGAACAGGAAGGTACAGTAACACCCCAGTATAGTTTTATCGAAAGTTAATTCAGATAAACCACTTAGGGATAAGCCCAAGGCTTAAACAGAGGAAAAGGGATTGCATACCTTCTCCGAAGAAAAGAAAGCAACCGGGGAGTATGAGAAAGTATACTAAGGCTCCATAAGCAACTTAGCCTAGGCACCAAGAGAATCGATTACCTAAATCACCGAAACTCACTCGTATACTATCTTGGAAATATTCAACATAATCTTAAATGTATAAAAAACAGCCTAAAGCTTCAATAAAATTTTAATACACTCGGAAAACCAAAATCACGCAGAAAGTACTAGGACCAAACGACTAGGCTACATGGCCTAGCGTAGGCCAGAGTTGGCGAATACTTCGCCAAAAATAATACTAAAGCACGAAAGGAAATCCTATGTAACGCTAAATAGCTAAAATTTATTAAAGCAAAACAACCGGGAATGTCGCTCTGGCTAACTAAAACTCATACCTAGCGAGCGACAGCGTCCATGACGCCTCCGGTAGGCTACGGCTCTTGTAACAAAGATTAATCCTATTAATCACTTAAAAATTTACCAAGAGCCTACATTTATACATAAAAGAAATGGTACTCAACTTATCAGAGGCCGACGAAGTTGGAGAAGCCATGAAAAGCTGAATAAATCCAAGATTTGCGAGAAACACAGGAAAAAACACCGAGTTGTTAAGCTACGCAAAAAGGAATACAGATGGCGCCAGGATTGGCGCCAGGCACGCTTACGAAACTGGAGAATAGGGAGCCTTGGGAGGGGCTCCCCCTTTTTCTTTCCCGTTTTCGTTTCTTGCCTATTGACCCCTCGATACGTAATCTCTGTTTGGGGTGCAGATTGCCATGTGGCGTGTCAAGAATACGTCCTCTGATATGTCGCGATATCCCTTTCATTAGGGATATTCGCTCCAGGAGTTAGAATTCTGGGTACCTTAAGGTAAATTCTCTGGGAATATTGCCGTAGTTGTAATATACCCTAGGAAGCTACCCTATAGGAACTTCCATCAGGACGACATGGCTTGAGCCCAAAAAATATAGAATATCTTAAGATCAGTAACAATGTTAGAATAGACTCATGTCATCCTGTTCGATATCAAAACAT
>NC_090740.1:111655347-111658682 GCF_036898095.1 Palaemon carinicauda | reverse complement strand
CATATATGTCATATATAGACTACAAAAAGAATCATGTCAGCCTGGTCAACATAAAAACATTAATATAATAATAATAATAATAATAATAATAATAATAATAATAATAATAATTCCTCTTCACCCAAGGGGTTAACTACAGTACTGTACTTGTTCAGTGACTACTTTCCTCTTGGTAAGGGTAGAAGATACGCTTTAGCTATGGTAAACAGCTCTTCTAGGAGAAGGACACTCCAAAATCAAACCATTGTTCTCTTATCTTGGGTAGTGCCATAGCCTCTGTACCATGGTCTTCCACTGTCTTGGATTAGAGTTCTCTTGCTTGAGGCTACACTCGGCCACACTATTCTGTCTTATTTCTCTTCCTCTTGTTTTCTTAAAGTTTTTATAGTTTTTTATGGGAAATATTTATTTTAATGTTACTATACTTAAAATATTTTATTTTTCTTCATTTCCTTGCCTCACTGGGCTATTTTCCCTGTTGGAGCCCTTGTGCTTATAGCATCGTGCTTTTCCAACTATAGTTGTAGCCTAGCAATTAATAATAATAATAATAATAATAATAATAATAATAATAATAATAACATTTCAGAGCATGAAATATCTGCGTTAATTCTAATTATCATTACAAGCTAAGCTACAACCCTAATTGGAAAAACAGGATGTTATAAACCCTACGCCTCCAATAAGAAAAATACCCAAGTGAGGAAAGGAAATAAAAGAAACAAAAAAGAGAAGTCATTTTAAACGGTCTTCCAGGTACTCTCAAATGTGAAAGACATCTAAAAACGTAGATTATCTAATCTTTGAGGAGCAGCAAAGGCTTCCTTCCTTAAAAGAAGAGACCAGGACACGCCAACCTCTATAATTTCACCTGCAGTCAACTCTCATATTCTCGAGGCTACATTAACATAATTCCATCAAATGGCACGCGAAGGTCTAAGGTTCCGAAGTTATGGTGTGCTCGGTACTGGGTTATTTCATTTTGCTCTTACGCTGATGCCAGAAAACCTAGAGAGAGAGAGAGAGAGAGAGAGAGAGAGAGAGAGAGAGAGAGAGAGTTACAATGATTTTGCATGTCTCAAAGCCTTTTTAGTCCATCTGCGGAGACTGTTTGCTCTTTGGTAGAGCGATTTAGTTTAAGCATTTAGACAGTTTAACTTATTCTTGGAGAGAGAGAGAGAGAGAGAGAGAGAGAGAGAGAGAGAGAGTGTTACAAGGATTTTGCATGTCTCAAAGCCTTTTTAGTCCATCTGCGGAGACTGTTTGCTCTTTGGTAGAGCGATTTAGTTTAAGCATTTAGACAGTTTAACTTATTCTTGGAGAGAGAGAGAGAGAGAGAGAGAGTGTTACAAGGATTTTGCATGTCTCAAAGCCTTTTTAGTCCATCTGCGGAGACTGTTTTGCTCTTTGGTAGAGCGATTTAGTTTAAGCATTTAGACAGTTTAACTTATTCTTGGAGAGAGAGAGAGAGAGAGAGAGAGAGAGGAGAGAGAGAGAGAGAGTGTTACAAGGATTTTGCATGTCTCAAAGCCTTTTTAGTCCATCTGCGGAGACTGTTTGCTCTTTGGTAGAGCGATTTAGTTTAAGCATTTAGACAGTTTAACTTATTCTTGGAGAGAGAGAGAGAGAGAGAGAGAGAGAGAGAGAGAGAGTGTTACAAGGATTTTGCATGTCTCAAAGCCTTTTTAGTCCATCTGCGGAGACTGTTTGCTCTTTGGTAGAGCGATTTAGTTTAAGCATTTAGACAGTTTAACTTATTTTTGGAGAGAGAGAGAGAGAGAGAGAGAGAGAGAGAGAGAGAGAGAGTGTTACAAGGATTTTGCATGTCTCAAAGCCTTTTTAGTCCATCTGCGGAGGACTGTTTGCTCTTTGGTAGAGCGATTTAGTTTAAGCATTTAGACAGTTTAACTTATTCTTGGAGAGAGAGAGGAGAGAGAGAGAGAGAGAGAGAGAGAGAGAGAGAGTGTTACAAGGATTTTGCATGTCTCAAAGCCTTTTTAGTCCATCTGCGGAGACTGTTTGCTCTTTGGTAGAGCGATTTAGTTTAAGCATTTAGACAGTTTAACTTATTCTTGGAGAGAGAGAGAGAGAGAGAGAGAGAGAGAGAGAGAGTGTTACAAGGATTTTGCATGTCTCAAAGCCTTTTTAGTCCATCTGCGGAGACTGTTTGCTCTTTGGTAGAGCGATTTAGTTTAAGCATTTAGACAGTTTAACTTATTCTTGGAGAGAGAGAGAGAGAGAGAGAGAGAGAGAGAGAGAGAGTGTTACAAGGATTTTGCATGTCTCAAAGCCTTTTTAGTCCATCTGCGGAGACTGTTTGCTCTTTGGTAGAGCGATTTAGTTTAAGCATTTAGACAGTTTAACTTATTCTTGGAGAGAGAGAGAGAGAGAGAGAGAGAGAGAGAGAGAGAGTGTTACAAGGATTTTGCATGTCTCAAAGCCTTTTTAGTCCATCTGCGGAGACTGTTTGCTCTTTGGTAGAGCGATTTAGTTTAAGCATTTAGACAGTTTAACTTATTCTTGGAGAGAGAGAGAGAGAGAGAGAGAGAGAGAGAGAGAGAGTGTTACAAGGATTTTGCATGTCTCAAAGCCTTTTTAGTCCATCTGCGGAGACTGTTTGCTCTTTGGTAGAGCGATTTAGTTTAAGCATTTAGACAGTTTAACTTATTCTTGGAGAGAGAGAGAGAGAGAGAGAGAGAGTGTTACAAGGATTTTGCATGTCTCAAAGCCTTTTTAGTCCATCTGCGGAGACTGTTTGCTCTTTGGTAGAGCGATTTAGTTTAAGCATTTAGACAGTTTAACTTATTCTTGGAGAGAGAGAGAGAGAGAGAGAGAGAGAGAGAGAGAGAGAGAGTGTTACAAGGATTTTGCATGTCTCAAAGCCTTTTTAGTCCATCCGCAGAGACTCCATTTGCTCTTTGGTAGAGTGATTTAGTTGAAGCATTTAGAGAGTTCTTATGATCTTGTCTACCTTATTCTTGAACTCGTTTACCGTATTACTGTTTACTACATCCGCTGGAAGTCTATTCCAAGTATTTGCTATTTTGTATGTGAGGAAATTGCCACATCGAGTGGTGTATGTTCGCGAGAGAGAGAGAGAGAGAGAGAGAGAGAGAGAGAGAGAGAGAGAGCTTGTTCTCTATACAAAAAGACATGCAAAAATGCGCACTCTCTCTCTCTCTCTCTCTCTCTCTCTCTCTCTCGAATTGCAAATGGAGTCTCACCGGATGGACTAAAAAGTCTTTGAGACATCCAAAAAAATACCTTTGTAACTCTCTCTCTCTCTCTCTCTCTCTCTCTCTCTCTCTTTCTCTCTCTCTCTATGAAATTTGGTT
>NC_090740.1:111557847-111647847 GCF_036898095.1 Palaemon carinicauda | reverse complement strand
AAAAATAGCCCTGTGAGGAAAGGAAATAAGGCAATAAATAAATTATTATTATTATTATTATTATTATTATTATTATTATTATTATAATTAGCCAAGCTATAACCCTAGTTGGAAAAGCAAGATGCTAAAGCCTAAGGGCTCCAACAAGGAAAAATAGCCCTGTGAGGAAAGGAAATAAGGAAATAAATAAATTATTATCATTATTATTATTACTATCCAAGCTATAACCCTAGTTGGAAAAGCAAGATGCTAAAGCCTAAGGGCTCCAACAGGGAAAAATAGCCCAGTGAGGAAAGGAAATACGGAAATAAATAAATGATGAGAACAAATTAACAATAAATCATTCTAGAAAAAAGTTACAACGTAACCATAATCAATGTAGCGAATATTCGCGTTCTGGACCTTATTTTAATCTTCACGCTGGTGGAATGTGGAATGCAAATATCCACTTTATAGAGAAAAAAGACTTTCCGAAATTAAGTCATTTCGAAAAAAAAAAAAACTATTGAAGCGAACACTTCTAGCGGAAATAGCCAGCGCGGGAGGAGGTGCTGGGGAGGCGGGAGATGTGTACTACCAACAGCTGGACTCAAACTTCCGTTGTTTTGGTCCTACGAGCTGAAATTGGAGTCAGGGTTTAAACTTGACCATGTAGCCATTACCTTAAATGCTGCTTTTTTACCTTATATTACCTTAAAACCAAACCGAAATTACCTTTGAAATACCTTAAATATTACCTTGAAACCATGAAAATTACCTCAAACTAAAAGTTTGTACCCAAGAAAGTCTTCAATTATTCTCTCGTTCGAGGGAACACTCGAGCACACTATTCTATCGTGTTTCTCTTCGTCTCGTTTTGTTGACGTTTTTATAGTTTATATAGGAACTATGTATTTTAATGTTACTGTTCTTAAAATATTTTATTTTTCCTTGTTTCCTTTCCTCACTGGACTCTTTTACCTGTTGGAGCCCTTGGAATTATAGAAACCTGCCTTTCCAACTAGGGTTGTAGCTTAGCAAGTTATAATAATAATAATAATAATAATAATAATAATAATAATAATAAGAGTATTATTATTATTATTATTATTATTATCTTTATTATTATTATTATTTGCTAAGCTACAACCTTAATAGAAAAAAACAGGATGTTATAAGTGCAGGGGCTCCAACAGGGAAAATAGTCCAGTAATGAAATGAAACAAAGAAAAATAAAATATCTTAAGAACAGTAGCAGCATTAAAATAAATATTTCCAAAATAAACTATAAAAGATTAACAAAACAAGAGGAAGAGGAATAAGATAGAATAGCGTGCCCGAGTGTACCCTCAAGCAAGAGAAATCAACCCCAAGACAGTGGAAGACCATGGTACAGAGACTATGGCACTACCCAAGACTAGAGAACAATGGTTTGATTTTGAAGTGTCCTTTTCCTAGGAGAGCTGCTTACTATAGATAAAGAGTCTCTTCTACCCTTACCAAGAGGAAAGTAGCCAATGAAAAATTATAGTGCAATACTGGTGGTTAACACTTTGAGTGAATAATTGTTTGTTAATTTAAGTGTTATCAGGTATATCAGAAAAGAGATGAATGTATAAAGAATAGGCCAGACTATTCGTTCTATACGTAAGAAAAGGAAAATGAGCCGTAACTAGAGATGGATCCAGTGTAGTACTATCTGGTCAATCAAAAGTACCTAATAACTCTCAAGCGATAGTATCTGGTATCTTACCGGGTGGCTGGTGTCTTGGCCGTCCTACTACTTTTCAATGATAATAAATCCCGCATATTTTTTTTTCTAACTAGAAATGGATCCAGTGTAATACTATCTGACCAGTCAAAATACCCAGTAACTCTCAAGCGGTAGTATCTCAACTGGTGGCTGGTGTCTAAGCCAACCTACTACCTTTCTCTGATAAGTCTCGTTTCTTTCTGTCTTTGTATGTTAGAAAGGAATACCTTTCTCTCTTTGAGGATTTGTGTATTTTTCGCCAATTTCATTTCCACAATAGAGTCAAACAATACGGGCCACTGACCCACGATTAAGATCTTTCCAGGACTGCACTGGCTGGAAGGATTTTGTGCTTGTTACTCTTATCTGTCTCTGATAAGGCCGTTATCTTTTGTTTACTTTTACCATGACAACGTCGGAATTACTGCAGCTATTTGCATTTGCAGGTGGCGTGGTCTCTATAGTCAATTTTTTTTAGTGTGGCAGATTTGCACCGACTCGCAGGGGTGCCCCTTTTGCTCGGAAAAGTTTCCCGATCGCTGATTGGTCGGAAGTATTCGGACATAAATACTCCGACCAATCAGCTATCAGGGAACTTCTCCGAGCTAAAAGGGCACCCCAGCGAGTCGGTGCAAATCTGCCTCACTAAAAAAAATTTACTGTAGTTTGGAGGACCCCAGAAACCGATTACTTAGTTCTAATGTTTTGTGTTCTCAAAATGGCCAATTGTGGCCATTTACAGGTTTAAAGGCTACTCATGGATGGCAGAGGCAAGGGACTGTGACATTTCCCTATCATGCAGGACAATGCCCTAGAGACTGACCATATATACATATGATCAGTCCCCAAGCCCCCTCTCCACCCAAGCTAGACCAAGGAGGGCCAGGCAATGTTGATGAATCAGCAGATAGACATATAGGCGCCAACTTTAGGACATTGTCACTGTCCCTTGCCTCTGCCATTCATGAGCGGCCTTTAAACCTTTAAGTAAGCACGGAGCGTACAACTATCATTTTAGATTTTTTTTTTTTTTTTTTTTTTGCAAAGCAAAGATGGATGCCATTGCGTGTGATTGCAAGTGTACAGTATATGCATGCGTGCAGTTAAATGTACATACGACTAGAATTGTACAGGACATTTCTTAATGTCCTGTACGAGTGAAATGTGTGTTTTTATCAGTTTTTTTTCGTTCAGTTAACGAAACCTTTAGGCACGAACTTGCTGAAGAACTTTAAGTGAAAGAACTTGGTGGTTTTACCGTAAAGATAACAGGAGCTCTACTAATCAGTGCTATGTCACTGTGATACAAGTTTCCTGGACCAGGGTTCGATTCCCAGCCGATCAGAAGCTATTGTCTTTGAGTGGTTTCGCCTAGGGGTTCTGATCCCAAGGTCAATAAGAGAATCCAGACAGTAATGTATTATTATATATAGCTTATTTAAATATGAAAAACACGTTTGAATGTACAAAATTTATCATATATATATATATATATATATATATATATATATATATATACTGTATACATGTATATATAAGTATATATATATATATATATATATATATATATATATATATATATATATATATATGTATATGTATATATATATTTATATATATATGTATATGTATATATATATTTATATATATGAATATATATATATATATATATATATATATATATATATATATATATATATATGTATATATATATATATATATATATATATATATATATATATATATATATATATATTACTCCAATAACTTTTAACCCCAATATAGCACAAATCAGACATACGTGGATATGGTTTTAGCATTCAAGAACTGCACGAGAAAGCAAACAAGCTGAAGAAGAAGAAGAAGAAGAAGAAGAAGAAGAAGAAGAAGAAGAAGAAGAAGAAAACGATTAAATCCTGACGAAGAAACTCTTTATGATATCAGCTACGAAGAGGAAAAAAAAATATATGCAGAAGTGGTAGTAAATGTGTCTAAGCACTTTTGCAGTCTACTTAATGCGTTCTTGAAGAGAAAAAAAATTGTCATTTATTTTTGGGGATAGAGCAACATTGAGGCTATTGTTGGTGTTGTAGTTGCTGTTATTATTATTATTATTATTATTATTATTATTATTATTATTATTATTGTTGTTATCATTATTATCATTATTATTATTATTATTATAATAATAATACTATTATTATAATAATAATTATTATTATTATTATAATAATAATTATTATTATTATTATTATAATAATAATAATTATTATTATTATCATTATTATTATTATTATTATTATTATTATTATTATGACTAGCTAAGCTACAACCCTAGTTGGAAAAGGAGGATGCTATAATCCCAAGGGGTCCAAATGATCCCAATGAGGAAAGTAAGCAATAAAAATATACAAACTACAAGAGAAATAATGAACAATTGAAATAAAATATTTCAAAAACAGTAACAACATTAAAACAGATATTTCATATATAAACTATAAAAAGACTTATGTCAGCCTGTTCAACATAATTTGCTGCAACTTTGAACATCTGAAGTTCAACCGATTTAACTACCCCGATTAGGAAGATCATTCCACTGGTCGTGGGAGAATACTCTTTCTGGCATTTGGACAGACTAAATGGACAACAATTTAAATGGACAATTATGCAATTTTACCTTCCTTGGGTTTGATGATGAGAGCAGAATGATCTTCCTAATCGGGTAGTTGAATCAGTAGAACTTCAAAAGTTCGAAGTTGGAGCAAATGCTTTTTTGTTGACCAGGCGGACATGAGTCTTTTTTTAGTTTATTTATGACATATCTGTTTTTGACGTTGTTAATAGTTTATATGTGACATGTCTGTTTTGACGTTGTTACTTTTTCTAGAATGATTTATTGTTAATTTGTTCTCTTCATTTATTTATTTCCTTATTTCCTTTCCTCACTGGGCTATTTTTCCCTGTTGGAGCCCCTGGTCTTATAGCATCTTGGTTTTCGAACTAGGGTTGTAGCTTGGATAATAATAATAATAATAATAATAATAATAATAATAATAATAATAATAATAATAATAATAATAATAATAATAATAATAATAATAAGGTCTTCAATAGGGACTGTGGTACAATAGAAGATTTGTATTTATGTCAACTCAAAAAAAAAAAGAAAAAAAAATTTGTGATTGAAAAAAAAAATAGGTTCGAAGGAGTTTAAAGGTTTAAAGGCTTATTTGTGAATGGCAGAGGCAAGGGACAGCGACATTGCCCTTGCTCTATATATATATATATATATATATATATATATATATATATATATATATATATATATATATATACATATATATAATATATAAGCATATATATCTGTAAATATTTATATATATATATGCCATATATAAGTATGTATATCTGTGTATATATATATATATATATATATATATATATATATATATATGTATATATATATATATATATATATATATATATATATATATATATATATATCAGCAGCCATTGTCTGGCCTTACCTGGTCCTAGCTTGGGGGAGAGGGGGTTGGGCGCTGAATAAATATATATATATATATATATATATATATATATATATATATATATATATATATATTCAGCGCCAAAGCCCCCCTCTCCCCCCAAGCTAGGACCAGGAAAGGCCAGACAATGGCTGCTGAAGACTCAGCAGGTAGATCTATGGGCTCCCCCAAACCACTCATCATAAGCTCACAAGGATGATGAAATTGCATACACAAATTATCGAGTTTGAGTGGGGCTCGAACCCCAGTCCGACGAGCGCCAGGCGGGGACGCTTCCAATAAGCCAGGATAAGTGAATAAGTCAGAATTATAATGGTGCCAGATGTACGACTCATAATCTCTCGCTGCCGAGAAGCGAGTACAATGGTGCCAGCTGTACGATAGTCAGAAACTGTCATATAATCTCTCGCTGCTCTTATAAGAAAAAGTCTTCGGACCATGAAAAGGAAGTTTCTATTGGACAGGATGAAAAGGATTAGAGAGAAACTCTGGATTACTGGCCCACACCCTCATCAATTCACTCCCCGCCCCCCTCTTATATCCCTACCACTTGTGGTTCCATTCGTCGACTCCACTTCCGTTCGCCGAAAAAAAAGAACAAAAATTATAAGTAGGGAAAGGAATATCCCTCTTGAACTGCAAATCTATTAGAAAGTAGACATTCTAAATATTAAGATTCTAAAAAACTAAAAAAAAGGAGATCATAAATATTAATATCAAACAAAAAAAAATTAAAAATGAAAAAATCATTTCGCAAACTTTGAAATTATAGTAGTTAACTGAAGCATGAGAAGAACTTTGGTGCAAAATCTAATAATACCAGATTTAAATCATATGTAGGATACTGGCGCTTGAGTAAATTTACACGGCTTATTTATTTATTTATTTGTTTACTTATCTACCTTCCCCATAGTAAATAACACCATTATCATAAACACTACTGTTGCAAAAGACAGGGTATCAGGGATAAATGTACTTTTTATGAGGGCGGAGCTTCGAACAGGAAATTGGGGGAAAGGCTGAGTAACTCCAAGGAACAGCTGAGAACAAAGAGTAGAAGAGAGAGAGAGAGAGAGAGAGAGAGAGAGAGAGAGAGAGAGAGAGAGAGAGAGAGATTTTGGATGATTCAAAAACTTTTAATAGTGCATCTGGGAGACTCGATTTTCTCTTGGGTACAACAAATTAGTTTAAACGTTTTGAGATTTTATGATCTTTTCTAAATCATTCTTGAGAGAGAGAGAGAGAGAGAGAGAGAGAGAGAGAGAGAGAGAGAGAGAGAGAGAGAGAGAGAGAGAATGAAATATATAGGGTGTTGGCATGTACAGACCACTGGAGAGAGAGAGAGAGAGAGAGAGAGAGAGAGAGAGAGAGAGAGAGAGAGAGAGAGAGAGAGAGAGAGTTTAAAAGGTGGGAAGACTGAAAGATGATCTCGCCGAGTGAACCCTTTGTACGTGCTCAAAGGTAGTATCGAATCCCACATCCTGTCACCAGATATAGACAGGATCCCTCGCTTAACTTCACGATGTTTTTAATCGAAGATAATCTTGTTGATCGGAGAGAGAGAGAGAGAGAGAGAGAGAGAGAGAGAGAGAGAGAGAGAGAGAGAGAGAGAGAGAGAGAGAGAGGGGGGGGGGGGTCAAAGAAAAGGGTTTGAGGTTTATGGCAATAAGTGGAATACAAAACTATATTACAAGAAGTAGAGATTGAGATATCATTATTAGAATAAGAAATATGGTGCCAGATAGTTAAATAATTTGTTTGAAACAATCCTGGTCTGTTAACAGATACATTACCAACACAACAACAACAACAGCATTAATAATACAATGACTAAATCTATACTAATAATCATGTTTATTTGACCAAAAACGTGTTGGGATACCAAAAAAAAAAATATTCCAAACGTGTCCCTCCAAGCCATGTGATAAAATTAATCAGACAAATCTCAGTTCTATCTCATATCTTGCCTGTAAAAACTAATTGTAATATGGCTAATGTAATGTCGTTTAGCCCTTAATAATAATAATAATAATAATAATAATAATAATAATAATAATAATAATATGTTCTCAATTTTTATCCGATATGAAATCGGCCAAACAGCCACCGTAGATTTTACACACAAACAATGTTCCCGTATGATGCTATGTCCTACATATCGCAAGCTAGAAATACTTAGGCCTTTCTGGTTTCCAGAAGACAGACTCCTATCGCTAGCTTCTTCGAACAATGGAAGCTACATTCATTCAGATTTTACCCTTTTTCACATTATTATTATTATTATTATCATTATTATTATTATTATTATTATTATTATTATTATTATTAATTGCTAAGCTATAAGCCCAGGGGCCCCAACAATGAAAATAGCCCAGTGGGGAAAGGATACAAGGGAAAATAAAATATTTCAAAAGCAGTAACATTAAAATAAATATTTCCTAAATAAACTATAAATTCTTTACCAAAACAGGAAGAGAAATTAGATAGAATAGTATGCCAGAGTGTACCCTCAAGCAAGAGAACTCTAACCCAAGACAGTGGAAGACGATGGTACAGAGGCATCTATTAAGGACGCATTAGTCCATGTCATTTGCCTTGCTAAAGATTACTCTCAGATTTTGCAGCTTCTAGCCATTATGGAACTTCTCTACTTTTCCAAAGATCACTCAGTTTACTTCATTCATGAACTAGGATCACTTACGCTATTATCTCTCTCTTGCTTGAGGGTACACTCGAGCACACTATTCTATCGTGTTTCTCTTCCTCTTGCTATTTTGAAGTTCATTTCATCTTGTTATTTTAAATTTTTATAGTTTATGAATTAAATGTTTATTTTAATATTATTGATCTTCTTGAATTCCTTTTGTAGATTTTCTTTACTTCCTTTCCTCACGGGGCTATTTTCCCTGTTGGAGCCCTTGGCCTTGTAGCATCCTGCTTTTCCAACTAGGGTTGTAGCTTAACTTGTAATAATAATAATAATAATAATAATAATAATAATAATAATAATAATAATAATATTGTAATGTTTCTCTTCCTCTGGCTATTTTGAAGTTTTTAGCCTCTTGTTGTTTTCAATTTTTATAGTTTATGTATGAAATGTTTATTTTAATTCCATTAATCTTCTTGAATTTCCTTTGTATATTTTCATCATTTTCTTTCCTCACGAGGCTATTTTCCCTGTTTGAGCCCTTGGCCTTATAGCATCCTGCTTTTCCAACTAGGGTTGTAGCTTAACTTGTAACAATAATAATAATAATAATAATATTGTTCAAAACAGTCTTTCTTTAGACAAGTCAGCAATGTATTAAAAAAAAAATTGTCCTTTATTGAGATTTAAATTAAATTTAAATTTAATAGAAGAAAAAAACTCTTCCATCAACAACAGAATAGTAAAAGATAAAACTAACGTATTTATAAAATTCATAAAATATACTTATAAAATTCCCAATGAAAGACATAAAAAAAATTATAAGACATAAACCTAAGACATGCAGGTGGAATCTAAATCGCCCCTAAATATAGCCCACCATTTCCTGGGGGCCAGGTGCTTCTCCACTGCCTGGGGAACGAATCAAAGGAGAAGAAGAAGAAGTAGAAGAAGAAGAAGAAGAAGAAGAAGAAGAAGAAGAAGAAGAAGAAGAAGGAGATTATGATGCCATTTTCTTAGTATTTTCTTTTCAGTGCTGTTCCGGTATGTAATTTTAATTTTGAGTATTGTGGAAACGTAGAAATATAATGGTGGGTAATTAGAAAGGTTTAATGATGATGATGATGATGATGATGATGATGATGATAATAAATATGATAATAATATTAATCATAATATTAATACTAATAATAAAAATAATAAAAAATAATGATAATAATAATAATAGCTTTAATAATAATAATAATAATAATAGCAACAATAATAAAAATAATATCAATGATTATAATAATAATAATAATAATAATAATAATAATAATAATAATAGCAACAAAAATATCAATATTAATAATAAAAATATAAACATTAATATTAATGATAATAACAATAATAACAAGTGAGCAAGTCCTGAACGCGGACATGGTCCTCGTAGAGGACATACCTCCGCCAAGGTGACCTAGAGCGCCATATGTCCTAGAATCATGAATTGATGTGACTTTGACCTTCACATGACCTTGACCTTCACGTGACCTTCAAGTGACCTTGACCTTCACGTGACCTTGACCTTCACATGACCTTGGCTTCAAGTGACCTTGATCTTCAAATGTACTTGACCTTCACGTGACCTTGACCTTCAGGTGACCTTGACCTTCACGTGACCTTGACCTTCACGTGACCTTGACCTTCAAGTGACCTGCTTGACTTTTGACCTTCAAGTGATCTTTGTTCATTTGCCACTGATACTTAATATGACATTGATATAATGCACCAATATGACCTTGACCTTTGACCTTTATAAATTTGAACATCACCCATGGGTTGCGCCTGGACTAGGACTTCCCTGTTGGCTTATGCAAAAGTCAGTGCTTTATTTCTGTCTCTTGATATGGCCACTTATGTCATAGTGACACCAGTGACCCCTGTGACCTTGACCTTGGGGTGACCTTGACCAAAATTTAATCAGTTCTTCCATACACATTGGGGAACTACTTGGCCAAGTTTGAAGTGATTCCGTGTAGAAATGTGGCCTCTACGTTGTCCACAGACAGACAGACAAACAGAGAAACAAACAAACAAACAAACAAACAAACAAACCGAACCGAAAACATTACCTCCGCCAAGCGGCGGAGGTAATAATAGCAATATTAATAATAATAATAATAATAATAATAATAATAATAATAATAATAACATGAATACGAATAGCCGAAATATTCATAACGAAAAAAATGCACCTAAAAATTTACAGACAAATTACAGACACAAATAAAATAAACAAGCATGCGTGATAAAACGTACACGCTAATTTACCGAAAACAACAAAGGTATTTACAGGTAATTAACTTTGCGTCTCACAACAAACAAAAGGAGTTAATATGCGTCTTCGCCGAATCCCGTCGAACTCGGTTTAAAAAGAAGTCAGCATGCGAAGAAATTCGTGGAATCTCTTCGTCTGAAAGGTCTTCCTGCTATCATGTTTTATCAGTCTATAAATCAGCTGTTTTTCGTGCTGCTAAAATCTCTTCCAAGATTGTTATGTTTTTCTTGACAAGCTGATGCACGGAAAAGACTATCTTCATTGTTATTATTATTATTATTATTATTATTATTATTATTATCATCATCATCCTTATTATTATTATTATTATTACTTGCTAACCTATCATTATTATTATTATTATTATTATTACTTGCTAAGCTATTATTGTTATCATTATCATTATTAATGTCATTATTATTATTATTATTATTATCATTATTATTATCATTATTATTATTATTACTTGCTAAGCTACAATCCTAGTTGAAAAAGCAGGATGCTATAAGCCCAGGAGCTCCAACAGGGAAATATTATTATTATTATTATTATTATTATTATTATTATTATTATTATTACTTGCTAAGCTACAACCCTAGTTGGAAAAGCAGGATGCTATAAGCCCAGGAGCTCCAACAGGGAAATAATAATAAAAACATTAATATTATTATTACTTGCTAAGCTACAACCCTAGTTGGAAAAGCAGGATGCTATAAGCCTAGGGGCTCCAACAGAGAAAATAGACCAATGAGGAAAGGAAACAAGGAAAAATATGAGATTTTAAGAACAGTAACATTAAAATAAATATTTCTAATATAAACTATAAAAACTTTAACAAAACAAGAGGAAGAGAAATGAGATAGATTAGTGTGCCCAAGTGTACCCTCAAGCAAGAGAACTCCAATCCAAGACAGTGGAAGACCATGGTACAGAGGCTATGGTACTACCCAAGAATAGAGAACAATTATTTGATTTTGGAGTGTCCTTCTTCTAGAAGAGCTGCTTACCATAGCTAAAGAGTCTCTTCTACCCTTACCAAGAGGAAAGTAGCCACTAAACAATTACAGTGCAATAGTTAACTCTGTGGATGAAGAATTCACGTGTGTTTTTAAGGTAGTGGGTTGGTCAAGGCTCCAGCCACCCGTTGGGATACTACCGTTAGAGTTATTGGGTCCTTTGACTGGTCAGATAGTATTGATCCCGCCTTGATTACGGCTCATTTTTTCCTTAGCACAAACATACATCGTATAGTCTGTCTGATACTTTACACATTCTCTTCTTTCCTCATACACCTGAAAACACTAAAATTACAAAACAGTTCTTCTCCCAAGGGGTTAGCTACTGCAGTGTAATTGTTCAGTGGCTACTTTCCTCTTGGTAAGAGTAGAAGAGACTATTTTTCTATGGTAAGCAGATCTCCTAGGAGAAGGACATTCCAAAATCAACCATTGTTCTCTAGTCTTGGGTGGTGCTATAGTCTTTGTACCATGCTCTTCCACTATCTTGGGTTAGAGTTCTCTTACTTGAGTGTACACCCGGACACACTATTCTATCTTGTCTCTCTTCCTCTGGTCTTAATTTTGAATTGAAGAGATTAACAGAAAATACGGACCATTTATACTAAGGATGTCATGAATAGCACCTATGTATATATTCAATCTGTTATAAAACAATTCAAAATCAGTAATTGATAAATGAGAAATGTTACGTTAAAAAATGAATGATTCTATTGTTCTCCAAGTCTTTCGATGATGTAGATTTGACAATAAACACCAGCTATGCAGTCTTCCAGTCTTGGGTTAGAGTTCTCTTGCTTGAGGGACCACGCGGGCACACTATTCTATCTTATTTCTCTTCCTCTTGTTTTGTTAAAGTTTTTATAGTTTATATAGGAAATATTTATTTTAATGTTGTTACTGTTCTTAAAATATCTTATCATTCCTTGTTTCTTTTCCTCATAGGGCTATTTTCCCTGCTGGAGCCCCTGTGCTTATAGCATTCTGCTTTTCCAACTAGTCAATTCTTTTTAGCGAGGCAGATTTGCACCGACTCGCATGGGTGCCCTTTTAGCTCGGAAACGTTTCCTGATCGCTGATTGGTTGGAGAAGATAATTCTAACCAATCAGATAGCAGGAATCGTTTTCCGAGCTAAAAGGGCACCGCTGTAAGTCGGTGCAAATGCGCCTCGTTAAAAAAAATTAGTATAGCGTTGTATAGCTCAGCAAGTAATAATAACAATAATTTGCAAAATACCTAAGAACGTATAAATGGATTTAGTTTGCCCTGTAGAGAAATGTTTCCTGATCACTGATGGGTCGGACAAGATCATTCTAACCAATCAGATAGCAGGAATCGTTTTCCGAGCTAAAAGGGCACCGCTGTAAGTCGGTGCAAATGCGCCTCATTAAAAAAAAATTGAGTATAGCAAGTAATAATAACAATAATAATTTGCAAAATACCTAAGAACGTATAGGCTGATTTTGTTTGCCCTGTAGAGAGACGGGTTCCCCTGCGTGATAGGATCAGAAAAGCAGTAAATCTTAAAGTAAAGCACAGTACATACGACCTATAGTCCATTTCTTTTAGCGATGCATATTTGCACCGACTCGCGGCGGTGATCTTTTAGCTCGGAAAAGTTTCCTGATCGCTGATTGGTTAGAATTATCTTGTCCAACCAATCAGCGATCCGGAAACTTTTCCGAGCTAAAAGGGCACCGCTGCGAGTCGGTGCAAATATGCATCGCTAAAAGAAATGGACTATAGGAGGCCATTATCTGCCAGGCGTGTCATTTGCCACTGTCCTCTGGAGGAGCCCTCCCTCCCGCAGCGAACTGCAAATGACTTGGCAGTATCGATCGCCCAATGGAGAAAGAACCTTGATAGGAGGACGAATGCAAATCCGACTGAATCCCTCGTCAGGCTGGGAGGAGCGCAGAGAGGAAAGGTACCCTATTGTTCATTTGTTTGATGTCGGCTAGCCCATAAAATTGGGGGAAGGGCCTTGGAAAATAGATATTATTATTATTATTATTATTATTATTATTATTATTATTATGAGCTAAGCTACAACCCTAATTGGAAAAGCAAGATGCTATAAGCCCAAGGGCTCATATAGGGAAAAAATAGCCCAGTTAGGAAAGGAAATAAGGAAATAAATAAATGATATAAGAAGTAATGAACAATTGAAATAAAATATTTTAAAAACATTAACAGAAACCAAACAGCTATTTCATATATAAACTATAAAAAGATTTATATCAGCGCGTTCGACGTAAAAACATTCGCTGCAAGATTGAACTTTAGAAGTTCTACCGATTCCACTACCCGATTAGGAAGATCATTCCACAATGACGATGATGATAATAACGATGACATTGATGATGATGATGATAATGAATATGGCATGACAATCTCTTGCTTTCCTTTATACATTACACCGACGAACAAGTACTGTGTACATTTAAAAAAAAAGAAAAAGAGAGAGAGAGAGAGAGAGAGAGAGAGAGAGAGAGAGAGAGAGAGAGAGAGAGAGAGAGAGAGAGAGAGAGATGTTGAAGTTGTGAAAGCAAGCTACTTTTCGTTTGAATAACAGAAAGAAAAGTTAACCAAGAAATTGTGAATTGAGCGAAGTTACAAAATAATTTCACACCCACGGCCTGTCATTATAAGACTACAAAAGCCAAGTTGCTTGATCAGATCTGCTTGCTTGAGTTGAACCCTCAGTTCAAATTGAAAGCAATTAAAGGTCGTTCATGAATGGTAGAGGCAAGGGACAGTGACATTGCCCAATCAAGCAGGACAATGCCCTAGAGACTGACCATATTACATATGATCAGCGCCCGAGCCCCTCTCCACCTAAGCTAGGACTAAGGATTGCCAGGCAATGGCTTCTGATGACTCAGCAGATAGACCTATAGGGTCCCCACCCCCATCCTTAGCTCACAAGGATGGTGTGAATGCAGCGACCAAAGGAACTAACGAGTCTGAGTGGGGACTCGAACCCGAGTCTGAGTGGGACTCGAACCCAAGTCTGAGTGGGATCAATGCTCAAGCTCCCTCTCCACTCTCCACCCAAGCTAGGACCAAGGAGGGCCAGACAATTAAATTGAAAGCACTTAAAGGCCGCTCATGAATGGTAGAGGCAAGGGACATTGACAATTGCCCCAGGGAGGCCCAGGCAATGGCTGCTGATTACACAGCAGGTAGATCTATAGGCACCCTCCCAAAGTCCCCCATCCTTAGCTCACAAGGATGGTGAGGTTGCAGACACTACAAGAAACTAACGAGTTTGAGCGACACTCGAATTCCAGTCCACCAGATTACTAGGCAGGGACGTTTATAAATACAATGCTCACGCCTGGCCCTCCCTGGTCCTAGCTTGGGTGGAGAGGGGGCTTGGGCGCTGATCATATATATGGTCAGTCTCTAGGGCATTGTCCTGCTCGATAGGGCAATGTCACTGTCCCTTGCCTTGTAAGTTAAGGACAGTGGGTTTGTGGGAGCCTATAGGTCTAACTGCTGAGTCATCAGCAGCCATTGCCTGTCCCTCCCTGGTACCAGCTTGGGTGGAGAGGGGGCTTGGGCGCTGATCATATATATGGTCAGTCTCTAGGGCATTGTCCTGATTGATAGAGCAATGTCACTGTCCTTTGCCTAGTAAGCTAAGGATAGTGGGTTTGTAGGAGCCTATACGTCTACCTGCTGAGTCATCAGCAGCCATTGCCTGTCCCTCTTTGGTCCTAGCTTGGGTGGAGAGGGGGCTTGGGCGCTGATCATATATATGGTCAGTCTCTCGGGCATTGTCCTGCTTGCTAGAGCAATGTCACTGTCCCTTGCCTCTGCTATTCATGAGTGACCTTTGAACCTTTAAAAAAGCAAGCATGAAACTTTAAATAGAGAATAAAGTTTTAGGAAAATATTAAGAAAAAATTCATTACTCTGTTTCTTAAAAGAGTCAATCTGGTCCACGCCATTAGATTTAAGAAGCCAAACGACACGGTAGACTGCTCGTTCGACGCCATATTAAACCAGAAATAATAATCGAGAAACTGGCAAGCGTTTTAAGCTAATTAATGGACGTCAAAGGGAAAGGCATTTGTGACTCCTTAATGCCAAAGTCATTTCCTTGACCTAATGGTCTCTAGGCATGAATATAGTTCTTCGAACAGCACTCGCGATGTGGAGTTCTTGAAATTCTCTCTCTCTCTCTCTCTCTCTCTCTCTCTCTCTCTCTCTCTCTCTCTCTCTCTCTCTCTCTCTCTCTCTCCCCGTTATGTTCCGTGTGTATTTTTGGGAAGTCTTATTGATGATTGTCTTACGTTTGTTTGTTTGTATGTATATATATATATATATATATATATATATATATATATATATGTATGTATATATATATATAGTATATATATACATATATATATATCATTATTATTACCAGCCAAGCTACAACCCTAGTTGGAAAAGCAAGATGCTATAAGCCCAAGGGCTCGAACAGGGAAAAGTAGCCCAGTGAGGAAAGGAAATAAGGAAATAAATAAATGATGAGAATAAATTAACAACATATCATTCTAAAAACAGTAACAACGTCAAAACAGATATGTCCTATATAAACTATTAACAACGTCAAAAATAGATATGTCATATATAAACAATAAAAAGACTCATGTCAGCCTGGTCAACATAAAAACATTTGCTCCAACTTTGAACTTTTGAAGTTCTACTGATTCAACTACTGTACCCGATTAGGAAGATCATTCCTCAACTTGGTAACAGCTATATATATATATATATATATATATATATATATATATATATATATATATATATATATATATATATATATATATATACATATACATATACATTATACTGAGGTTATGTTTTCTCTCCTGTTTGTCTATTTGTCTTTTTGAGAACAACTTCCTATCCCTAATATTACTCACATTAGTGAAACTTTCAGGGATTAATTGTTATGTTGAGATCTGGAAGTGATTCAATTCTGAAAGTCCTAGGTCAACGGTCAAGGTCAAGGTCGAGCAAAAGGTCAACCAAAATTGATTCTGGGAAAGGCAAGCTGGTTTCGAGAAATAATCTGCCGTGGCGGAGGTCTGTATTCTCAGAGTATTTTTCTAGTTTATAAATTTATAAATTCTTAAATTTATATGTTTGTTTGTTTGTTTGTGAGTAACTTTACACAAAAACTACAGTACCAATTTTGACCAAACTTGGTATTCATGTTGGGTGTGACCAAAGGATGAATCTGTAACATAATGGATAAAGTACATCAAAGTACAAGTACGTAGAAGTACTTTGAAAATAATCGCAATGACAAATGACAAACATTTTAATTTTACTTCATGTTTGTGAAAAACATTACACCAAAACTACTGAACCAATTTCAACCGAAGTTGGTGGATATGTGGGTATGACCCCAGGATGAATCCAATAGACTTTTAGCCCAGGAGCACACTAGCGACTCTGTGGCGCCACGAAGCCACAGCATCGTGTGGCGGGGATGTGGTCTCCCATAGGTTTCCATTGTTTTCAAAGCCACACCACGCCTGTGACGGGGATGAGCGACAGAGAGCCACAGTCGCTAGTTTGCGCGGCAAAACTTGAAAACAATGGAAACCTATGGGAGACCACATCCCCGCCACACGATGCTGTGGCTCTGTGGCGCCACAGAGTCGCTAGTGTGCTCCCGGCCTTAAGAAAATACATCTAAATACAAGTACGCAGTGGAGTTAAGAGCAAAATAAGACTGCTTGGCGGTGGCATGCTCTCTACTGAGTGCCCCTATAGCTTCTTATTGTAATTTCCAATAAAAGTAATTTTCACGCATGCATGTATTGGCAGAAGAATTTCAATATGCTTTCTTAGTTTTTTTTAAGATATTGAGAATAACCACTATTTCATATTAGAAATAGTTATATTGGCCACTCTCTTGAAATAAATTCTCTTGCTTGAGGGTACACTCGAGCACACTATTCTATCTTGTTTTTTTTTTTTCCTCTTGTTTTGATAAAGATTTTATAGTTTATATAGGATATATCTATTTTAATGTTGTTACTGTTCTTAAAATATTCTATTTGTCCTTGTTTCCTTTCCTCACTGGGCTATTTTCCCTATTGGATCCCCTGGGCTTATAGCATCCTGTTTTTCCAACTAGGGTTGTAGTTTAGCAAGTAATAATAATAATAATAATAATAATAATAATAATAATAATAAGAATAATAAGAATAATAGTAATAATAATAATAATAATAATAATTGTATTAAAACATAATGTATAGCCTATCCAGCAGTTCACTAATGTTTATATAATCAAGAACTATAACATTGAATTCCTAAAACAAACCCAAAAGCCATAAAGTCTATAATTCTATTATAGATTCTTCCAACCAACTGCGACCTGACATTAAGTTAGAGTTATAAAAGTCTAATATTTTCAAAATATTTTATCTTATTTATTCATTATTTCTTATAGGGTTTATTTTTCTCCTAATTTCCTTTCCTCGCTGGGCTATTTTTCCCCGTTGGATCTCTTGGGCTTATACCATCTTGCTTTTCCAACTAGAGTTATAGCTTATGTAGCTCAGCTAATAATAATAATAATAATAATAATAATGATAATAATAATAATCACAATAATAATACTAATACTACTATTAATAATAATACTACTACTAATAATAATAGCAATAACAATAATAATAATGATAATAATAATAATAACAACAACAACAATAATAATAATAATAATAATAATAATAATAACAACAACAACAATAATAATAATTCAGGAATCGCATTCTACCTTATAGAGGTACAGAGGTGTGTGTGGGGGGGGGGGGGGAGTAATGCTCCATGGACCATCAATGTGTCCCCACTGTCATGTGCAGTCAAAGTCATGCTACATCAACTAGCAGAATTCTGGCGAACACCAATCTGATGGGGTTGACTGAACACTGATCAAATAAGAATATTAGATGCACTAGCGTAAGCCAAATGAGTTACCCACTCTCAACCATCCGGAGAATTTGAAGACTGAAAATGCTTCCATTTTTTAGTGGTGTGCTTTTAGCTTGTGCCTTAATTCAATATTTTTATCACTCAGTGAGACACGGTCCCACTCACTAGTTCAGGGTTTTCTAACCTAGGGTACATGTACCCCCAGCGGTACATTTTTACTATTCAGGGGGTATACTGGATCTGAGAGAATAGCCAGTGGGATGATTGGCCAAGATCCTAGGACAATTTTTATCATAATTTGTCATGCAGTGGAATATATATATATATATATATATATATATATATATATATAGAGAGAGAGAGAGAGAGAGAGAGAGAGAGAGAGAGAGAGAGAGAGAGAGAGAGAGAGAGATCCCAAGGACAATTTTATCATATTTTGTACTGCAGTGGACTGGTCACGACTGATGATGATGATTATATACACACACACACACACACACACACATATATATATATATATATATATATATATATATATATATATATGTATATATATATATATATATATATATATATATATAGAGAGAGAGAGAGAGAGAGAGAGAGAGAGAGAGAGAGAGAGAGAGAGAGAGAGAGGTTACCCTACGCTACATACCGGAGTAGACCGCCCAGTTACTTTTATGTGAAACGACATGTGCTATTTGAGTAATGAAGGGGTGCCTGCCTTTTCAGTAGCTCAGCGTAGGCGAAGCAATCAAGTCTTAATGGAGGGCTTTTGACACTAATGGCTCTGAGGAACGAGCTGCCTTTAAAAGGACTTCAAAGGATACGAATAAATGCACAACATAAAAGGAAATCAAGGTCAACGGAATTCAATATGCATGCGCGTGGCTAGTACAGTTTAAAGGGCACTCATGAATGGCAGAGGCTAGGGACAGCATAATGCTCTAGAGACTGACCATTTATAAATATAATCAACGCCCAAGGCCCCTCTACATCAAGCTAGAACCAGGGAGGACCAGGCAATGGCTGATGATGACTCACCAGGTAGACCTATAGGCTCCCCCAAACCCTTGATCCTTAGCTCACAATGATGGTAAGGTTGCAGACACTGCAAGAAACTACCTAGCTTGAGAGAGAGAGAGAGAGAGAGAGAGAGAGAGAGAGAGAGAGAGAGAGAGACTACGGCTACAAGCCATAAACATGAGGTATGTATTCGTGATGTTCAGTTTTGTATTCAACAAGTCAGAAGTATGCTAACCACAGGGGAGAGAGAGAGAGAGAGAGAGAGAGAGAGAGAGAGAGAGAGAGAGAGAGAGAGGGGGGGGTCAGTAGGTCTACAGTATTTGGTGTTAAAGGAACGAAGAGACAAAATATAGTCTCACTCGATATGCTATTTACACAGCGCTAAAGGGAGATAAGTTAAGAGAATATACATAAACGTATAGGCCTACATGTGTACACGTGTACACCTTTAATCAATCTATTATGCATTACAGATATTAGAGGATAATTTGTAAAGAATATATGCCGATTTTCATGAATTATTTCTTTTGTACGTTTAAAGAGAATTTTTTTTAATTTTTGGCCTAAGGAAAAAGATACGTTTGCAAAAGCGCGGACTCACACAGATATATATATATATATATATATATATATATATATATATATATATATATATATATATATATATATATATTAGAACCATTAAAAAAGAAGAGAGGACCAGTCCCTCTAAAATACATATTCTTGAACCGGCAGTCAGCCACAAATAATAAGCCTCTGGCCGATAACAGCTTTACAAATTACAAAGAAACAATGTGGATTTGTAAAAGGAATGGCGTCATAACTGACTTTGAATAAAAGGAAAAGGATTCGATTTTATTACGCTCGTTGTGGCTCCAACCAAATGTGATGCTAACAACACGTAACGAACTTTATGACTTTAAAAAAGGCAATGCTACCCGGGAAACCGAGCGCGCGCGCACACACACACATACACACACACACACACACACACACACATATATATATATATATATATATATCCCTCTCTGAGTGGGGATACCTTTAACGCGGTGAAAGGGTTTGTGTGTATCGCCATGATCAGCAAAGATGTACTAGTCAGGGCTACTCATACTAGGTTGGTTTGCTGTGAGCGATTAGACTAATGTCTCCCACCATTACCAATCCGCAGTGGCTATTGTCTGAGGCCTTTGTCATGCAGTGGACTAGAAACCGATGCATCTTTTGTTGCTAGTGTGTATATATATATATATATATATATATATATGTGTGTGTGTGTGTGTGTGTGTGTGTGTGTGTGCGTGATCTTCGTTATCAACTGGTATTGGTGAGCAAATTACAGGAACCCGTAAACTTGACTAAGTTATTTTCTCCTTTACTATGGTTGTAATATACCCTAAAGTACTGTAATTGTATTAAAATACATAATAAACTACAATAATACAATTTACCATACCGTATTAAGAGACTACGTAATTTCGCATAGCTGTGGCGAGACTCAAGAAAAAACTAATATTGTGCTTCCAAAATCATCTCACCAAAGAATTATGAAACGATACCGGCATATTTAATGAAATGACTTATCACGTAACGAAATCAAAATTACATGATGATGATGAAATGACATAGATAGCAAGTCTAATGATGTTTATTCGTTCCCAATATGAAACCACAGCTGGGACTAGTGCACCTGGACCCAGGACCCAAGTCGGCCCTAGATCGTGCGCTTGGTCGTGTTTACATGAACGTGTTCCGGGTTTATCTTTCTCTTCTTCTTTTTCTCTTTGCACGCGAATCTTACTAGGAGATTTTGCATCCCTTGACCGCAAAGGTCACAAGGATTAATGTGGGAAATGGTGGGGTTGTGGGGCACTGGCTATAAGAACGAGTATTCCTTTGCCATGTCACAGATCAACGAAACAGTGGCCATGTCTTTAAACAAATGTCAACAAGCAAATGATAACCAGTTTTTTTTACGAGAATAAATGTGGTAAGCAATGAGAAAAGCACTCCAGAAGTGATAATAGCATATCTATATTTTCTGCGCATCGGGAAGTATAGGCCTACCAGGTCTTCTGGTAATAATGGAAAAAGAGGAGAATGCTGACGTTATTTTTATCAATGCATATAAAGTCTGTCCTTCCTTGAAAATAGTATGTATGATTTCCAACCATAACATGAATTCTGTTCACCGCTCGCTATATCACATCATCTATTGAATATACAATTATAGATTCATCTCTCTCTCTCTCTCTCTCTCTCTCTCTCTCTCTCTCTCTCTCTCTCCATTCAATTCTTATTCATTCTTCCCTCGTTGCTCGCTCACATCATCTATTGAATATACAATTATAGATTCATCTCTCTCTCTCTCTCTCTCTCTCTCTCTCTCTCTCTCTCTCTCTCTCTCTCTCTCTCTCTCTCTCTCCATTCAATTCTTATTCATTTCATTATTCCCTCATTGTTACAGAATAATTCTCTTTCTGCCTACTCATGTATGAAGGAAATCAAAACAACGCCTGTAGGCCTATAGGACGACTATCTATGAATAGAAGGAACTACTATTACCTATTAACCATTTCCCCTTATCATATGTTTCTTTATTACTTTTGTAAATTAAAAATATCATTCAGTTTAACATAATCGAAGACAATCTTAGTCCATCGATATCAAACAATGATAAGAGACAGAAAACAGAGATAAGAAGAGAACAGGAGGTCCTGGGGAGAAATCAATGAAGGTAGGAAGTATTAGGCAGAAGAAGATGAAGAAGAGAAAGAAGAAGAAACAGAAGAAGGTCGGCTATCGTCAAAGGTGAGTGTGTGTGTATGTGTGTGTACTGACCCGAACTATCTATCGATCATCAGTGAAGTTGTGTATGTATAAGAGTGTATGCGAGTGTGCGTGTATGTGTGGAGGGTGGAGGGTGAGAGGAAGGCAGGATGTTTTGAATGAGCGACCACAGTTGTGTATCCTTTAGTCTGTTTTTTGTACGTCCTTCTAGATGAGATCCTTAGGACATTTCAAGAGAATTCTTTTTAGAAGAATCGTTAATTATTGTTTTACTTTCTTGGAGAATCTCAAGTTTATCTTCTAGTTTATGTGATTATTTTTTTAATGAAGAGGCAAACCGAAGTTTAGTCGGCCATAACCGCGTTATAACAACCATCTACAGTGCGCCTACTTTTATACACTGTAGTGTAGACGATTATAATTATTATTATTATTAGAAGATGTAGCACTCTGTGCTTGTGTTTATGCTAACATTATTATTACTAATGTACCTTAACTAAACCCGCTGGTTTCGGCAATTTATGGGAGTGTGGTTTCCGAGTATACCTTTAAGCGTACACCCTCTCGCCAGGGTATGTCTACTTCCTCTCCCCTTGAGCGAGAACATTACTCCACAAATAAACGTCAAAGAAACTCCCAGTTAAAGAAAAGGTTTTCTGCAATAGGTGAGCGCCTGAGTGGGGTTCCCGCTCAGACTCGATAGTTTCTTTAGTTGCTGCAAACTCACCGTCCGTGTGAGTTAAGGATGCGGGGATTTGAGGGAGCCTATAGGTCTACTTGCTGAGTCATCAGCAGCCATTGCCTGGCCATCCTCGGCCCTAGCTTGGGCGCTGATCATATGTACATATGGTCAGTCTATAGGGCATTGTCCTGCTTGATAGGGCTCTACCTTGCCTCTGCCATTCATAAACGGCTTTTGATGTAAGAAGGACACTCCAAAATCAAACCATTGTTCTCTAGTCTTGGGTAGTGCCATGGCCTCTGTACCATGGTTTTTCACTATCTTGAATTAGAGTTCTATTGCTTGAGGGTACACTCGGGCACACTATTCTATCTTATTTCTCTTCCACTTATTTTGTTAAAGTTTTTATAGGGAATATTTTAATGTTACTCTTCTCAAAATACTTGACTTTTCCTTGTTTCCTTTCCTCATTGGGCTATTTTCCTTGTTGGAGCCCTTGGGCTTATAGCATCCTGCTTTTCCAACTAGGATTGTAGATTAGCAAGTAATAATAATAATAATAATAATAATAATAATAATAATAATAATAATAAAAGGAGGAGACAACGTTGTAAGGACTAATATTGGGATGTTGCGTGCTGTGGCTCGATCGAAGTCTAATTCAGGACTTTAATGGCTCGCAGAGTGAAATGACAGATCGTCTCTTTGGAAAAGACCCTAATTCACTTTCATTCCAAATTCCCGTGACTTTAATTTCCTTTGGCGGATGAAAGTCACAGACATTTGCCACGTTATTAGTGTTTTTTATTGGTGGACCCGAGTCGTCAAAAATAAGCTTACATATTCACCCCCTCCCCCCTTTCCTAGCAAATTACTTCTCTTGTAGTTTATTTCGTTGTTTCCTTTCCTCCCTGGACTATTTTTTCCCCATTTGGATCCCTTGGGATTGAAGAATCCTTCTTTTCCAACTAGGGTTGTAGCTTAGCTAATAATAATAATAATAATAATAAAAATAATAATACTAATAATAATAATAAAAAACAATAATAATAATAATAATAATAAAAATAATACTAATAATATTAATAAAAACAATAATAATAATACTAATAATAATAAAAGCAATAATAATAATAATAATAATAATAATAATAATAATAATAATAACGATAATTCCCAGTTAGAATATAATAAAGCTTTTTCAACAAAGGTACAGACACACAGACAAGTACCAATGTACATTTACCTTTTACATTAAGAGAAACATTATAAGGATTATATAATAAACATATCTAGGAATCTTTTCTATCGTTCATTTAACAAATCAAGTTAAAAAAATACTCAATTTTACACTATTATTATTATCATTATTATTATTCAATTAACAAATCAAGTTAAAAAAATACTAAATTTTCCCCTATTATTATTATCATTATTATTATTCAATTAACAAATCAACTTTAAAAAACACTCAATTTTCCCTATTATTATTCATTTAGCAAATCAAGTTTAAAAAACACTCAATTTTCCCTTATTATTATTATTATTATTCATTTAGCAAATCAAGTTTAAAAAACACTCAATTTTCCCCTATTATTATTATCATTATTATTCATTTAAAAAATCATGTTTAAGAAACACTCATTTTCCCCCATTATTATTATCATTATTCATTTAACAAACCAAGTTTAAAAAACACTAAATTTTCCCCTATTATTATTAATCATTTAACAAATCACGTTTAAAAAACACTAAATTTTCCCCTATTATTATTATCATTATTATTCATTTAACAAATCAAGTTAAAAAAAACACTAAATTTTCCCCTATTATTATTATCATCATTATTATTATTATCATTATTATTCATTTAAAAAATCAAGTTAAAAAAAACACACAATTTTCCCCTATTATTATTATTATTCATTTAACAAATCAAGTTTAAAAAAAACTAAATTTCCCCTATTATAATTATTATTATTATTATTATTATTATTATTATTATTATTATTACTAGTTAAGCTACAACCCAAGTTGGAAAACCAGAATGCTATAAGGCCAGGGGCTACAACAGGGAAAATACCCCAATGAGGAAAGGAAACTTTGTGTTTCGTCATTCCTATTTTCCTTTTCTTCCAATGCATTCTAAGCTAAACCAAAGCCCAGAGAGATTTATGAAGCGCCTCCCAATACTAATAACATCGGGGTTAGCCTGTCATCTTGCCACAGATAAATCGTCAAAGTTGATGGACGATCCCCAATCACGACAGCCATTTCCTACACAGTAATAAATCCCTCACGAAGAAGAAGTAGAAGAAGAAGAAGGAGAAGAAGAATGCTCGTGTTGACTTTCCAAGGTCAACTCACGTGACCTTTGGTGACCCTCTTCTACTGATTGCTATTGGTGGAAAGGCGAATGTTGATGGATTAGGACAAGTAAATAATAATTATTGATATTGACTTAAGAAACACGTGCGATTTCTTTATCCTGATGCTTTGATGTGCATTATCTTACGTTCATTATTATTATTATTATTATTATTAGTAGTAGTAGTAGTAGTAGTAGTAGTATCATTATTATAATTAGTATTATTATTATTATTAGTATTATTATTATTATTAGTATTACCATTATTATTATCATTACTTGCTAAGCCACAACACTAGTTAGAGAAGCAGGATGCTATAATCCCAGGGGCTCCAACGAGGAAAATAGCCCCGTGAGGAAACGAAACGAGGAAAAATAAAATATTTCAAGAACAGCAACAACACTAAAATAAATATTTCCTATATGGACTAAAAAAAAACTTCAACAAAACAAGAGGATGAGAAATTAGATAGAATAGTGTGTCCGAGTGTACCCTCAAGCAAGAGAACTCTAACCAAAACTTCAACAAAACAAGAGTATGAGAAGTAAGATAGAATAGTGTGCCCGAGTGTACCCTCAAGCAAGAGAACTCTAACCCAAGACAGTGGAAGGGTTAATTAGTCTTAGTTTTATCATTCTTTCTGTTAATGTTTCTTCTCGAATAAATGACTCAAGCATAAATTGAAATAAACTGACACAAAATAAACACAAAAGCAACAATAAAGGTTTAAAGGCCGCTCATGAATGGCAGAGGCAAGGGACAGTGACATTGCCCTAACAAGCAGGACAATCCCCTAGAGACTGACCATATTACATATGATCAGTGCCCGACCCTCTCCACCCAAGCTAGGACTAAGGATTGCCAGGCAATGGCTGCTGATGACTCAGCGGATAGACCTATAGGATCCCCCACACGCCCCCATCCTTAGCTCACAAGGATGGTGAGGATGCAGCGACCAAAGGAACTAAGGAGACTTCCGAGTCTGGCAATCACCAGGCCATCACAACCCTATTATTATTATTATTACTATCCAAGCTACAACCCTAGTTGGAAAACCAAGATGCTATAAGCCCAGGGGCCCCAATAAGGAAAAATAGCCCAGTGAGGAAAGGAAATAAGGAAATAAATAAATGAAGAGAACAAATTAACAATAAATTATTCTAAAAAAGTAACAACGTCAAAACAGATATGTTATATACAAAATATTAACAACGTCAAAAACAAATATGTCATGTATAAACTATAAAAAGACTCATGTCCGCCTGGTCAACAAAAAAGCATTTGCTCCAACTTTGAACTTTTGAAGTTCTACTGATTCAACTACCCGATTAGGAAGATCATTCCACAACTTGGTAACAGCTGGAATAAAACTTCTAGAGTACTGCGTAGTATTGAGCCTCAGGATGGAGAAGGCCTGGCTATTAGAATTAACTGCATACCTAGTATTACGAACAGGATGGAACTGTCCAGGAAGATGTAAATGTAAAGGATGGTCAGAGTTATGAAAAATCTTATGCAACATGCATAATGAACTAATTGAACGACGGTGCCAGAGATTAATATCTAGATCAGGAATAAGAAATTTAATAGACCGTAAGTTTCTGCCCAACAAATTAAGATGAGAATCAGCAGCTGAAGACCAGACAGGAGAACAATACTCAAAACAAGGTTAGAATGAAAGAATTAAAACACTTCTTCAGAATAGATTGATCACCGAAAATCTTAAAAGACTTTTCTTAAATCTCACGGACGAAGGCCACACCCCGGTGATTCGATCAAACAAGACATACATACTGCATATATCTTTCTCATATTTCATTAGTTCGATCTCTTTTAAGCACGCTATGGTCCCATCTTATCTAAATATGCAGACGTACTTATTAATTCATCAAGAGGTGAATGACTCAGTTCACCTTAGAACTTTGATTCTTTCTTACAATTAACCAAAATGTTTTATCCAAGAAATTATTTTCCAAAATTTAAGCATCGTTTGGGAAATTTCTTCTGTCTTATACGAGTAAAAATTGCCCTTAAATTGTATATGATAATAATACTACTAATAATATTAATTAAGCATGCTGAGAACGATGATATATTCTTGGACGTGGCTGAAAGGCGACTAGCTAGGCTACAACCCTGATTGGAAAACCAGGATGCTGTAAGTACAAGGCCTCCAACAGGGAAAAATAGCTCAGTAAGGAAAAGAAACAAGGAAATAAATAAACTATATGAGAAGCAATGAACAATTAAAATAAAATATTTTAGGAAAAGCAACAACAATAAAAGAGGTATTTTAATATTATTATTATTATTACTACTACTATTAGCCAAGCTACAACCCTAATTGGAAAAACAGGATGCTGTAAGCACAAGGCCTCCAACGGGGAAAAATAGCTCAGTAAGGAAAGGAAACAAGGAAATAAATAAACTATATGAGAAGTAATGAACAATTAAAATGAAATATTTCAGGAAAAGTAACAACAATAAAAGAGGTATTTTATTATTATTATTACTACTAGCCAAGCTACAACCCTAATTGGAAAACCAGGATGCTGTAAGCACAAGGCCTCCAACAGGGAAAAATAACTCAGTAAGGAAAGGAAACAAGGAAACAATTAACTATATGAGAAGTAATGAACAAGTAAAATAAAATATTTCATGAAAAGTAACAACAATAAAAGAGGTATTTTATTATTAGTAGTAGTAGTAGTGGTAGTAATATTATTATTATTACTAGCCAAGCCACAACTCTAATTAAAAAAAAGTAGGATGCTATAAACACAAAGGCTCCAACAGGGAAAAGTAGCCCAGTGAGGATAGGAAACAAGGAAATAAATAAACTAAGCCTATATGAGAAGCAATGAACAATTAAAATATATTTCAGGAAAAGCAACAACAATAAAAGAGGTATTTTATTATTAGTAGTAGTAGTAGTGGTAGTATTATTATTATTATTATTACTAGCCAAGCTACGACCCTAATTGGAAAAAAGAATGCAAGGCTCCAACAGGGAAAATAGCCCAGTGAGGAAATGAAACAAGGAAATAAATAAACTAAGCCTATATGAGAAGCAATGAACAATTAAAATATATTTCAGGAAAAGCAACAACAATAAAAGAGGTATTTTATTATTAGTAGTAGTAGTAGTGGTAGTATTATTATTATTATTATTACTAGCCAAGCTACGACCCTAATTGGAAAAAAGAATGCAAGGCTCCAACAGGGAAAATAGCCCAGTGAGGAAATGAAACAAGGAAATAAATAAACTGTATGAGAAGCAATGAACAATTAAAATAAAATATTTTAGGAAAAGTAACAACATTAAAACAGATACCGGTAATTCATATATAACTATAAAGAGACTTGTGTCAGCCTATTCAACATAAAAACATTTGCTGCAACATTGAACTTTAGAAGTTCTACCGATTCAACCACCCGAATAGGAAGATCATTCCACAACTCGGTCACAGCTGGAATAGAACTTCTAGAAAGACTATGCAAAGACCATTATGTAATGCCTACAGTGCACCACGTAAGTCGCATGAATGGCACCATCCCTTTAAAGGTTTAAAAGCCGCTCATGAATGGCAGAGGCAAGAGAGTGACATTGCCCTAGCTAGCAGGTCAATACCCAAACTAGGACCATGGAGGGCCAGGCAGTGGCTGCTGATGACTAAGCAGATAGACCTATAGGCTCCCCTAAACCGCTCCCTTCTCAGCTCAAAAGGATGGTGAAGTTGCAGCGACCAAAGGAACTATCGCGTTTAAGTGGGACTCGAACCCCAGTCCGGGGATCACCAGGCAGGGACGTTTCCAATAGGCCACCACTAAGGGGAATATTTGCTTAAAACGGCAATAAATTTTTAATATAATAAAAGAACGATGAATTTTATCAAATTTTAGTCATATTTTCATTTCTGTTATAATTTGAAGGAAAAATGCACTTTGAGATGTTCTTACGTCTCTGATTTTAAATACCTTGAAAAATAAGTTTTATTTGTAGCATAATTCGATTGTCTGAAATAGACTCTCTCTCTCTCTCTCTCTCTCTCTCTCTCTCTCTCTCTCTCTCTCTCTCTCTCTCTCTCTCTCTCTCCCCCCAAAGCTTTTGGTTAAATACATATTAAGAAACATTATCCTTAATTTGAGTCCACATTAAAAAGGGAATTATCGCAAATAAAAAGCTAAATAATAATAATAATAATAATAATAATAATAATAACAATAATAATAATAATGCTTTAATTCGTTTTCCGTAAAATGCCTCCACCGTTTCTCAGTTATGACACCCATTCAATATTATCATAGAAGCACATGCAAGTTCTCTACGTCAACCTGGTTACCTCAGCGCTAACTTGCAAACTCAGCAATATTTTTCGCAGCGAGGACAATAAACAGGAAGTGAACCACGGTGCTCATGAGTTTTGATTATGGCAACGAGAGAGAGAGAGAGAGAGAGAGAGAGAGAGAGAGAGAGAGAGAGAGAGAGAGAGAGATCACCGTGGAATTAGGATCTTCCTCAAAGAACTATTCCTCTGAGAGAGAGAGAGAGAGAGAGAGAGAGAGAGAGAGAGAGAGAGAGATTTAGGAGATGGAAGCGCATCCAGTTAAACTTGCGTGTTGAATACAGAAAGAGGAGCGACTAGTACAAAAAAAAAAAACACTAAAAAAAGGTCCCAGTTAGTTTTTCTGGCATTTTTTTAATGTAGGAGTGAAAGTTCACATACCAACACGTAGACGTTAGGTCTAAGATAAAAATCAAACTTAGTTTAATTCTCTCTCTCTCTCTCTCGCTCTCAAAATATTTTATATTAATTGTTCATTATTTTTCTTGTATAGTTTCCTTATTACCTTTCCTCACTGGGCTATTTTCCTTGTTGGAGCCATCGGGCTTATAGCATTCTGCTTTTCCAACTAGGGTTGTAGCTTACCAAGTAATAATATATATATATATATATATATATATATATATATATATATATATATATAGATCATAGGTCTAACACTACCCCTTATTGGTCTAAGCAACAAACACAGAGAGAGAGAGAGAGAGAGAGAGAGAGAGATTCGTCGGAATCTTTGCCCTACTATAATTAGAAGCTGGAAGAGAAAGAAAGAAAGTTGTCCAGACGCCGTTTGGTGGAACAGCCTCAGAGACCATGGTAGCTTCTTCTTTCGTTGGTGTGTATTTCACAATCCCTCGCTATTCTTAGTTTAATAATAATAATAACTTTACTGCTACTACTACTAATAATATTAATAATAATAATTTTAGTATTAATAAACAATTCTAATAATTTTATTAACTTTAATATTAATAAACAATTCTAATAATTTTATTAACTTTAATAATAATAATCATAATAATAATATTACTATTATTATCATTACTTGCTAAACAACAACTCTAGTTGGAAAAGCAGGACGCTCTAAGCCCAGGGGCCCCAACTGGGAAAATAGCCCAGTGAGGAAAGGAAACGAGGAAAAGTTAAATAATTTAAGAACAGTAACAACATTAAAATATATATTTCCTATGTAAACTATAAAAATAAAAAAAAACAAGAGAAATTAGATAGAATAGTGTGCCAGGGTATATCCTCAAGCAAGAGATCTCTAACCCAAGACAGTGGAAGACCATGGTAGAGGCTATGGCACTATCCAAGACTAGAGAACAGTGGTTTGATTTTGGAGTGTCCTAGAAGAGCTGCTTACCATAGCTGAAGAGTCTCTTCTATCCTAACCAAGAGGAAAGTAGCCACTGAACAATTTACCTCGTACCTTGGGTGAACTAATGAAGCCTGAATTCTATAGACCTAGCCTCAATTGAGACTCCTGTCCCTGACGAGAAATTCAAAAGCTGCCTAAATATTTGTTTTCTCATCCTCAAAACCCTCATGCACAATCATTTCTACTGATCAATATTTCATTCCTTTTATTCCACACCCACTTCCCAAGAGTGAGAACACTATAATGAACTCTCAAGTCTCCACATTCCCGCAAAGCCGGTTTTTTCTTTGGTGTGTGCGCGCACGTGTGTGTGTGCTGATTCGGTGGCCTTGTTCGCTCTAGAGGTTATGATGGGACCTGCCATACCTTTCGGCAAGAGAAAGTTTACGTAGCTGAATAATTTGTGTATATTCTACGCTTCCTGGTAGTTCAGCCTCTCTCTCTCTCTCTCTCTCTCTCTCTCTCTCTCTCTCTCTCTCTCTCTCTCTCTCTCTCTCTCTCTCTCTTGTTTCTAGAATGTATAGAATCATTATTATTATCTAAGCTACAACCCTAGTTAGAAAAGCAGGGTGCTATAAGCACAAGGTCTCCAACGGGCAAAAATAACCCAGTGAAGTAAGGAAACAAGCAAATAAATGAACTACAAGAGAAGCAATGAATAATTAGAATAGAACATTTCAAGAACAATAACATTTAAATAATCATATATAATCCATAAAAACTTTTTAAAAAAAAGATAAATAATATAGAATATCGTGTCCGAGTGTACCCTCAAGCAAGATTAAACTGCTGAATGAATCTGCCCCAATTTTCTCATTCACTGTACTACATTTCGTCTTTTCTCTCCCAGATTTCTTATTTTAAGCTCGAAAAGTATGTATGAAACTTCCAACCAATAATACGAATTTCGTGGACAACTATATTTGATTGTCAACATGGCAATCGTCATAAAAAATCATAGGTTAGGCCTACTAGGTAAAGAGGAAAATAATATTGAAGAAGAAGAAGAAGAAGAAGAAGACAAACTCTTCCTCTTTAATGATTAAAGTTAACCCAGTTATTAATATTATTACTAGCCAAGCTACAGCCCTAGTTGGAAAAGCAAGATGCTACAAGCTCAAGGGCTCCAAAAGGGAAAATAGCCCAGTGAGGAAAGGAAATAAGGAAATAAATAAATGATGAGAACAAATTAACAATATATCATTCTAAAAACAGTAACAGCGTCAAAACAGACATGTCCTATATAAACTATAAAAAGACTTATGTCACAGCCTGTTCAACATAAAAACATTCGCAGCAACTTTGAACTTTTGAAGTTCTACTGATTCAACTACCCGATTAGGAAGATCATTCTACAATTTGGTCACAAACTGTCCCTGAAATTAGTCTATAATATTGCCCCCTACAACAGTTGTGGACATGTCTACTGTGCGCCTAGACATTATAATAAACTGCCAACTGAAATGAAGGACCTAAGAATTTAAGAAGAAACTAAAGACATTACTTTTCACAAGATCATATGATTTGGAAGATGCTACAATCAGGGAATTGTATAAGTTATAATGAAAATATTTCGTTAGATGATTGATATGGACCAGCCCGAGAAGTAGTTCAGTCGACTTCAGTGGAGGGTTGGATTTAAACCCAAAACAAGTAAGTCTATGTGAGTCGGTTAACTCAAGAAACGAATGTTGATGAAGCTGAATGAAACGAGAAACAAGCAAGATCTTTGCGAATATTTCCTTCGTATTCAAATTACCACAGAATATCTCACACTACGTATACATACTGTAGGTTTCTAAACATATGACACAATCATTCAATGCCTATAAGCGAGTATTATTCTAGGGTTGCGATGGCCAATTGGGAACGTCCCAGCTTCGCGACTTGCCGGACTGGAGTTCGTGTTTCGCTCAAGCTGGATAGTTTCTTGTAGAGTCTGCAACCTCACCTGTCAGCCTATTTGTATAATAGGACAATGGAGATTCCATCTTACGCACACACAAAATATTCTCCTTCTCTACTTGCAAACTCGTTAACAAGATTTTGTAACTTCTCTTCACTATCACCAAGAAAAATCTTTATCTACAAGTTAAGAACGTGAAACTGCTTTAGAGACTGAATAGCACACTGCGAAGAGATGAAAATATATATATACTCTAGTCTGTATATATGAGGATCACAGTGAAAACTAGAGCGGCACTTGGTAGAGCGCAGACCTCCGCCGCGGCAGCTTATTTCTCGACCTTGATCTTTAACCTATACTCACACTCATATATTATTATTATTACTAGCCAAGCTACAAACCTAGTTGGAAAATCAAAATGCTATAAGCCCAAGGGCTCCAATAGGGAAAAATAGCCCAGTGAGTAAAGGAAATAAGGAAATAAATAAATGATGATAATAAATTAACAATATATCATTCTAAAAATTTTAACAGCATCAAAACAGATATGTCCTATGTAAACTATTAACAACGTCAAAAACAGATATGTCATATATAAACTATAAAAAGACTCCTGTCAACCTGGTCAACATAAACATACACACACACACATAATGAACAATTAAAATAACATATTTTAAAGAACAGTAACAATATTAAAACATATCTTTCATATATACACTAAAAAACTTATTTTATCCTATACAACATAAGAACATTTGCTGCGAGTTTAAACTTTTGAAGTTCTACCGATTCAACTATCCTATTAGCAATATCGTTCCACAACTTGGTCACAGGTGGAATAAAACTCCTAGAATACTGTGTAGTAATGAGCCTCATATATATATATATATATATATATATATATATACATATATTAGTGTATGCGACCAGTCAAAAATGACAAAAATATTTAGATTTAACCTTTCCATATATATATATATATATATATATATATATATATATATATATATATATATATATATGAAATAATCAAGGTATTTAAAATTTACTTCATTACTTACCAATATCTTCATTGTAGCTTAGCTGCAATTCCTTCCACACTTATATCTCCCTTCGATATAGTTCTTAATTCAGTCACTATCAATGAAATTCATGCCATTAAAACATTGTCAATAGGCCTACAGTTCTTATATAACTTCCTTAATCTGTATAAAGGATTCGTGATATCACCGCATGCCAACTGAGTATTATACCGAAGGACATCTATCCTTTGCAAACACGGTGGAAATGCCGGCAAATGGAGTCTGCTTCGGGACCAAACTTGAGAGGCGTCCACTCACTAGGCCACCGTTCGGTAGACTGGCCTCCCCGCCCGGCCGCCCCCCAGGCAGCATTGTATCACCTCTCACCTGCCACTATTCAGTGTTGCCATTTCTGATTTTAAAGGCGCGCTGCATGAGCTTCCAAAACGCGCTAGAAAAGCGTAAAATTATTTCCTAGGTCTAGGATATTATTATTATTATTATCATTATTATTATTATTATTATTATTATTATTATTACTTGCTAGGTTACAACCCTATATGGAAAAGCAAGATGCTATTATTATTATTATTATTATTATTATTATTATTATTATTATTATTATTATTATTATTATTATTATTACTTGCTAGTCTGAAAAGCGGGATGCTATAAGTCCAAGGGCCCCAACAGGGAAAAATAACCCAGTGAGGAAAGGAAATAGAACTTCCAGAGGCGTACTGTAATGAACAATATAAAGTATTTTAAGAACAGTGACAGCATTTAAATAGATATTTCATATATAAACTAAAAAGCTTAAGAAAAAGAGAAATAAGATAGAAAGGCGGAAATTGTTTCAATACAGTTGTTGGGGTAAAGATGCTGGAGGAAACCAGTTCATCATATTATCGACGGAAAAAGCAATATATATTATGCTGTATTTGTTTATAGTTATCACATAGAGTAACCCAAAGACATTAAAAGGACAACGGTGCCAGATAGGATAAATGCGCTAAATTCTTCAGAAACGCGCTAAATTCTCCAGAAACGCGCTAGATATAGCACGAAAGGCAATTGAATGGCAACTTTGCTACCATTCCCGGTTAAATGCAAGCGTTCCTACGTTGCTATGGCAACCGGTCTTTGACAATTTCCCTCCTCTGTTATATCACTGATTAACTACCAATCACCACTGAAGGATTTCCGTATCTATTCGAACATCATATCAATGAACAAATTGCAAAACTGGTCTGAATTTCGTTACCTTCAGAATGAAAAAAGTAGGCTTTGTAGGCCTACCTCACGGATAGGTCATTAAGAGGATGAGAGGCATTGTGAACCATACAGGATGTGTGATGTAGGCCTATCGGCCATTCTGCAAAGTTTCGGCTCATTTTATTTTTGGGAAACATCCAATGATAAACCTTCTGGACTTGCTTAGTACCAACGCGAAATCTCTCTCTCTCTCTCTCTCTCTCTCTCTCTCTCTCTCTCTCTCTCTCTCTCTCTAATAATAATAATAATAATAATAATAATAATAGTGTAGTGGGACATTTGCTCTCTCTCTCTCTCTCTCTCTCTCTCTCTCTCTCTCTCTCTATATATATATATATATAGAGAGAGAGAGAGAGAGAGAGAGAGAGAGAGAGAGAGAGAGAGAGAGAGAGTAAATGTCAGGGTACATTATTATTATTATTATTATTATTATTATTATTATTACTTGCTAAGCTACAACCCTGGTTGGAAGACCAAGATGCTATAAGCCCAAGGGCTCCAACACTGAAAAATAGCACAGTGAGGAATGGAAACAAGGATACAAATAAACAATATGAGAATAAATCAAAAATCAAAATAAAATATTTTAAGAAAAGTAACAACGTTAAAACAGATATTTCATATATAAACTATAAAAAAATAGTTATGTCAGCCTGTTCAACATCAAATCATTTGCTGTAAGTTTGAACTTTTGAAGTTCTACCGATTCAACTATACCCGATTAGGAAGACCATTCCACAACTTGGTCACAGCTGGAATAAAACTTCTAGAATACGATGTAGTATTGTGCCTCATGATGGAGAAGGTCTGAGTATTAGAATTCAATGCAGGGAAAATTGCCCAGTGAAGAAAGGAAACAAGGAAAAAATAAAATATGTTAAGAACAGTAACAACATCAAAATAAATATATTTCATATAAACTATAAAAGCTTTAAGAAATCAAGAGGAAGAGAAATTGATAGAATAGTGTGCCCGAGTTTACCCTCAAGCAAGAGGGTTTGAGTATATATTTCTTTCATGTCACCCCACCGGAAGGGTGGAGCGGGAGCAGTCATACCATGTTTGATCGAAGGTACCTCGAGAGGCACATTTGGAAAGTGGCAACCACAGTCTCCCACAAGAATAGCTCATTTATGAGAAGGAAAATCCAAAATCAAACCAATGTTCTCTGGTCTTGGATAGTGCCATAGCCTCTGTACCATGGTCTTCCACTGTCTGTGGTTAGAGTTCTCTTGCTTGAGGGTACACTTGGGCACACTATTCTACATTTTTTCTCTTCTTGTTTTTTTATAAGTTTTTTATAGTTTATGTATGAAAGATTTATCTTAATGTTACTCTTCTTAAAATATTTCATTTCAATTAATGACTTTTCTTGTAATTTCCTTATTTCCTTTCCTCGCTTTGATATTTTCCCTGTTGAAGCCCTCGGGCTTATAGCATCTTGCTTTTCCAACTAGGGTTGTAGCTTAGCAAGTAATAATAATAATAATAATAATAATAATAATAATAATAATGGCTGTACCATTGGGATGTACTGTAGTTAGGAAAGAGGGACGGGGGTAGGATGTGTTAAATCTGTATGTGTGTGCATATACAGTATATCTAAAAATCTGAGTTGTAACTAGCTTATTTTCTCAGATTTTAGTAAGGCCCCAAGTTTCCCAATTCATAAGTTATTACTGATAGGACCATCTGATTAAATAGTTTTATTTTTAGAGAAAGTGGCATTATACTTTTCATAATCTCATTTTGTTTACCAAAAGCTCTTCATCCCACGCTTAACCTTCTTTCAATCTTGGTTTTACTTATATCCATTTTCAGTCCTACATTTCTGCTTTCTCTATTAAAATTTTCTATCATATTTTGCAATTCCTCCCATGATTCATTAAACACAGCTATGTCATCTGCAAATCTCAAGTTAAGGTATTCTTCATTAATGTTAATTCCCACATTTTCCCGATTTAAACTCTTGAAACCCTCTTCTAGGCACACTCTAAATAATTTAGGTGAGCTTGGGTCTCCCTGACCAACTCCTTTCTCATTCGAAATTTTCTTACTATTTTTATGTAGTTTTATGATTGCTGTACATCCCATATGCAACAGTCGTTCAATTAGTTAATTGTGCATGTTACATAAGATTTTTCATAACTCTGACCATCCTTTACATTCAGATCTCCCTGGACAATTCTATCCTGTTCGTAATATTAGGCAGGCAGTTAATTCTAATAGCCAAGCCTTCTCCATCATGAGGCTTAATACTACACAGTATTCTAGAAGTTTTATTCCAGCTGTGACTAAGTTGTGGAATGATCTTCCTAATCGGGTAGTTGAATCAGTAGAACTTCAAAAGTTCAAACTTCCTGCAAATGTTTTTATGTTGACCAGGCTGTCATGAGTCTTTTTATAGTTTATATAGGACATATCTGTTTTGACGTTGTTACTGTTTATAGAATGATATATTGTTAATTTATTCTCATCATTTATTTATTCCCTTATTTCCTTTCCTCACTGGGCTATTTTTCCCTGTTGGATCCCTTGGGCTTATAGTATCTTGCTTTTCCAACTATGGTTGTAGCTTGGCTAATAATAATAATAATAATAATAATAATAATAATATAGACAACTTCAAGTGTTCTAACATACCTGTGAGATTCATCTAGTCCTTGTCTTTGAATGGATTTCATTACTGCTGACGTTTTGAAAGAATCAAAAGCTTTCTTATAGTCCATGAATGTCATATACAGTGGTTTGTTATACTTAGTTGATTTTTCCATTAGCCGGTTAATTACATGTATATGGTCAATTTCTAAATACCCACTTCTAAAGCCTACCAGCTCTCTTGTTTGATTACAGTCTAGCTGTCTTTCTTTTTGGTCAAATATGATCTTTGTAAAGATTTTATGTATTATTGAGAGTAAAATTATTGGATGGTAATTTTCAGGTCTTTTGTGTCTTCCTTTTTGTGAATTAGTATAGTTATAAAGTTTTTCCGAGCCGTAGGTTTAGAGCATTTACTTGTTTACTTGTTTTGGGTTTAAATCCAACCCTCCACTGAAGTCGAGTGAACTACTTCTCGGGCGGGTCCATATTAATCATCTAACGAAACATTTTCATTATAACTTATACAATTCTTTGATTGTAGCATCTTCCAAATCATATGATCTTGTGAACAGTAATGTCTTTGGTTTCTTCTTAAATTCAATTGCTCCCTTTAGGTCCTTCATTTCAGTTGGCAGTTTATTATAATGTCTAGGCGCACAGTAGCTAAAAGCCCTTTCACCAAATTTACTATTTGTTCTTGGTTCAGGTAGCCTATGTTTGTCACTCATGTGTCTTATGTTAACATTTGTTTCTAGTTCTAGTTTATTCAGACATTCTTTTAGATATTTTGGTTCAATATCTTATTCTTGCAGACATTTCGTGTAAAGTTCAGTGAGTTCTGTTGCTACGAAATCTCCTTCCACCTATTATCAAATCAATTGTTAGGGCATCTTCTGCTGCTTTGGAATCTGGCCGCTTCCACCTCTCTCTGAGCAAACTGGAACCTGGCAGGTTCATCCCAATTTCTAATTTCACCACAGTCTTGGGAAATTCCATGTTGTGCCACCATTACTCTCAAAGTCTTTGTAGTATTGAACTGTATCATCAATGCATCTTTCCTTGTGCTCGAAGTTACACAGGATTGCATCCAGACGTTGATTGTATCCGTTACCAGAGAGGAAATCTTAGGTACACAGTAGTAAAATGACCTGCCAAACGGTATGATAAAAGTCATGGTAATACAGCAAGTGCAGCGTAATGAGCAGTGATGAGTACAGAAATGTTGTTATTGTTTTAGATTGCCTGAGTACAGCAACTATAGCTGCCCTAAGATAGTCTAGTAACATAAGCCTACCCCAGGATTAATAGAGTACTCTATTAATCCTGGCCTACCCAGGTATAGGACACTGTCTGCACCTCATCTCCTGTGAGCATTACTCTCCACAGGTTTTTATATCTTTGACCGAAGTCATTGATAAGAACCATGTTTATTTTCATCACAGAAGTGACATAAGTCTTGAGTGTTGAACAATGACAACAGTTATCTGCACTGAAAGAGGAAAAGTAGGCTTACTTTATTTCTCCAATGAACAAAGTTATATCTTTTTAGATTAACCTCACCGAAAAGCAGTGTTAAAGAAAATTAGTTTTATAATTTCTCTCCATAGAATTTATTATTATTATTATTTTTTTTAAAGTTAGTAATGGAATCATTGATGGTTCCATATTCCCTTTGGATGTTCCCTGTAACGGCATAGGCCTACAGTGCGAGAGCATGTAGATTACTCAATGATAAAAAGACTTTAATTGTTAAGGACGGACATATTTAGTTCATTGGGAATATTTTTTAGATAAAATGTGGAGGGGAAGACGCAAAGGAAAGTTGAGCTGAATACAAATCGAAAGAGCATAGAAGGAATGCAAAATCTTAGGGTGCTAATATAATCTCTTATTAAGGAAGAGGTAAACTGAATTGTATAAGCAAAATTTATGTTATATGATTATCTAAATACTTTAAAGATGTTCACAGCTAACAAATCCCGTGGGTCCTGCAGCTCCTGCTAGAGATCAGACGCGAGATTTCTCGAGGATTTGCGAGCTGAAGCGCCAGACTTGAAACATCTTTAGAATCGATTTGGATTAAAAAATACTAAAATTCGTATTGTGAGATCAATGGCGATGCTTCCTTATAGATTAATAAAGAGGCTTCTCTAGTGGTAGAAAGGTCCTCGAACTGATGCCTGTATAATAGGGTTATAATTGCTTATATACTGCACATTTACTTTAGCATCTGGAACTCCTTGTAAGCAATTATAACCCTATTATACAGGCATCAGTTCGAGGACCTTTCTACCACTAGAGAAGCCTCTTTATTAATCTATAAGGAAGCATCGCCATTGATCTCACAATACGAATTTTAGTATTTTTTAATCCAAATCGATTCTAAAGATGTTTCAAGTCTGGCGCTTCAGCTCGCAAATCCTCGAGAAATCTCGCGTCTAACGAGACTTTGTATTCAAACTATAGTGAGTGTGTGGGAGCGTACTTTCAACAATTTTATATCTAAAACTGTGTTATGTGGATCGTTATTATGTTATTTATGTGATTTTCCATGGGAAGTACAATCAAACTCAGGCCATATTTTCTTAATTTCAGTTACTATACCGAAATTGTGGTCACTATATAGAGGTCGGAGCGTTTGTTTTGGTTTGACAGACTGCATTTCCCGCGTAAGTAAATGAAAATCTCCTCATTTATTACTAGAAATAATAAGATTTTAACCAATATAAATGAAAGTTCCTTCTCATAAGTCTCTTTGGTATCACGAGGAACTTATAGATTGAACTTAAATAGGCCTAGACTAAATTAATCTTATGTTTTTATAAGTCAAAGTCCGGTCCTCTGTTCTTCGGCAGGCTATTTAAAATGGCCTATTGCCCGGTTTTTTGTATATTACTGTTTTTCGTATAATAATATTAATATTTATTATCCTACGCCTCTTCTTATATTAATAAATTAATAGAGATAATGAAGAAAAGGTAAGAACTATATCTAGTATATTTATATAGTAACCTTGAATTGTTCTGGTACAAACAATTGTGGGAAATTCGTATTTTTTCGAATTATAGATGATTTAAAATTCCAAAAGATATGAATGAAAAACTAACATTTTCCAATCGAAAAAACACAAGAACACCTAACCTAACCTAGGAGGCGTATCCTAACTCTACTTATCTATTGTACACTTTATTGTAGTGATTTACCTTCATCTGGTCTTAATTTTGGTATTGTTACAGTTTCAACCAATTGCGTATTCTTTTTTTATGCATATTTTTTAGATGATTCATACGAAAAGGTGGTAAAGGTACCTGAATCTTCCGCAAATTAAGGGTTACGGACATATTTGCTGATGAGGTTTGTATAATTAATAATTAACGCTGAAATTATAATTGATAATTAAAGTCAAAATTATAATTGGTAACGCCAAAATTATAATTGAAGTCAAAATTATAATTGATAACGCCAAAATTATTATTGCTAACGTCGAAATACAAGCCGACGGAGATAACGCTCGCAACGAAATATGTTCCGCCTGCCAGAACATAGGAGCAGTGAGATATTGTGGAATCGCGTGCATACGGCCGAGCGAAAACCAAGAAATCATCATCTCATTTAAGTAATGGGGTATTTATAATAATATTATAATGACTGCTACGAACGACTCAACTCCATAGAAAACAGGATGAAAAATCACGTTTTTTATGGGTCCGGAAGTCTGGCAAAAAAAATATTATAGACTATTACGAACGACTCAGTTTCATAGAAAATGGGGTGAAAAGTCACATTTTCTATGCCTCTGGAAGTCTGGCCAAAAAAGGCTCTGGTGTTTTGACTGTGTTTTATTATTATTATGCGATTTCAGTTACGGTAACTTTTTTATTACGATGACATAGCTTCTCTTATTTTACCTATTTTCTGTGTTCTCCCACCCAAAAATGCCGATTTCCCAGTGTAGAAACCTATTATTTAAGTTAAGGCAGTCCTGTATCTCTAAATCTTATTAATTATGGTAGAAAAAACTGTCAAATTCGTTGAAATCACTAAGCTAGAAGAAATATATTTTTATATCGGCTATCCGACTTTGGGTGAAACTAATTTTACGTAATTTTTTATCATAAATGTTGGGGTGTATGTATGTAGACGGCCATGCCCCATAACTCTCCTATTTTTAACACTATCGCTCAGAATATGGCAATCTAGGAAGTCGTTAGCGGCCCTGTTAGGTAAGTAGGTAAAGACACGGGTTGTAGGTTAGGACACAGTTTGTAGGTTAGGACACGGGTTATAGGTAAAGACACGGATTGTAGGTGAAGGCAGGGGTTGTAGGATAGGACACGTGTTGTGGGTTAGGACACAGGTTGTTAGGACACGGGTTGTAGGTGGTTAGGACACATGTTGTGTAGCTTAGGACACGGGTTGTAGGTTAGGACACGTGTTGTAAGTCAGGAAACAGGTTGTAGGTCAGGACACGGGTTGTAGGTTAGGACACGTATTGTAGGGGAAGACACAGGTTATAGGTTAGGTTAGGTGGTTAAGTTTAAGTTAGATGGTGTTCTATGCACGTTTCTGTCCGTCGTTACATAAAGTCTCCTAAGTGAGTACTTTTATGCTACAGTAGTTTCAAAGATGCAAGACCCACTTGGAGAATTGTTTAAAAGGGGAACTACAGTGGGAAATTAGCTGCATTGTGGAGTAAAACACACCAGTTAAACTATTGAACAACAAGGATACGTGTAACCTTACCATGCCAATCTAACTTAACCCTTTTACCCCCAAGCTATTTGGAACTTTCCAACCCCTAACCCCCAGGTGTTTTTTTTTTTTCTTCAATCACATTTTGATATATATATATTTAATAAAAAGCTCTAACAGCCTCAATTTTCATCGTAGAGTGGTCAGGTTGGTCTCATTCTTTTGTAAAATGCCTGAAGTTTCTCATAAAGTTATCAAAATTATGGAAAAAAAATGTAAATAGCAGTTTTTTGTAAGGACGTACCAGTACATCCATGGGGGTAAAAAGGATGAGTTTTGTGAAACATACCAGTACGTCCATTGGGGGTAAAGGGATGAGTTTTGTGAAACGTACCAGTACGTCCATTGGGGATAAAGGGGTGAGTTTTGTGAAACGTACCAGTACGTCCAATGGGGGTAAAGGGATGAGTTTTGTGAAACGTACCAGTACGTCCTTTGGGGGTAAAAGGGTTAACCTAGGTCCTTATATATCTTGGGGCTGTTTCTCCTCTTTCCATTATCTAATGAGTTACAATGCTATATCATTTATCACAGGACTAGTAATTTTCAATATTAAACTTACCCGATAATCATGTAGCTGTCAACTCCGTTGCCCGACAGAATTCTATGGAGGGATACGCCAGCTATCACAATACTAGAAGGGGGTGTATTTACCAGCGCCACCTGTGGCCAGGTACTCAAGTACTTCTTGTTGACACCTCCTCAATTATTCCTCTGTCGTGCTTCCGGCAAGACGTTCTGGGATACGCTTATGTTCTTGGAGTATTTTCACGACTTTGGTGAAGTATTTCTCTTTGATTTCGGCTGTCGCTTTACTGGAAACTTCTATATTAGCTTAGTTAGCTTTTGGAATTAATTTGATTAATTTTGGTGACGAGAGAGTATGAACTCTCGTTCACTTTTCAATGGCCGACCCTTCCCTTAGACGGAAGTGTTGGTGTCTAAGAGAGTATAGACTCTCTTTCTTAATTTTGCTTAACAAAAGTTATAGATTTATTTTATATCTCTCCGCCTCTTATAGGCCTCTTCGATTAACTTCCTTTTATTATAAACTCATTAAAATTAATTTTTATATTTGTTTATATTCGACCTTCCTAATAGTAGGCGGTCTTTTACCGAAGTTAATAAACTTTGAGCCCGTCATTTCGGTTTTACCTGTTAACATATTATGCTATTTCCGCCACAGAGTTTGAAAGATTTTCTTTGACAGTCTCGTACTGTTTTCAAAGCTGAACTAACGTTTTGTTTTGTCTCTGCAGTTGTTGACGTTCAGAACGTTCAACTTGCACTCTATCGTTACGATAGAGAAGGAATGTTCACGGTTTCACGTTGCAGTAAGAGTAACCGTGTCTAGCGTTTTGTTCATTCTTTCTTAACTTAATGGTTTTGATCCTAATAAAGGAACTTTTCAGTTTTTTTTTTCCTTTTACAATAATATGTTTTAACGATATATATGATTGGGCTCTTCTCTCAGGTTCTAAGTCAAGAGAGAGAGAGAGAGAGAGAGAGAGATAGAGACGGAGGGAGAAAGAGGATAAACGTTTCATTCAAGCCTGCCAGGCGTACGAGTAACGTCGTTATCGTTTTTTGCTCTTCTCCCTAGTCTCTTTAGGGGAAGAAACTAAACGTTTCTAGAGTGATCTAGTGTTTAGTCTCTTTCCAACCACTGAATTATCTTTCATTAGATTTTTCTGTTACATTGTAATTCTGTTTTCGCAATTACTAACTTTGAGAAAGGATAGAATTGCGTATTTCAGGTACAAACCACTTAAAGTTTCGAGTTCAGTGAAATAAGTGCAACAGAAATCAAAGTGATAAGTGATTAGTGTGTGAGGGTACTTTTGTGCGCGCCAGTCGTCCTCCCAGTCCGGGACCTCTTGCAAGCTCCCAAGCCCAGGGGAGAAGCAATGTCGAAGGGCATAAGGGTTCAGCAGGCCTTGATCGACGCACAGAAGTATTCTCGGTGGTTGTGGGCGTGTCTTACCGAGACCGTCACTCCCACCCGCAGACGATTGAGCCCTTATTTTGCTCGTCTGCAGAAGAGATTAGGGGAGAAAATAAAGGCAGAGTAACGCTGGTCTCAGGTCTCAAGACTTCTTAAACGTTAAGTCCAGACCTATGCCAGACGTACGAAGTTAAAGTTCACAACCCGAATACAGTCATCAGTTGATTACACTCCGCCTAAGAGGAGTAAGGTTCTGCCACAACAGATCTCTGCTGTTAAGGCTTTACCTCAGCAGAACTTAGTGTCTGCCGACCCCAAGTTAACTCTACTGCAGTCCATACAGTCACAACTTTCGGTCTTGATGCGTGAGTGTCGGGCTGAGAGTGTTGCACCTCCTCCTCCGCCTACACTCCCTCCACCTGTTCTCGCTCCGCCTGTGCTCGCCCAGCCTGCACCTGCTCCGCCTGTGCTCGCCCAGCCTGCACCTGCTCCGCCTGGTTGCAGCACCTTCTGCCAGGCGTACGATGTTGTGAACTCTACTACAGTCCATGCAAGCACAGCTTTCGGACTTGATGAGTGAGTGTCGGGCTGAGAGTGTTGCTCCTCCGCCTCCGCCTACACTCCCTCCTCCTACACTCGCTCCGCCTGATCACAGTACCATCTGCCAGGCGTATGATGTTGTGGACTCTACTACAGTCCATGCAAGCACAGCTTTTGGACTTGATGCGTGAGTGTCGGGCTGAGAGTGTTGCTCCTCCGCCTCCGCCTACACTCCCTCCACCTACACTCGCTCCGCCTGATCGCAGTACCACCTGCCAGCAGTTCCACCTGCCAGGCGTACGATGTTGAGACACGTGCTGAGTTTGCTGTTCCCTGTGGTGTTCAGCCTCCGCCTTTCTTAAGGCAACCTTTACATTGGGATCAGGAGGATTATACCTCTCTTCCTCCGCCTCCACTTGCTGCTCCACCAGTGATGCAACACTCGGTTGAGGTACAACAACCTCTCCCGTCCATGAGTCAGTTTCCTCAGCTCTTGCTGCAGCGAGCTCAACCCTCCATAAGGCAAGCACCACAACACCTTAGCCTTGCGCCTCAGGAGCCTCAGCTTGCGAGACATTTACCTTGTTCTGCGCAGCCTCTTCCTCATCGCGCTCCGCTCACACCACAGGAACTGGAACTTGCTACTCCGCTTCCGCCAACCGCTCAGCAAGCGCAACCCTTGGGTTCAACCACTCATGCTAGGAGTCAGCCTCCTCCACCCATGCGCCTTCCTTCTGCTTGTCTTTTATTCAGCCTTTGCAGACTGAGCCTCAGGTGTTCCCTCATCGGAGTCTTGAAGAGGAAACCACACTATTGTTGTTCCAGCTCGTTCTGACTCTGCTGTTCAGCATACCATGGTTTAAACCCCATGCAAGCATGCATAAAGCACTCTAGCACTGGTCATGGAATTTCTGAGAAATGTTAAACGCCATGCACACGCTCTGCTTTCCTTTCAGCAGGCTCTGCTTACAGCAGGCTCTGCTTACTACATGCTCAGCATTCAGCATGCTCTGCATTCAGCATGCTCTGCATACAACATGCTCTGCATACAGCATGCTCTGCATTCAGCATGCTCTGCATACAACATGCTCTACATACAGCATGCTCTGCATACAGCATACTCTGCATACATCATGCTCTGCATACCTTACCGCATGCTTCTCAACACATCTTGGGTTGTTGCCAACTCACTAGACTGTCAAGCAGTTTCATAACGTTGCCTTCTAGTCTGCTGCTTTGCACCAGTGAACCCTCACTCAGAGAACTTAGCTTTTCTAGGATAAGGTCCCTGTAGATGAGAAAGTTCTTTTCTCCCTCCTTCTGATATTCCCTTGAGGACTCTGTCATTTGGAGGGAGCCTTTAGCTGCATAACCTCTTATGGACTTTTATTTAAGCATAACATGCTTACAGGGAAGGTAATGGTTACACTTCAGCCGCTAATCCCGTCTGTTACCACACCTGCTCCCATAGACCTTGAGCTGTGTTGCATGACATGCAGTCCAAGCTTAGTCCTTGTTAGAGGATTTTTTGTTTACGGAGTCAATGTGTCACGGGGAAGACGTTCAACAACCAACAGAAGGGACTTGTTGTGACGCAGTGCGGCAACCTCAGCAACCCGTTAAGGAGTTGTCTGTACGACCCAGACAGTCTAGACAGATTCGGGTTGTCACTGTACTTCCTCGCTTGCCCATGATTGACAGTTTACAGACTGTGCAGCAGTATCATGATCTTGTGTCCGGCTCCGTCAGACGACTGGCTTTTAAGAGCTCCCTCAAGTCGTCGCTGTCTGGAGATTTTCAAATGGACTATGGATCTGTCCAAGGAACTGGGCCTCCTGGTCAATTTTGAGGAGTCTCAGCTCGTTCCATCCCAGACCATTGTCTCCTTGGGTATGGATCTTTAGAGTCGAGCTTTTCGGACTTGTCCGTCGGCCCCAAGGATCTTCCAAGCCCTAGAATGCATCCAGAGCATGCTGAGAAGGAACCGATGCTTAGTCAGGCAGTGGATGAGTCTAACAGGGACACTTTCATCGCTGGCCCTGTTCATCGAGTTAGGGAGACTCCACCTCCGCCCCCTTCAGTATCATCTAGCTGCTCACTGGATAAAGGACATGACGCTAGAGACGGGCTCAGTTCCTGTTTCCGAAGAGATGAGGTCTACTCTAACGTGGTGGAAGAACAGCATTCTTCTCAAGGAAGGTCTACCTTTGGCTGTTCAGACCTCCGACCACCGTCTCTTCTCGGACGCATCGGACACGGGCTGGGGTGCGACACTGGACGGACAGGAATGCTCGGGAACATGGAATCAGGAGCAAAGGACACTTCACATCTATTGCAAGGGGTTGTTGGCAGTTCATTTGGCCTTGATAAACTTCAAGTCCCTCCTGCTTAACAAGGTGGTGGAGGTGAACTCCGACTACACCACAGCCTTGGCTTTCATCTCCAAGCAGGGAGGGACTCATTCGAGGAAGTTGTTCGAGATCGCAAGGGACCTCCTCATTTGGTCAAAAGATCGAAAGCTCACGCTGGTAACGAGGCTCATTCAGGGCGATATGAATGTCATGGCAGATCGCCTCAGGCGGAAGGGTCAGGTCTTCCCCACAGAGTGGACCCTTCACAAGAATGTTTGCAGCAGACTTTGGGCCCTGTGGGGTCAGCCAACCATAGATCTATTCGCTACCTCGATGACCAAGAGGCTCCTCTTGTATTGTTCTCCGATTCCAGACCCAGCAGCAGTTCGCGTGGATGCCTTTCTGCTGGATTGGTCCCATCTCAACCTGTATGCATTCCCGCCGTTCAAGATTGTCAACAGGGTACTTCAGAAGTTCGCCTCTCACAAAGGGACACGGCTGACGTTGGTTGCTCCCCTCTGGCCCGCGAGAGAATGGTTCACTGAGGTACTGCAATGGCTGGTCGACGTTCCCAGGACTCTTCCTCCTAGAGTGGACCTTCTGCGTCAACCTCACGTAAAGAAGGTACACCCAACCTCCACGCTCTTCGTCTGACTGCCTTCAGACTATCGAAAGACTCTCAAGAGCTAGAGGCTTTTCGAAGGAGGCAGCCAGAGCGATTGCCAGAGCAAGGACGACATTCACTCTCAGAGTCTATCAGTCTTAATGGGAAGTCTTCCGAAGCTGGTGCAAGGCCAATGCAGTTTTTCCTCAACCAGTACCAATGTAACCCAGATTGCTGACTTCCTGTTACATCTAAGGAACGTAAGATCCCTATCAGCTCCTACGATCAAGGGTTACAGAAGTTTGTTGGCAGCGGTTTTCCGCCACAGAGGCTTGGATCTTTCCTCCAACAAAGATCTACAGGACCTCCTTAGGTCTTTTGAGACCTCAAAGGAACGTCGGTTGTCCACTCCAGGCTGGAATCTAGACGTGGTCCTAAGGTTCCTAATGTCATCAGGATTTGAACCGCTCCAATCAGCCTCTTTTAAGGACCTCACATTAAAAACTCTTTTCCTCGTGTGCTTAGCAACAGGTAAAAGAGTAAGTGAGATCCACGCCTTCAGCAGGAACATAGGTTTCACATCTGAAACGGCTACATGTTCCTTGCAGCTCGGTTTTTTGGCTAAAAACGAGCTTCCTTCCCGTCCTTGGCCTAAGTCGTTCGAGATCCCAAGCCTGTCCAACATGGTGGGGAACGAACTGGAGAGAGTACTTTGCCCAGTTAGAGCTCTTAAGTACTATCTAAGAAGGTCAAAACCATTACGAGGACAATCAGAAGCCTTATGGTGTGCTATCAAGAAGCCTTCTCTACCAATGTCTAAGAACTCAGTTTCTTACTACATCAGGCTTCTGATTAGAGAAGCAAATTCTCATCTGAAGGAAGAAGACCTTGCTTTGCTGAAGGTAAGGACACATGAAGTGAGAGCTGTGGCTACTTCAGTGGCCTTCAAACAGAACCGTTCTCTGCAGAGTGTTATGGATGCAACCTATTGGAGAAACAAGTCAGTGTTCGCATCATTCTATCTCAAAGATGTCCAGTCTCTTTACGAGTACTGCTACACCCTGGGTCCATTCGTAGCAACGAATGCAGTAGTAGGCGAGGGCTCAGCCACTACATTCCCATAATCCCATAACTTTTTTAACCTTTCTCTTGAATACTTTTTATGGGTTGTACGGTCGGCTAAGAAGCCTTCCACATCCTTGTTGATTTGGCGGGTGGTCAATTCTTTCTTGAGAAGCGCCAAGGTTAAAGGTTGTGATGAGGTCCTTTAGTATGGGTTGCAGCCCTGTATACTTTAGCACCTTTGAGTTGATTCAGCCTCCCAAGAGGAACGCTGCGCTCAGTAAGGAAGACGATCTTATTAAAGGCAGAGTAACGGTTCAAGTCGACTTCCTTACCAGGTACTTATTATTTCATTGTTATTGTGGATAACTGATTATATGAAATATGGGATACTTAGCTATCCTTTAATCTTGTACACTGGTTTTCACCCACCCCCCTGGGTGTGAATCAGCTACATGATTATCGGGTAAGTTTAATATTGAAAAATGTTATTTTTATTAATAAAATAAATTTTTGAATATACTTACCCGATAATCATGATTTAATCGACCCTCCCTTCCTCCCCATAGAGAACCAGTGGACCGAGGAATAATTGAGGAGGTGTCAACAAGAAGTACTTGAGTACCTGGCCACAGGTGGCGCTGGTAAATACACCCCCTTCTAGTATTGTGATAGCTGGCGTATCCCTCCATAGAATTCTGTCGGGCAACGGAGTTGACAGCTACATGATTATCGGGTAAGTATATTCAAAAATTTATTTTATTAATAAAAATAACATATTTTAGGGTTGTTCAAAACGTCCTAAATTTACAAATTTAGTAAGTTTCAAGAAGCTCTTTGTTTGTCGATTTTTGGCCTAGAGTAGTCCAAACCTGACTCCCATGCCTACAATGGACAGTACTGCCACCTCTTGCATGTATGTACACTATGTATTATACATTGTCAACATTCTTTGACAGAAGATATTCGTTCTAAGGCATTTCCTTAAGAAAACCTTTATATAATTTTCTCAAATACAAAAATATCAGGGTATGGATCTGTGAAAAGAATTCTAAGAGAGCTGTCTCAATAAACATCTCTATTTTATCTGGTAGTATCTTGTTTAACACCTGCACAGTTCAGCATATTCCTAATACCTATTTTTTTCCTTTCAAGATGAACAAGGAAAACTCCAACAAAATGCGATCACATAAAAAGGCGCGGCCAAGCTTTGGGGTGTCACCCGTAAAACGTCGCAGCATCATTCCCCCGGTTTTAGCAGAAACCCCGGTTAATGTCAACCAGTATCCAATTTTGTCAGATGGAACTCCTTTAGTTGATGATGTCTTCATGGATGTACCAGAGGTAAGGTCTGTGTGTGTTATGTCTAACATATAAGATCAGTCTTGGTTCAATTTTAATCAGGTTTTTTGATGTGGAATGTATACATTTACTGTTATGTTGAAATATATGTGGCATTTCTCCAGTGGCAAATGGTTTGAGGGAAGAAAATTGTCACAGGCAACTGTCCTACCCTAAAGTGATTATCGGTGATATATAGTAAATGTTCATGGAAGGTAGGTTTCATATTCCAGTAAGGTATATGTTATTTTGAGGGAGGACAGGCCTTTTGGCTTGTCTTGGTATGTGTATTATTATTATTATTATTATTATTATTATTATTATTATTTGCTAAGCTACAACCCTAGTTGGAAAAGCAGGATGCTATAAGCCCATAGGCTCCAATAGGGAAAATAGCTCAGTAAGGAAAGGAAACAAAGAAAAATAAAATATTTTAAGAGCAACAACATTAAAATAAAAATCTCCTATTTAAACTATAAAAACTTTTAACAAAACAAGAAGAGAAACAAGACAGAACACCATGCCCGAGTGTACCCTCAAGCAAGAGAACTCTAACCCAAGAGACAGTGGATGACCATGGTACAGAGGCTATGGCACTGCCCAAGAATAGAGAACAATGGTTTGATTTTGGAGCTGCTTACCATAGCTAAAGAGTCACTTCTACCCTTACAAGCAGGAAAGTGGCCACTGAACAATTACAGTCCAGTAAAGAGAATTGTTTGGTAATGATTAATTGCTTCTGCTGTACAGTAATTCCTTTTTATCCCGACACAAAGACAGACCCTAGTACTTTACATAGGAGATAGATAACAGTGGATGCTGGAACACAGCTATAAAAACATTTAACCAGGTGTCAACAACCGTACCGGTTGCTCACCCACAGTAACTCCACTTTGATTTTGACCGTGGTTGAGAGCGAGCATTCTCTTCCATGCTCTGGAGTTGGCTTGCTTAGAAACTTTCATAATTCTTCCTCATTTTCAGGTGTGAGCAGTAAGGTTCACACTGCTGTTGGAGCCCCTGGGCTTATAGCATCCTGCTTTTGCAACTATGGTTGTAGCTTAGCTAGTAATAATAATAGTTTATTATAATAATAGTATATGTCATGCAAATCTTTTTAATCATATGATAGTAGATATTTACACTATTGGTAACATCCTTACTTCTTTTGCAGAACAAAAGTAATTATAGAATATAGAATGTTAGGAAATGGAAGAAGTTCTTTGTATAGTGCATATAAGTTTTATTTACTGTATATTATTAAATGCAGATTTTACTATAGTTTATTTAATCATTTCCAGAACAACGATGAAAAGGAAAAGAAAGAACGCCAACTTAATCGTCTGCAGCAGCAGTTGCAAATGCGGACATTTTCATCACCCACGACCAATTCCTCGGATAGACGCAAGTCCTTGAACGTTGTTGCGGGTCTTACGAATCAAGAGCTGTCAGAGCACTACACCAAGTGTATTCAACTCAATGCCGAAAATGTAAGTAGGAATTAATTTTATTTATTTTTAATGGTGAACTATAATGGTTTCAAGGCTGCTCATGAATGGCAGAGGCAAGGAATTGCCCTATCAAGCAGGACAATGGCCTAGAGACTGACCATATTTACATCTGATCAGTGCCCAAGCACCCTCTCCACCCAAGCTAGGACCAAGGAGGACCAGGCAGTGGCTGTTGATGACTCAGCAGAGACCTATATGCTCCCCCAAACGCCCTCATCCTTAGCTTACAAGGATGATAAGGTGTCAGCGACCAAAGGAACTAATAAGTTTGAACGGGACTTGAACCCCAGTCATTCAGGCGTTCACTAGTGAGGGACTTTACCACATCGGCCACTGAATTTCATGTTTTGATGGTGTAATGCTTCCTTTTACTAGAAGGAAATTAAAATTGGATATAACTCATGCCTTTGGCTTGGGGCTCCTGTTGCAGTAGGAGACATTTTAGATTAGGAAATTGTTTTTTAATTATGTTGTGGCACTACAGGTGATTTTAGGTTCCTTAGAATGGTCATATTAACACCTTGAATACATGAGTTATTGACTAACCCTCTCTGATGTTTTGTTAGTAATAATAGTCTCTAGCCCTCTCTGATGTTTTGTTAGTAATAATAGTCCCTAGCCCTCTCTGATGTTTTGTTAGTAATAATAGTCCCTAGCCCTCTCTGATGTTTTGTTAGTAATAATAGTCCCTAGCCCTCTCTGATGTTTTGTTAGTAATAATAGTCTCTAGCCCTCTCTGATGTTTTGTTGGTAATAATAGTCCCTAGCCCTCTCTGATGTTTTGTTAGTAATAATAGTCCCTAGCCCTCTCTCATCCCTAGCCCTCTCTGATGTTTTGTTAGTAATAATAGTCCCTAGCCCTCTCTCATCCCTAGCCCTCTCTGATGTTTTGTTAGTAATAATAGTCCCTAGCCCTCTCTCATCCCTAGCCCTCTCTGATGTTTTGTTAGTAATAATAGTCCCTAGCCCTCTCTCATGTTTTGTTAGTAATAATAGTCCCTAGCCCTCTCTCATCCCTACACCTCTCTGATGTTTTGTTAGTAATGATAGTCCCTAGCCCTCTCTCATCCCTACACCTCTCTGATGTTTTGTTAGTAATGATAGTCCCTAGCCCTCTCTCATCCCTACACCTCTCTGATGTTTTGTTAGTAATGATAGTCCCTAGCCCTCTCTCATCCCTACACCTCTCTGATGTTTTGTTAGTAATGATAGTCCCTAGCCCTCTCTCATGTTTTGTTAGTAATAATAGTCCCTAGCCCTCTCTCATCCCTAGCCCTCTCTGATGTTTTGTTAGTAATAATAGTCCCTAGCCCTCTCTCATCCCTAGCCCTCTCTGATGTTTTGTTAGTAATAATAGTCCCTAGCCCTCTCTCATCCCTAGCCCTCTCTGATGTTTTGTTAGTAATAATAGTCCCTAGCCCTCTCTCATCCCTAGCCCTCTCTGATGTTTTGTTAGTAATAATAGTCCCTAGCCCTCTCTCATGTTTTGTTAGTAATAATAGTCCCTAGCCCTCTCTCATCCCTACACCTCTCTGATGTTTTGTTAGTAATGATAGTCCCTAGCCCTCTCTCATCCCTACACCTCTCTGATGTTTTGTTAGTAATGATAGTCCCTAGCCCTCTCTCATCCCTACACCTCTCTGATGTTTTGTTAGTAATGATAGTCCCTAGCCCTCTCTCATCCCTACACCTCTCTGATGTTTTGTTAGTAATGATAGTCCCTAGCCCTCTCTCATCCCTACACCTCTCTGATGTTTTGTTAGTAATGATAGTCCCTAGCCCTCTCTCATCCCTACACCTCTCTGATGTTTTGTTAGTAATGATAGTCCCTAGCCCTCTCTCATGTTTTGTTAGTAATAATAGTCCCTAGCCCTCTCTCATCCCTAGCCCTCTCTGATGTTTTGTTAGTAATAATAGTCCCTAGCCCTCTCTCATTCCTACACCTCTCTGATGTTTTGTTAGTAATAATAGTCCCTAGCCCTCTCTCATGTTTTGTTAGTAATAATAGTCCCTAGCCCTCTCTGATGTTTTGTTAGTAATAATAGTCCCCAGCCCTCTCTGATGTTTTGTTAGTAATAATAGTCCCTAGCCCTCTCTGATGTTTTGTTAGTAATAATAGTCCCTAGCCCTCTCTGATGTTTTGTTAGTAATAATAGTCCTTTTGCTGGGGGTAATACTGTTCAACTTTGCAAGTCCTCTTGTCTACCTCAAAAATGGCCTAGATTGTCTGCTGGTTTAATCAAAAGCAAGAATTGTACAGAGTATTTTGTTGTTTACCTCTTATTTCTAGGTTGATTTCCATGACCATCCTTGATATTTTACCACCACTCATCATGTGGTCAATGTGGGATTTAGCACAGTTAATGTTGGGTAAAAATTATTGAAATAAATAGAATTTGTTGTATGAATTTTTTTTTATTTGTTCCGTAACTGAAATACAAACCGCGCTATTTACATTGGGTTTACCTTTTAGCGCAGCTGAAATGGCGAGCCATTAGAATTTAACGAGGGTGTATTACCCCCGCGCTAGTTAGCGGGGGTGTAGGGGAGTGGTAGCTAGCTACCCCTCCCCCCCCCTCACACACAGATGCAGCGTAGAACAGCAGAATCGATCAGATTGGTAACGAGGCGACAGGACTCCTTAAACCCTGGATCGGAAGGACGGGTACTTTCAGTTTCCATTTCATCCATCTTCCAGGGAGCTCGTCGAATTCAGCCTAGACTGCAAGTATTCCTGCTTATGATGCAGTGTGGCTATCCCGCCGTGGCATAGCAGGTTTTTTTCCTCAGAGAACTCTCCCTGCTTTCCTCATGGCCGCACAGATGCAGGCTTCTGCCTCCTCTGCTTTTTGGAGGGCTGGTCAACTCCGGTAGGCTCGGATTCGACTTCCTTCAGCGCCGGGACAAGCTTCCGGATGCTTACCATGAGTGTGGGTTCATGGTATTTTGCTTGGAGCCTTCTCTTCTTCTGCCACAACATCTGGAGTATCTGGCCATGATATTGAGTCAACGGCCTTACCACGTTGGAAACCCCGCTTCTCGTCCGTCCAGCGAACGTTTCCTAGTTCTCCTTTCCTCATTGACCTGTCTATAGTCCGAACGGTCGCCTCAGGATAAGTTCCATGTGGGGCGGTCCAAGTTCCGGTGGTTTCAGGCAACGTTTAACCGGACTTCCTGGCCCCTATGGGACCAGCGGAACTATTAGACCTGCAATGGGTGTTGACCTATGGAGCCTCTTGATGGTACAGTAGTGGATATTCTCGTCCTTTCCCCACATTCTTGATGCTGTTCTCGGACTCGTCAATGGAAAAGGGGGGCATGTTCCGGTCCAGGCCTATGGTCAAGACCTGAAGGATACCTCTCCATCATTCAGGCAGGCTTAGGGGCCGTAGTCTGGCCCCTCTACAGATCCTACAGCTCCTGCTGAGTCGCCCCGTGCGCGTCGACTTCATGATTCTGGCGTGTTCTAACCAGCAGGGGACGCATTTCCACACCTTCACATCTTGCAGTAGAGATACCGGGATGATTGAGATTCTCTCAATACCACCATCGGCTCTCTCATTCCAGGCAGGGGAATGTTCTCTCCGACTATCCGAGCAGAGCCTCGTAGAGAGAGTGTACCTGGGGGTCTTTGACCTTGAGTAACCAGCAAGTCCTGGTCTGGGGGACCTGATCGCAACAGCTTGGAACTTCAAGCTTCCGCTGTTCTTCCCCCCAGTCTCAGACCCCGAGACTCTGGCAAGATGCATTCCGGTGATGGTGGGACAACTTCGACGCCTGCGTCTTCCCTCCTTTTTGTCTGTGGACAATGGGTCTCAACAAGACCAGGTTGTCTGTCAACCTTTCAATGGGAGAGCTCCACTGGGACTATGCGCAGAACGGTTTCTGGACCCTCTGCTTCCCCTGACGGAACTCCCGGGAGAGCTTCTCCCACGGCGCAGACTACTCAAACAACCACACTGCGACATCTCTCCCGAACCGGGACGTCGCTTCGGCTTCATGCCTGGAGACACTACGCCTCCTCCTCAAGAAGAGACAACCCGCTACAGTCGCGGTACGGAGGTCGCGTCATCTGCAATAGTCATCCCTAGGGGTCTTCCAGGCAAAGTGAAGAGTCTTCGGTGGTTGGTGCCGTGGGAGATATACTTCTTCCCTTGAGGCCTCTTCTCCAGCAATAATGGTCTTATTGCCTTTCGGCGGGAGGAAACTCCTTTCCGCTCTCGGCAATGAAGCCTGTCGCTCAGCCTTTCCCTGACCTTCAGGCTTAAAGGAATAACTTTTTCCTGGCCGCTGGATCTTTCCTCGCTCATGCGAAGCTACGATCGTCCCTGCCCTAGTTGGAGGAAGACCTCCAACTTGGAGCATGGCTCGGACTTTTAGTCCTTTAAGAGATCTTCTCAAGACCCTTTACGACAGGCCTCGGATTGTATTCCGCCTTGGGTCTCCTGCTCTCTCTGGCCACGGCCAGTGTGTAAGCAATCTTCTTGGTCTCGTACGACTCCGCCCTTTCTAAGGAAGAGGGGAAGGCAACATTCAGGTTCGCTCCTGAGTTGTTGGCTAGACTCAGAATCTGGGGGTCCCGGCCCTTTGGTCCAATTCCTTCAAGATTTCGAGTCTCCATTCTGTATCTGATGTCCCAAGACCTTCTCTTTCTTGCCAGTAAAGGAATCGAGAGGTTAGCTTTGGGAACAGCTGCAGTTTGTCCTCAGTTGCAGCCGATTTGGGAGCACAAGGAGGACACGGGGGAGAGTCACCAGTATACCTCTTCAGCCCGGACTCAAGGACATTCATCTCGACTTGTCTCCAGACCCTCCCCCGTCACGTCGCCCTACAGCACGATGTTGGATACATCGCAACGTCCCTCGCCTTCGAGTAATACTACTCTGTGACGCAGGTGCTACAAGCTGGAGTCTGGAAGCGTCTAATGACCTTCGCAGCCCGCTTCCTGCAGGGCGTGACCCACAGGAGTCTCGATACGTTTTCTATCGCTCTGTGGTGGCTACACAACAACTGGTCTAACCTCAGGCTCCTTTTTGGACAGGTAGCAGAAGGTTGAGGGCATTGTTATCAGGTTTTAGTCTGCATGAACGAAAGAAGTATGTCTGGCCCTTATTTCTTTCTTCATCATCCCCTCTACGGGGAAGCAGCATCCTGGTCTCTGCATAGCTGACCTCGAACCTCTGCAGGTAAACCATGCTTCCTTGTGTTCCGAGTATTGAGTTAATACTGTCGCGTCCCCCATACCCTGATGAGGTGGTATTGGGAACATCCTAACCCAGAGTTCCTTCTGGAACTCCAGGTCAACTGCCTAGGACGGGTCACACTTCTTCCTTCACACACAAGCTTATGTAATCCACACGGTTCCTTGCGGAGCAAGGAACTTGTGAGGTGCAGGGACTCCTTTTCTCGAGTGCGACTCACTCGGATTCTGAGCCCCCGGGTAAAGCCAAAGCCAGTATGGCTGGGGACTTTTCACCCTACCTAATGGGTAAGTCACCCAATGTAAATAGCGTGGTTTGTATTTCGGTTACGGAACAAATGACAAATTCGAAGATAATTTGTATTTTTCCTAACCATACAAACCTTAGCTATTTACACATATTTGCCCGCCAGCCCTGTCCCCCAAGACAAGTCCTTCCTCTAAGTGAAAGTGAGCATTCATCTGTGTGTGAGGGGGGGGAGGGGTAGCTAGCTACCACTCCCCTACCCCCCCCACTAACTAGCGCGGGGGTAATACACCCTCGTTAAATTCTAATGGCTCGCCATTTCAGCTGCGCTAAAAGGTAAACCCAATGTTAATAACTAAGGTATGTATGGTTAGGAAAAATACAAATTATCTTCGAATTTGTCATTTTGATGCTTACACCACCTTAATTTGATCTCACCCTCCTTCCCACATCAATTGGAGACAAAGAACTAAATGTTTCCAGTAAGGCTCATCTTTCAATAGACGTGCATTGCAGTGGTAGTTGTGATATGGGAGAACTTCTATTTTTTTTTTTTTTTTTTTTTTTTTTTTTTTTTTTTTTTACTTTGCCAGCTAAATTGTGCTTTCAAACTTTATAGTATAATTGATAAGGATGGAAATGTACATATTATAGTCTCTCAATGACAGATAGTGTCGTCAAACTAATTGTTTAATTCTGAACACACGTGAGTTATGGGAACCATATTTGCATACTAAATTTTATAATGAACGTACAACTTTCAAGATTTTTTTGAAGCTTAATTGTAATAATGCATTGTGTGGTTTAACGATTATATTGTAAGTCAAATGTCGTTCATTACAGTCTATGAATGTTTAGAGAACTATAACTCTGTAATTTTATTTCATAGCTTTCAAGGTTTCTCCTAATGTGAGTATAAATTATGAATTTTTGGGCTATTTCATTTGTTATAGTGCTAGAATTTAAAATACTACAGTGTATATATATTTTAGATATAAGATCAATTCTTTGGGCAGAATATATGAAGGTCACTGCCATCTTAGTACTGGTCTTGTTTCAGCCAGTAAAACGAGAATTCATATGTAGTAGTTTATCGTAAATTTAAGGTAATGATTGTATAAATTCCGCTGTTAGGTATGAACCCCATCTCCTAGAAATATTCTACTTTCGACGGGTAGTGCCCCCTTCGCCAGAAGTAGTGTATGTGCGTCTGTTTACGTGTGTTCTTGTATATCTACTCTTGCTTGAGGGTACGCTCGGTCACACTATTCTATCTTATTTATATCTTTGTTTTTTTTATAGTTTATATATGAATATCTAATTTAATGTTACTGTTTTTAAGATATTTTATTTTGATTATTCATTACTTGTTTTATAGTTTAATTCCTTATTTCCTCACTGGGCTATTTTTCCCTGTTTGAACCCTTGGGCTTATAGCATCCTGCTTTTCCAACTAGGGCTGTAGCTTAGCCTGTAATAATAATTTTTAAATATTTAACTTAGCCGGTGAATATATATAGCTGCAACTCTGTTGCTCGACAGACAAAAAACAGTAAAAACTCGCCAGCGATCGCTATACAGGTTGCGGGTGTGCCCACCAGCGCCAACTGTCGGCCAGATACCATACTCTATGTAAACAAAGACTCAATTTCTTCTCTGTCGACGTGTCGACAAGACGTACTTTACTCGCTGTTGAAACCTGGAGTTTTTCCCATCATATTTGGTGAAGTACTTTAATTTGGTTTTGAGCTTTCGCAGTGCAGGGTTTTTCTTCAAATAAATCCTTGAACTCTTTTTTGTATCGGATTCATTGTTGATGACTTAGATCGTTTTTTGGAATTTTCCCTTGACCAATTCAAAATGGCTGACCTTTCACAAGTTCCCAAGTTCAGAAAATGCAATGCTAGGGACTGTCATAGGCGTCTTCCAAAGGCTTCTCTCGACCCTCACACTGTTTGTTCCAATTGTCGGGGTAAAACCTGTCAATTGGAAGATCGGTGTGAGGAATGCGTGGGCCTTTCGGAATTCGATTTTATCGAATTTGAGAAGTATACACGCAGACTAGAGAGAGATAGGGTAAGAAGTTCTTCTAGGTCGGTAGATTTTTCCTCTCCTCATGCCCCTCAACCTAATCCTTCCCCTGTAGTGGTTGTTCCTAACCCCCCTCCTAGCACTCAGGAACCAACGATGGCTGACATGATGCGTGCTATCCATGCCTTGGGGGAGAGAGTTGAGTCCCTTGCAAGTGACCGCAATCAACTCATGGCGGATGTTAAGGAACTAAAGTGCCAAAGTGCCGCGGGAAGTGATAAAGTGCCTAGTGTTTCTCAAAGTGTTGTGAACAGTGTTGCGCTTGAGGGTTCGTCTGTTCGTGCCTGTCGTCCTCCTAGTCCGGGACCTCTTGCAAGCTCCCAAGCCCAGGGGAGAAGCAATGTCGTACGACGCATGGGTTCGAGAGGCCTTGATCAGCGATCAGACGTTCCCTCCATGGTATCAGGCGTATCTCCCCAAGATCGCCCCTACCTACGTAAGACGAGAGAGCCCGTTTTTACCTCGTCGTCCGAAGGTGTTTCTCGTAAGAAACCTTGGACCAAGGTCTCACGACCTTTGAAACGTAAGTCGGTCCCTTCAGGACAAGTCCAACGTCCCGGTTGTAGCCACTGGGTCAGTTCGGACTCGTTGCCGTCATCTGATGACTGCTCACCGCCTAAGAGAGGCAAAGCGGTACCGCCTCAGTCGCTCACCCCGTCTGTTGCCGCACCTGCTGCCGTAGACCCTAAATGGGTGTTGCTGCAGGACATGCAGTCCAAGCTTGCGTCCTTGATGGAGGACTTTAATGCGGAGAAGGTTGCTGCTGAACCTTCTGGCCAACAACCTTCCAAGCGGTCTGTTGTGCGTCCTGTTGACGCTGAGGTAACTTTCTCGCGTCTACCAGTTGGGGTGGTACCTCCACCGATGCGACCCAGTGTGGGTTGCCAGCCGCACGTTGACGTTAGGCGACGCACGGAGGTGGTTGTTGACGTTCAGGACGTTCAGCAACCATCAGAGGTGACTTGTTTTGACGCGGTGCGTCAACCTCCGCAACCCGGTATGGTGTTGACTGCACAACCCAGACGGTCTAAACAGTCTAGGGTGGACGCTGTGCGTCCTCGCGCACCCATGGTTGTTGACAGTTCACAGACTGTGCAGCAGTTCCATGACGCTGCGTCCGGCTCCGTCACGCATGCACCAGTGCGACCGGACTCAGCGAGCCAAACGTTGCCCACTCCGTTGCCGTTTCCTCATCAGTTTTCGGATGAGGAACTATCAGATGAGGACGTTGCTGAACCACAAGAGGATCAACCTTCAGAGCTTGACGAGCCTAAGGCAACTCAACCATCATTGGACTTTAGAAAAGTCATGGCTGTATTTAAGGAGTTGTTCCCTGACCACTTTGTTTCTGTGGCTCCTCGTTCGCCGCCATCAGAGTTTGTATTAGGCGTGCCTGCTACCGCACCTGCCTTTACTAAACTCGTTCTCTCTCGCTCATCCAAGAGAGCTTTGCGGCTGTTGGGAGACTGGTTAGAGTCTAAGAAGAGTTTAGGGAAGACAGCATTTGCCTTTCCCCCCTCTAAACTCTCGTCTAGATCGAGCGTCTGGTATGCCACGGGAGAAGTTCTCGGCTTGGGAGTTCCTGCCTCTGCCCAGGGCGACTTCTCAAGTCTTGTAGACTCTCCCCGCCGCCTTGCTATGAGACGCTCGAAGATTTGTTGGTCGCCATCGGACCTGGACCACCTTCTTAAAGGGATATTTAGGGCTTTCGAAGTCTTTAACTTCCTAGACTGGTGCTTAGGAGCCCTGAGCAGGAAAATCTCTTCTGCAGATAAGGATGTTTCCTTGCTCATTATGTCCTGCATGGACAAGGCCGTCCGTGATGGGTCCAACGAGCTAGCCGCCTCATTCACGTCCGGAGTCCTGAAGAAGCGAGAGTCTCTCTGTTCTTTCCTGTCTGCTGGAGTGACGCCATGCCAAAGATCTGAGCTACTCTTTGCTCCCCTTTCCAAGTACAGTGGTACCTCTACATACGAATTTAATTCGTTCCACAACCAACTTCGGATGTAGAAAATGTTCGGATGTAGAAACGAATTTTCCCATAAGAATACATGGTAATTCATTTAATTCGTTCCTCAGCCTAAAAACCCATAATAAATCCTTAATAAATGGCTACACATAATTACACATGACAATAACATAACTGCATAATATGAAAGAAGCATGTAAAAAAGATAATTATAAAGAAATAATAAATAAAAAATGTGTTTTATTGCCACTTTACCTTAGAGACAGGCCAGCGCAGGTGTAGGATTTGCTACGCCAGGAGACGGACGATCGGCGAGAAGGTAGACATGGCGTTAACATGTTCTTTAAATAAATACTCTCTCTCTCTCTCTCTCTCTCTCTCTCTCTCTCTCTCTCTCTCTCTCTCTCTCTCTCTCTCTCTCTCTCTCTCTCTCTCAGAAAGAATTAATAGACGTCTCTAACACTAACAGTGAAGAAGAACAAGAGAGAGAGAGAGAGAGAGAGAGAGAGAGAGAGAGAGAGAGAGAGAGAGAGAGAGAGATTAAACAAAAATGAGAGATTAAACAAAAATGAGTTGTGTACATATGATTTTTAACAGCGTTAACGAGTTGAAAGACAGTTAAATGTAACTAAAAAAACACTATCAGCGAATCTGAATACCTTTATTAACTAAAACAAATATTGATACAAACACACTCGTGTGCGTATGCGCAAACACACACACGCACGAGGAGACACGATCGGCGAGGAGGTGAGATGGTGACTGCAATAACATACCGTAACTTACACTACGGAAATTTTAATCTAACTTAGCTTATTTATTTTTTTTCTAATTTTTATATTTCATATTTTTTTACATTTTTTTTCTTTTGATTTTTTATTTTCATCACTTTCAGTGACGAGTTACGGTATGTTATCAGTCACCATCTCTACCGCCTCCCCGACCGTCTCTCCTACTGCGCAGCAATTTTTGCACCTGTGTGTGTGTTTGTGCATACGCACACAAGCGTGTTTGTATCAATATTTGTTTTAGTTAATGAAGGAATTCAGATTAGCTGTTATTACTTTCTTAGTTACATTTAATTGTTTCTCAACTCGTTGACGCTGTTAAAAATCATATGTACTTTAAATTCATTTATGTTTAATCTCTCTCTCTCGCGGAGAAAAAAAATAATAGACGTATCTAACACTGTAACAGCGAAGAAGAACGAGAGAGAGAGAGAGAGAGAGAGAGAGAGAGAGAGAGAGAGAGAGAGAGAGAGATTTTATTTAAAGAACATTTTAATGCTATGTTTAGAGAGAAACAGAAAAAGAGAGAAGTCTTATTTAAAAGAGCTTGTTAATGCTATCATGGTTTTCTTTGCTTCACTTTTTTCTTTCTTTCTGTTCATCACGCTGGCCCTTCTCACAAATGATCGTTGCCAACAAACTCTTTGTCATTTATCCCTATCAACAAAAGGCGTTCTATCTCTTCCAGGGTATTGCTAAGATGTCTTGTAATAATTGTGATCCCCTTCGATGGTTATTTGCTGTAATGGCTGCCTTCAGCTTGATGATCCTCGAGATCATAGGCCTATTCCGGCCATATTGTTTAGCCATACAGTATCACTCACATGCACACTGCTCTCATGTTTTTCTATAATTTCTTGCTTCAATTCTAATGAAAGAATTGCCTTCTTCCTATACTGAAAATTAGCTTCTTAGGCACCATGATTATAGGTAAAATCAAAAAGGAAATGTGAGAAAAGGAAGAAAATAAGCACTGTTAATAACAGACCAAACAGAGGACAACCACACGATACACACAAGAATAGAGAACTGAGCACTCGACGCTCATTGGCGTAATGTTTACTTCGTGTGTCGAAATAAAATTCGGGTGTAGAGTCAAAAATTTGCTCGAATTTTACTTCGGATGTTGGAAAATTCGGATGTAGATACGTTCGTGTGTAGAGGTTCCACTGTACCTGTTTCCTGAAGTCTTGGTAAAGGAAATTGCCTTATCTTTAGTTCAGAAGGACACCCACGATCTAGTTGCGTCCTCGGCTCGCAAAGCTCCCCCTTTGCCTACATTGTCTGCTAGACCGAGGATAGACACTCCAGCGTCTCGCTTTATTCCGCCCTTTCGTGGCAGAGCCTCCAGCAGAGGAGGTGCTCGTGTCGAAGGGAAGCGAGGGAAGAGGAAAGGATCCAAGTCCTCTAAGGGCAGAGTCTGACTGCCCGCAACTTCAGACAGCAGTAGGAGCCAGACTCAAGAACTTCTGGCAAGCCTGGGAGAAGAGAGGCGCAGATCAACAATCTGTGAAGTTGCTCAGAGAGGGGTACAAAATCCCTTTTGTACACAAACCCCCTCTAGCGACGTCCCCCATCGATCTCTCTCCCAGGTACAGAGAGGAAGAAAAGAGACAAGCCCTGAAACTGGAAGTGTCTCTTTTACTAGAGAAGGGAGCGGTGGTCAAAGTCTCGGACCTTCGATCACCGGGATTTTACAACCGTCTCTTCCTAGTATCAAAGAAGACAGGAGGTTGGAGACCGGTGCTAGACGTCAGTGCTCTGAATGTCTTTGTCACAAAGACGAAGTTCTCCATGGAGACCACAAAGTCAGTCTTAGCAGCGGTCAGAAAGGAAGACTGGATGGTCTCGCTAGACCTAAGGGACGCCTACTTCCACATCCCCATTCACTCAGACTCCCAACCTTTTCTGAGATTCGTCTTCGAAGATGTGGTTTACCAGTTTCGGGCCCTGTGCTTTGGCCTAAGCACAGCTCCTCTCGTATTTACGAGGCTGATGAGGAATGTGGCCAAATTCCTCCACTTATCGGACATCCGAGCCTCCCTTTATTTGGACGACTGGCTTCTCAGAGCCTCTTCCAGTCGTCGCTGTCTGAAGGATCTCAAGTGGACTCTAGATCTGACCAAGGAATTGGGACTCCTAGTCAATTTGGAAAAGTCGCAGCTGGTCCCATCCCAAACTATTCTGTATTTAGGGATGGAGATTCGCAGTCCAGTTTTTCGGGCTTTTCCGTCGGCCCCCAGAATAGATCAAGCCCTGCTATCCATCCAGAAGATGCTGAAGAAAGAACGCTGCTCAGTCAGGCTGTGGATGAGTCTGGTAGGGACGCTGTCATCCCTGGAGCAATTTGTACCACTAGGAAGACTACACCTCCGTCCTCTTCAATTCCATCTGGCTTTTCACTGGAAAAAGGACAAGACGCTAGAGGCGGTCTCGATCCCGATTTCCGGAAAGATAAAGTCTTGTCTGACTTGGTGGAAGGACAATATCAACCTAAGAGAGGGTCTTCCCCTGGCTGTTCAGATTCCCAACCACGTTCTCTTCTCGGACGCATCGGACTTGGGCTGGGGCGCGACGTTGGACGGTCGGGAATGCTCAGGTCTGTGGAACTCGAGTCAGAGGAGCATGCATATCAACTGCAAGGAGCTGTTGGCAGTTCATCTGGCCTTGAAAAGCTTCGAGTATCTCCTTCGAGGCAAAGTGGTGGAAGTAAACTCGGACAACACCACGGCCTTGGCGTACATCTCCAAACAAGGAGGTACCCACTCACTGACGTTGTACGAGATCGCAAGGGACCTGCTCATCTGGTCAAAAGGTCAAGACATCTCCCTAGTAACGAGGTTCATCCAGGGCGACTTGAACGTCATAGCAGATTGTCTCAGTCGGAAAGGGCAAGTAATTCCAACCGAATGGACCCTCCACAAGGATGTGTGCAAGAGACTTTGGGCCACTTGGGGTCAACCAACCATAGATCTCTTTGCAACCTCGCTGACCAAGAGGCTTCCAATCTATTGCTCCCCAGTCCCGGACCCAGCAGCAATACATATACAGTGCCCGTCATAGAGATTTGCCGCGTAGGAGATTTCAGGGGAAAAAACAGTTTACGCACGGGAAAATATTCAGGAAAAAACAACTAATAAAGAAAATACATTGGAATTAATGGTTAACACTCACCAACCCCTGCCCTAGTACTTGATGGGCATGCCACGACGTTTCCGCACCTCCTTTAATCTCTTGGGGAGGGAATCTGCTAATGACTGTAGGAGGGACGGGTCCAGGTTGTCCCAAGCGCGCTGTAGCTCCGCGGTCAATTTCTCAATGGACGACGTATTTACGTCCTGTAATTGTCTTTTAATGATGGCCCATAAATTCTCAATGGGGGAAATGTCTGGAGAATTCCCGGGCCAGTCACTAATAAACTCAATTCCGCAATCTTTTAACCAATTTATGTTCTGCTTAGCGGTATGAGCAGGGGCGCCATCTTGCTGAAACACACACGTATTACTTTTCTCAAACGAGTCTTCTAAATGTTCGTTTAGCAAGGTATAATAAGAATCTTTATTCACCGACTCATTCTTAGGCAAAAACACTAAAGATCCCTTGCCTCCATACCCAAAACAACCCCAGACCATAACATACGCAGGGAACTTAACACTCGTGGCGAGGTACTTAGGGTCGAGTGGATCGGATGTTGGCTTGCGCCAAACACTCTTTCCCTTTGTGTCCCCCACAAAGAAAGATGCCTCGTCGCTCCACAAGACTTTCCTCCACTTTTCGAGGTCCCAATCTTTATGGGATTTAGCAAAAGCAAGCCGATCCCTCTTTTTTTTGGCGGTTATAAGTGGCTTCCTTCGCGCCTTAACTTTCGAGTAATTGAGGTCTTTTTGTAAGCGCCGCTGAACAGTTCTTACAGACGCACCAGCAACAGCGTCTGGATTTTCAGCCTTAAGCTGACGGGCTGTAAGGGTGGGATTGGTTTCGATATCCCTAGCAAGGACCCTTAAACCCCTTGGGCTAATAATCTTCGGCCTACCGGGACTCGTGTCTGCCTTCGGTACCTCCTTGCTTCCAAGCTCGCGGTATTTTTTCAGAATGTTCCGGATCGTTCGAGGCTTTACACCGGTTTTCGCACTAATCACACCTGTTTTCAATCCTTCCTCGTGAAGCTGTATCACTCGAGCACGATTTTCAATGGAGGTATACCCTGTAGACATACTACAAACACGAACAGAAACACTGAACACAGAAAAATGCGACGGTAAAAGGGGACCTGCTGCGACAGGCAAAAACACACAACCGCACCTGGCAAGACCACAGAGAGCACTGCCTGAAGTCTGGTAGCAGGCACGTAGCGACGGAAGCTCTACTTGAGTAGCCAATTAGTCAATTTGTCCCAGGCGATTTTTTACCCGTAATTACGGGGTCGACCGATTTGCGTCAAAATGATTTGCCTTTTTTAAATTCGGCAATTCTTTATGACGGGTACTGTAGATGCCTTTCTCCTAGATTGGTCACATCTGGATCTTTACGCATTCCCACCGTTCAAGATTGTCAACAAGGTACTGCAGAAGTTCGCCTCTCACGAAGGGACAAGGTTGACGTTAGTTGCTCCCCTCTGGCCCGCGAGAGAATGGTTCACCGAGGTACTTCGATGGTTAGTAGACGTTCCCAGAAGTCTTCCTCTAAGAGTAGACCTTCTACGTCAGCCACACGTAAAGAAGGTACACCAAAGCCTCCACGCTCTTCGTCTGACTGCCTTCAGACTATCGAAAGACTCTCGAGAGCTAGAGGCTTTTCGAAGGAGGCAGCCAGTGCGATTGCTAGAGCAAGGAGAGCGTCTACCATTAGAGTCTACTAATCGAAGTGGGAAGTCTTTCGAGACTAGTGCAAGTCAGTTTCTGTATCCTCGACCAGTACCTCTGTAGCCCAAATAGGTGATTTTCTCTTATACCTGAGAAAAGGACGATCCCTTTCAGCTCCCACTATCAAGGGCTACAGAAGCATGTTGGCATCGGTCTTCCGGCATAGAGGCTTAGATCTTTCCAACAATAAAGATCTGCAAGACCTCCTTAAGTCTTTTGAGACCACTAAGGAGCGTCGTTTGGCTACTCCTGGGTGGAATTTAGACGTGGTACTAAGATTCCTCATGTCAGACAGGTTTGAGACTTTACAGTCAGCCTCCCTGAAAGATCTCACTCTTAAGACTCTTTTCCTGGTATGCTTAGCCTCGGCTAAAAGAGTCAGTGAGATTCATGCCTTCAGCAAGAACATCAGATTTTCGTCGGAAAAAGCTACTTGTTCGTTGCAACTTGGTTTTCTAGCCAAGAATGAGCTACCTTCTCGGCCTTGGCCTAAATCTTTCGATATTCCCAGCTTATCGGAGATCGTAGGCAATGAACTAGAAAGAGTCTTATGCCCTGTTAGAGCTCTTAAGTTCTATTTAGATCGTACTAAACCTTTACGAGGCCAATCTGAAGCTTTATGGTGTTCAGTTAAGAAACCATCCTTGCCTATGTCAAAGAATGCTTTGTCATACTTTATCAGATTGTTAATACGAGAAGCTCATTCACATCTGAGTGAGGAAGACCGAGCTTTGCTTAAGGTGAAGACGCACGAAGTTAGAGCTGTAGCAACTTCCGTGGCCTTTAAGCAAAATATATCTCTGCAAAGTATAATGGACGCAACCTATTGGAGAAGCAAGTCAGTGTTCGCGTCATTTTACTTGAAAGATGTCCAGTCTCTTTATGAGAACTGCTACACACTGGGACCATTCGTAGCAGCGAGTGCAGTAGTGGGTGAGGGCTCAACCACTACAATTCCCTAATTCTATATCCTTTTAATCTGTCTCTTGAAATGTTTTTAATGTTGTTTTTTATGGGTTGTCCGGAAGGCTAAGAAGCCTTTCGCATCCTGGTTGATTTGGCGGGTGGTCAAAGTCATTTCTTGAGAGCGCCCAGATTAGGGGTTTGATGAGGTCCTGTTGTATGGGTTGCAACCCTTGATACTTCAGCTCCTAGGGGTCTGTCAGCATCCTAAGAGGATCGCGAGGCTCCGTAAGGAAGACGTACTTACAAGGCAGAGTAATCGTCTAAGTCGACTTCCTTACCAGGTACCTATTTATTTTGTTTTTGTTATATTGATAACTTCCAAAATGAAATAAAAACTCTTAGCTTCTACGATGTAAACATATTTAACTGGTCTCTACCCACCACCCTGGGTGTGAATCAGCTATATATATTCACCGGCTAAGTTAAATATTTAAAAATGATATTTTAATTATAAAATAAATTTTTGAATATACTTACCCGGTGAATATATAAATTAAACGACCCTCCCTTCCTCCCCAATAGAGACGCAGTGGGATGAGAAGAAATTGAGTCTTTGTTTACATCGAGTATGGTATCTGGCCGACAGTTGGCGCTGGTGGGCACACCCGCAACCTGTATAGCGATCGCTGGCGAGTTTTTACTGTTTTTTGTCTGTCGAGCAACAGAGTTGCAGCTATATATATTCACCGGGTAAGTATATTCAAAAATTTATTTTATAATTAAAATATCATAATAATGATAATAATAATAATAATAATAATAATAATAATAATAATAATAATAATATTATTCACCAGGGTCCTAATTTTGTTTGCAGTACTTGAAGATAGTATCATGGTTTTCCCCTGGTTTAAAACTAGTATTAACAAGTCAGTGAGACTGATCTACTTCAGAAACTTTATCCATATTAGCTTTTTTAACCACCAAGAAGTAATTTTCAATTAGCCATCAACTGTTTTGATTCTTTCTACTAAATGATTTGTATCCAGCTACAGTCGGTATAAAGCTGATGAATGTCCCTTCATTTTTTTTTCAAATTTATTAACCCTTTTACCCCCAAAGGACGTACTGGTACGTTTCACAAAACACATCCCTTTACCCCCATGGACGTACCAGTACGTCCTTGCAAAAAACTGCTATTTACAATTTTTTTTTTAGCATATTTTTGATAATTTTCTGAGAAACTTCAGTTATTTTCCAAGAGAATGAGACCAACCTGACCTCTCTATGATGAAAATTAAGGCTGTTAGAGCAATCTAAAAAATATATACTGCAAAATGTGCTTGGAAAAAAAAACCCCTGGGGGTTAAGGGTTGGAAAGTTCCAAATAGCCTGGGGGTAAAAGGGTTAAAGGTCACTCTGTGATATATATCTCGACAATGGATTACTGGAGTACAATTCCTCTGGAGTGTTGAAAGTTGTGTTCAAAGAAAGATTCATCCGAATTCCTGTTTAATTCTCTAACATACAAAGTTGGCAATTTTCATCTATTTATAACCCAATCTGCAGTGTCATTTTTAAGAAATTTATTTGTGAAGGTATTGAGAAAGATGATAAACTTATTGTTCTCATCAACTCATCATCGCTTCTAAAAATTTATTGTGAAGGCAACTTTATGTATTTTTTTTAGCATAGTCAGTATATGTGTGTGCATGTAGATTTCTCTTTGTTTCTTCATTGCACGGCTGAAAAATGCCTGGAGGAACTAAACTTTTATAAAGTGTTCTAAATTCCTAATTAAAATTGAAGTTGGGGTTTCACAGATAATGAATGTTTGCCCAAATTTATTTGACATTTTCTTTTGACAGAAAATCAGCGTGAAGAATGCATTCAACCTCCAGCTTATTGATTACATGTCCGAGATGTTGAAGAGGAAGGATTCCGACATGAACAATTTCCAGGCGAGTTACTTGAAAATATCGTTTGATTGACCTGTTGATTGCTCGTTAAGACTCGAACCTTTGATGGAATAAAATGAATGAAACTTAACAAAAGAATATTTTGTGGCTTATTTTTAATGTGAATTTTTCCTCGTCTCTGAAGGTTGCGAGCTGTACCTTGGATGCAAGCACGAAGATCTATGCCTATCGTGTCGACAGCGTGCACACCGACACGTTGAAAATGGCCGGTGGTCTTGGACGAACCCAAGGAAAGAAGGACGGTGACGAAGAAATGGGCGAAGGAGGTGATCAAGTTGTTTTAAAAAAGAAACAGAAGGTAAAATTGTTTTTATGTAGATGGTCCATTACTATAAAGGGATGATTTATCAGCCCATTTTTTTTTTTTTAAAGTTTCTTGTGAAAATTTAATGTTTTTTGAAATACCTACTTTACTTGTTTTTGATGATAGTCAGAGAAATGCATTAAGGATTAGATGACATTGTGTTATGAAATTGTTTTGGTGTTATACTATTTTCTATAATTAATAAGGAAATACTAGTTATTTTTGTATCATTTATGATCCCTTATTTGCCTTATTTTTTTTGTGTGGGTTCCCCCAGGTCCCTCAGTGTGAGGCACCTCGTATATCCACCAGAGAGTTGCTAATGCATCTTCCGGTGTATTTTACATCTTCCAGTCTTTTTTTGTGCAGTCTTGTAATTAATGTAGTTGAAAATAAACCATCTCCGGGAATTTCAAATGTGCATTACGTTTCATTTTGTATTTGCAGACCAAGAAAAAAGCGGTGATAGAAGCGAATATAAAAAACATAGACATCCATCAGTTTGATTTGGAGTTTGATGTCGATCCATTGTTTAAAAAGATGACGTCGCAGTTTGATGAAGGAAGTTCTGGCAGGGGGCAGTTCTTGACCACATTACAGTTAATGGTATGTGTTGGGATGATTTTCAGATGTTTAACCAGGTTAATCTGTCATATTTCTCGGCTCATGTGGCTAGCAACCATTTGTAGATGAAAATTAGGAATCATTGAAGGCACAGGCCAAAGGAATGATGAAAATTATTACTACTGTGACCAAGTTGTGGAATGATCTTCCTAATTGGGTGGTTGAATCGGCAGAACTTCAAAAGTTCAAACTTGCAGCAAATGTTTTTATGTTGAACAGACTGACATCAGTCTTTATAGTTTATATATGAAATAACTTTTAATGTTAATTTTTTTTTTAAATATTTTATTACAATTTTTTATTACGTTTATTTATTTCCATGTTTCCTTCCCTCTCTGGGCTATTTTTTTCTATTGGAGCCCTTGGGCTTTTAGCATCTTGCTTTTCCAAGTAGGGTTGTAGCTTGGCTAGTAATAATAATAATAATTTAGTCTTTTAACTGTGCAAATTTTCTAACACGTATATTTCAATACAAGCCCATTATGCCGGAGCCATGCTAGTTTAGAAAAGCTTCAGATATTATGCTTAAATGGTAAGAATTGTAAATCTCAAATACTTAAACATGAGTAATAACCCTATTACCCCCAAAGGACGTACTGGTACGTTTCACAAAACTCATCCCTTTACCCCCATGGACGTACCGGTACGTCCTTGCAAAAAATGGCTATTTACGTTTTTTTTTTTTTGCATATTTTTGATAATTTTTTGAGAAACTTCAGGCATATTCCAAGAGAATGAGGCCAACCTGACCTCTCTATGATGAAAATTAAGGCTGTTAGAGCAATTTAGAAAAAATATACTGCAAAATGTGCTTGAAAAAAAATAACCCCTGGGGGTTAAGGGTTGGAAAGTTCCAAATAGTCTGGGGGTAAAAGGGTTAAGCTCTAGAAATTGAAAAGTATAACTTTGCATTGTCAGAACTGATTTTGTCCCACTTATTATAATTGATATCTTTTTCTTGTTGTTATAACTTATCTATTTGTTAAATCTCTTTATGTATTGTATCCTCGATTAAAATTTGCTACCGAAATCAATCAAGTAGTTAGCTTTCTTTGAAAGGAAAACAATGTTTTATATGTTAGGAGACTATTTTAGAAAATCAAATATTTTTTTATTTTTCATATTGATTTGCAGCATTTTTTAGTACTGAAGTTTTTATAGATGTTGTATTCTGTGAAATGTTCGATTTTTATTGGCAACTTTCGCTTCACAGTGAGTTTAATTATATTTGTTTTCTCTCAATAACATATAATTTGAAACCTCTTGTACCCATCTGAGCCAAGATAATTTTCTTTCAGAATGATAAATGTCAGATGATGTTAGATGCAGAGACTGTACTAGAGAATGACAGTGAACCAGTCCCTGTAACTGAGGAGAGAATACCACTAGCACAGATACCAGGTATTAAGCTATGGATTTTTTTTTAATAGAATAGTTTACAACTGTACTTATAATGCAATTGTTCCCTTACTAACAAACGTTACGTTATTTATTTGGGTATTCTTTCGGCGAAGCTCCGTCGAAAGTATATCCATATGAATAACTACAGGTTTGTATTAGTTAGGGAAAAATACAAATTATCTCTGAATTTTGCTTTCGTTCCCACACTAACAAACCTCACGTTATTTATCTGGATATACAGTACTTGCGTCAAAACTCCACTGAAAGTTTATCCACATAAATAACTAAAGGTTTGTATCAGTTAAGGAATACATTAATACAAATTATCTCCAAATTTGGCATTTGTTCACACTAATGTAAGTCTGTAAATATATTTTGCAAAAAATGGCAAAAAAAATGTCTACCTTTTGCCTTTACAATAGTTACCTGTTTAACCATGGAGTTTTCTCAGAGGGAAATATAACAAGATGATATATATAGAAAACCTTGGTATTACTGTTTTGAAGAATAATTGTAATGCCAACTTTGTAGTGGTAGCCCCTTTCTTTACATGTCAACCATGGCTTCAATCTGAATGGTTAGCAATTGGTTTTGGATGCTGATAAATTTGTACCAGCTTTTTTTAAATATTAAACTTAGCCGGTGAATATATAGTAGCTGACGTCTCGGACGGCTCGACAGAAAAAAAAACACAAAAACTCGCGAGCGATCGCTATGAAGGTTGCGGGTGTGCCCACCAGCGCCAACTATCGGCCAGATACCGCATATACATGTAAACAGCTCCAGTTCTTCTCTGTCGGTCTTGTCGACACGTTGATTCCATTACTCGCTGTTGACCTGGAGTTTTTCGTCATTCTTGGTGAAGTACTTCTTTTTGGTTTTGAGCTTTCGCAGTGCAGGTGTTTTTATCTTCAATTAAAACTCTTGAACTCTTTTTTGGATAGATTTTATTGTTGATGACTTTGGATTGTTTTTGGATTTTCTTTGACTTTTCAAAATGGCTGACCCTTCTCCAATTCCTAAATTTCGTAAATGTAATGCTAGGGATTGTAACAAACGTCTTCCAAAGGCCTCTCTCGACCCACATACCGTGTGTTCTAATTGCCGGGGTAAAACCTGTCAATTAGGAGATCGGTGTGATGAGTGCGTGGTACTTTCGGAATTCGACTGGCTAGAGTTTGATAAGTATTCTCGTAAGCTAGAGAGAGATAGGGTGAGGAGAAGTTCCTCTAGATCATTAGAATTTTCCTCCTCCCATGCCCCTGAACCTAATCCTTCCCCAGTAGTAGTTGTGCCTGAACCCTCTACTAGCACTCATGAACCATCAATGCGGGATATGTTGCGTGCCATTCAAGCATTGGGCGAGAGAGTTGAATCTTTGGCTACGGACCGTAATCAACTCATGGCGGATGTAAAAGTGTTAAAGTGTCAGAGTGCCACATTAGAAAATCATGGGGATAAAGTGATTAGTGCGCAAAGTGTTATCAGTGTTGCGACCGAGGGTTCGTCTGTTCGTGCTTGTCGTTCGCCTAGTCCGAGACCTCTTGCAAGCTCCCATGCACCATGGAGAAGTAATGTCGTAGGACTTATGGGGACGAGAGGCTTTAACCAACGAACAGACGTTCCCTCTATGGTTTCGGGCGTGTCTCGTCAAGACCGCCCCTACCATAAGACGAGCGAGGCGGTTTTCTCCTCGTCATCCGAAGGCTTCTCGCGTAAGAAACCGTGGAGCAAGGTTTCGAGACCCTTAAAGCGGAAGTCAGTCCCTTCAGGACAGGTCCAGCGTCCTGGTTGTAGCCATTGGGACAGCTCTGACCCTGTGCAGTCATCGGAAGACTGCTCGCCGCCTAAACAGAAGCGTAACACGGGCTCCGAGAGTCTTAGTTTAGGCAATGTTTTTAAATATTTAACTTAGCCGGTGAATATATAATAGCTGCTGCTCCAGCGGCTCGACAGAAAAACACACAAAAACTCGCGAGCGATCGCTATGAAGGTTGCGGGTGTGCCCACCAGCGCCAACTATCGGCCAGATACCGCATATGCATGTAAACAAGCCTCAATTCTTCTCTGTCGGTCTGAACGACAAGACGTACTATTACTCGCTGTATAACCTGGAGTTTTTCAACAGACTTGGTGAAGTACTTCATTTTGGTTTGAGCTTTCGCAGTGCAGGTGTTTTATCCTCAACTTAAACTCTTGAATTCTTTTTTGGACTGATTTAATTGTTGATGACTTTGGATTGTTTTTTTGGACTTTCATTGACTTTTTCAAAATGGCTGACCCTTCTCAAATTCCTAGATTTCGTAAGTGTAATGCTAGGGATTGCAATAGGCGTCTTCCAAAGGCCTCTCTCGACCCACATACTGTGTGTTCTAATTGTCGGGGTAAAACCTGTCAATTAGGAGATCGGTGTGAGGAGTGCGTGGGCCTTTCGGAATTCGATTGGCTTGAATATGATATGTATTCTCGTAAGCTAGAGAGAGATAGGGTGAGGAGAAGTTCCTCTAGATCGGTAGATTTTTCCTCTCCCCATGCCCCTGAACCTAATCCTTCCCCTGTAGTAGTTGTGCCTGAACCCTCTACTAGCACTCAGGAACCATCAATGCGGGATATGTTACGTGCCATTCATGCTTTGGGCGAAAGAGTTGAGTCGTTAGCTACAGATCGTAATCAACTCATGGCTGACGTTAAAGAGCTAAAGTGTCAGAGTGCCACAGCGGAAAATCGTGGGAAAGTGATTAGTGCGCAAAGTGTTTTCAGTGTTGCGACCGAGGGTTCGTCTGTTCGTGCCTGTCGTTCGCCTAGTCCGGGACCTCTTGCAAGCTCCCAAGCCCAGGGGAGAAGTAATGTCGTACGACTTATGGGTTCGAGAGGCCTTGATCAGCGAACAGACGTTCCCTCTATGGTAACAGGCGTGTCTCATCAAGACCGCCCCTACCATAAGACGAGAGAGACCATTTTCTCCTCGTCATCCGAAGGCTTTTCGCATAAGAAACCGTGGAGCAAGGTTTCAAGGCCCTTAAAGCGAAAGTCGGTCCCTTCAGGACAGGTCCAGCGTCCTGGTTGTAGCCATTGGGACAGCTCTGACCCTTTGCAGTCATCGGAAGACTGCTCGCCGCCTAAGCAGAAATGTTACACAGGCTCCGAGAGTCTTGGTGTAGGCAAGGTTTTGCGGTCTCAGACGTTACCCTCGTCTTTTACCGCACCCATTCCCGTTGATCTTAAATGGGTTGTACTGCAAGACATGCAGATCAAGCTCGCCTCCCTTTTGGAAGATTATTCTGCTGAAAAGGTTCACGATGATCCTCGCCGCTAAGCTAATCGAGATCCTGGCCTTCAGCCGCCAAAACGAGCCTTTGCTCGTCCTGTTGAAGTCACGTCAGTCACGCTTTGTAGAGCCTCACTCGATGCAGTCCCGTGTTGACTTTCAGCCGCATATGGACGTTCAGCCGCTTCCTAATGCTCTTGTTGACGTTCAGGACGTTCGCCAACCAGCGGAGTTGACTTGTTTTGACGCTGAGCGTCAAACACCGCAGTCTAGAGTTGTTTTGACTGCTCAGTCTAGGCAGTCAAGGCAGTCTCGAGTTGACGTCGAGCGTCCTCCCGCTCCTGTTGTTGTTGACAGTCAGGCTGTTAAGCAGTTACATGACGTAGCATCCTGGACTGCTACTGATGCACCAGTGCGTGAGGACTCTGCGTGTCAAGCATTGCCAACCCCTTTGCTTGTTACTCAGCAGTTGTCGGACGAAGATCCTTCAGATGAGGACGTTGCTGATCCTCATCATGATGATCATCCTTCAGATGTAGACGAACCTAAGACGGTTCCTCCTTCGATGGACTTTAAGAAACTCATGTTGATTTTCAAGGATCTTTTTCCCGATCACTTTGTTACCGTTGCTCCTCGTTCGCCACCGTCTGAGTTTGCTCTAGGCTTACCTGCTAACATGCCAGCCTTTACTAAGCTAGTGCTTTCTCGCTCTTCCAAGAGGGCTTTACGACTTTTAGGCGACTGGTTGGATACCAGGAGGAGTTTGGGGAAGACGGCTTTTGCCTTCCCTCCTTCAAAGCTCTCGTCTAGATCGAGCGTCTGGTATGCCACGGGAGAAGTTCTCGGCTTGGGAGTCCCTGCCTCTGCCCAGGGTGACTTCTCAAGCCTCGTAGACTCTCCCCGCCGCCTAGCCATGAGACGCTCGAAGATTAATTGGTCCTCCTCGGACCTTGACCATCTGCTTAAAGGCGTATACAGGGCCTTTGAAGTATTCAACTTTCTTGACTGGTCATTAGGAGCTTTAAGTAGGAAAATCTCGTCTGCTGACAGAGATGTTTCCTTACTTATCATGTCATGTATGGATAAAGCCATCCGCGATGGTTCCAATGAGCTCGCCTCCACTTTTACGTCGGAAGTCTTAAAGAAGCGAGATTCCCTTTGCTCTTTTCTTTCGCCAGGAGTTACTCCCTGTCAGAGATCAGAACTGCTCTTTGCTCCCTTATCAGCGTCCTTGTTTCCGCAACAACTGGTTAAGGATATAGCTTCTTCGCTTGTGCAGAAGGACACCCATGACTTGATGGCGTCCTCTGCTCGCAAAGGGACTCCTTCTACATCCTTTGCTGTAAGACCCAGGATTGAGACTCCGGCATCCAGATTTATCCCGCCCTTTCGTGGCAGAGCTCCCAGCAGGGGAAGCGCTCGTGCCGAGGGAAAGAGAGGTAAGAAGAGAGGAGCCAAGTCCTCACGTGGCAGAGTCTGACTGCCCACAGCCTCAGACAGCGGTAGGAGCCAGATTGAAGAGCTTCTGGCAGGCCTGGGAGAAGAGGGGCGCAGACCAAGAGTCTGTTCGGTTGCTCAGAGAGGGGTACAAATTTCCGTTTGTACGCAAACCTCCTCTAGTGACAACTCCCATAGACCTCTCTCCCAGGTACCGAGAGGAGTCAAAGAGACAAGCCCTAAACCAAGAAGTGTCTCAGTTGCTAGAGAAGGGAGCGGTGGTGAAAGTCTCGGACCTTCAATCACCGGGGTTTTACAACCGTCTCTTCCTAGTCCCAAAGAAGACAGGAGGTTGGAGACCGGTGCTAGACGTCAGTGCGCTCAACGTTTTTGTTACGAAAACAAAGTTCACTATGGAGACCACGAAGTCCGTCTTAGCAGCGATCAGAAAGGGAGACTGGATGGTCTCTCTCGACCTACGAGATGCGTACTTCCACATTCCTATACACCCAGATTCCCAACCGTTTCTGAGGTTTGTTTTCAGGAATGTGGTATACCAGTTTCGGGCCCTGTGCTTTGGCCTCAGTCCTGCTCCTCTCGTGTTTACGAGGCTCATGAGGAATGTGGCAAAATTCCTCCATTTATCGGGAATCCGAGCCTCCCTGTACAGTAGGGTCCCGAATTACACGTGTTCTAATTACGCGATTCCTCAATTACGCGATCGATAGTTTTTAAAAATTAATTTTCCTGTATTTGCGAGGAGCATTCTAAATCCGCGAGTCAAGCACCTCGAAGCGTAGGAAATCTATTGTTTTCTTAATTGTATTGGGGGGGGGGGGGGGTGATGGTTCCCCGATGTCTGAGAAGGGGGGGGGGAGAATGTGAGAGAAAGATTTCTGTTCAAACATTTTAAGACTAGTTTTGGATGAAAAATGTTAAGGTTTGCCCATCTGTTGTGTGAACTTGTCGCTAGGCCTAGCCTAACTGTCCAACACCTATATGTATAATATTCCATATTTGTACTAATTAATTTTTATACTTATGTTGTGATTATGGTGAAAAATCCTTATTCATTAAACTTTAAATTAAAAACCATCAAAATAAAGACTATTTTATATCATGCTACTGCCAAACATGTCACCACAACCAAACCCATTACTTTGTTTAGTACATTCCATCGCTGATCATAACGAACTCGCTAACCAACTTTAACATCTGTCTATAGGTTAACTTTTGCGGCAAAAGATATCTTACCAGGTACTATGTAATAATAATGTTATAATTAATGTTTTATTTATCCTTAGAAAATCAAAATATATGAAATATGAGCAATTTTGTTTCGTGTTGTTTTTTTTTCCCTAAAAAAACGCCTTCTTAAAAGGAAAACGTTTTTTTTTTACGTTTCATCGTCGATCATAAACGCATTTACTCCTGAAAGTGATATTGAAGAGCTTTTACTAAAGATGTTATAATAAATAAAGATTATAAATAGGTGGTAAAATATCTATAATTAAAGTGTAGCAGCATCAAGAAATGTTGGGGTTCGCCCTTTACATAAGAATGTACTGTACATTGGATTAGACAGAACGTAGAAAAAATCAATTAGGGAAAAATCGGTATTCGATATCCTCTTCATCAGCATCGTCATTCGTCAATCGGGCTTTTTATTTTTTTTATTCTCAGTCGCTAACTAGTTATCGCACTGCCAAGATCTGCACACATTCCGATAATTCACATTTAAAGGTTTTCTGGGAGAGGATGGATAGAGAAAATACCGAACTAAATAAAATGTTTTTTTAACCTGTTAAGCGTCACCCACGTGATAAACCGTTCACCACGATCTACTCGGTACCGCCTTCAACTGTATATTCCGTTCATGACTTTAATTGCCTTTTACAAGCCGTCAGTCTCGTGATGTTACTTTACTCGTATAGTAAGTATAGGATCACCACTTGGCAACACTCTCAGCATATGGGGACTGTGAATAGAAACTTATATGATGTCTGGCAACTATTTTTCTGAAGGTAGCTTGATGTTACAAAACTCTGGTTTGAACTGGTTTCCTATCAGTGCGCTCGGGCGTTCATGCATAAGTGGTTATTTGTTGTTCCTTTTGTAATGAAAGGTCTAAAGAGGAAGGTTATTTCTTTAGATGAAATAAATGATATTCTTGTTGTGGAATTTGATAATGATAACTCTTGGGGTCGAGGAAGAAGAGTCGATGACGATTCATTGTTTATTAATCAGATACCCAGATTACAAGTGCCTGCAACAGGCTCCGCACGTCTTTATAAATGCGCGGGAAAACATATCGTACACACGGATCCCACATGCCCCTCCAAGATTGACATGTAATAATTACAACAATTACACTGCAATCTGATAATTATCAAATGGGGTAAATCAGTAACAAAACAGATAGGATGCACAATGTAGCATCTAGCTACACAAAAATAATCAGAGTAAATAAATCAATAATCGCTTAATAAAAATGGGTCGAATTGGCATAATAGAAATGGATCAACTGCATACTGCAAACATAGCCATACAAGAAAAAATTAAAACATTCACAGAACAAAGCAATGTGAGCAACACTATCAGATGTATAGTATAGCATGAATTTTCAATAATTCTTTAAAAAAAAAAAAAAATCCATAATAACACGTGGACAAGGAAATCATCTATTTATAGGCTAGCAGTACACAAAAGCAATGACAATTACATATTATTTAACAAATTCAGTGAGCCAGCCAGGTTCTTTCCTGGAGCGTTGCGGTCTCGTAGCACGGGGTAGACTGGGTGTGGGGGAGCTAGACCTGGGCGGGCTCTCACTGCTGCTGTCAGCTGGTGTGGTGCTAGGGGTTGGGTCAGACGGTGGGCTGGGCGTGGGACAAGCTATCTGTCCCTTTAAATGTTTTCTGTTGCGCAATGATAACCTTCCACTCCCGTCAAGCCTTACTGTGTACTGCCGGTATGGGTGATGGGAGATGATGACACCTGATCTGTCCCACCTTTTAGTCCCGGGATCTTGAATCCTAACCTGGGTGCCCTCATGCAATGGAGTAATGTTGCAAGAGCGTTGTCTTGATGATTGGGGAAATCTGTCACTAGACGATGCCATCAATATTTCCCGCTGTCGAAGGGTTCTTCTCCAGTGGCGATCTACCTTATACTGCTGTCTTGCTGTAGGAACACCATCACGAAGTGCTCTTCCTGTTGCTAGTTGAGTTGGTGACTTGCCTATCTCTCTCAAGGGCGTATTCAGGTATTGCAGCATTGCCTGTGTGCACCTGTCGTTGTCCAAACTACCGTTGGCCCCCGTGTTCGAGCGGATGATTCTTTTGGCGGATTTCACAGCAGCCTCTGCCCTCCCATTTGACTGCGGATAATGAGCAGATGAAAGGCGGACAGTAACCCTCCATTTCTTAAGAAAGTCCATCATCTCCTCACTAGCCAAGTTAGTGCCTCCATCAGTGGAGAGTTGCTCGGGAGCCCCCCACCTGGAAAAGTAGCCACGTAGTTTCGCTATAATTTTGTTGGAACCAGTTCCCTTGGGGAAATGCGCTATTTCTAGCCAACCCAGTCTGTCAGCGTAGGCCAAATAAACTTGTCCTTCGAGTTGAAAGAGATCAGCCACCGTCTGCTGGAAGGGGTACTCAGGGGGAGGGGCAACAATCATGACTTCTGGCGGTGAAGAGGGCGTGTGCAGATTGCAGACATCACAGGAAGCTCGGCATTGTTCCAGGTCGCCTGCTATTCCAGGCCAATACACGGTTGCTCTTGCACGACGTAACATCGAATCTAGCCCTTGATGGCTGGCATGCAGGTTCCTTGCTACTTTATTACGTAATGAGTCAGGTACCACTAATCTCACTGCCCCCTCCTCATGGGTATATGTCACCATACTTTGTGCAGCAGCCAACCTGTCCCTTACGCTGTAGAAGGGTCGAAGACACTGTAGTTCTTGGGATTTTTGCTTAGGCCAGTCCCCAGCACGGACTCTTGCAAGCAACAGCTGGTATACGGGATCATTATTTGCTGCGTCCATGACCATCTCTTCGTCCATTGTAATACCGTCATCTTGGCTCAATACAGCTACTGTTGCTGCTGCTACCGCCGCGGAGATATCTTCTTCTTGTATGGTGTCCTCCTTATCTGGGACTGCCATTAGGGAGGGGTACCGAGATAGAAAATCGGCTGCTGAATTCCACTTTCCTGGCAGGTACTTTATTGTGAACTTATATTGCAGAGTCTTTTCTTTAAGGCGGAATAACCTTGGGTTCACCACATCTGTGAGGGCCCTATCCCCCAAAAGCTTCACTAGTGGGCGGTGGTCTGTTACGATAATGAGGGAGGGGCATCCCAACAGAAACAATCTTGCTTTCCGTAGACACCAGGCCACTGCCAAAGCTTCTCCTTCCACTGCTGCGTATCCGGATTCGGCAGCAGACAGGTGACGACTCCCACACAGAGCCAGCCGCCAACCCCCTTTGCAACAAAAAGGGGTCTCTAGGGAGGTACAACCACAGTACTGTTGCAGGACAACGAAACCTATACCTTCCCTACTCCAATCTGTGATTACTGCTGTAGGCCTAGTCTTGTCGTAATACCGTAGTCCATCCTTTGCCAGCCGACAAATAATATCTTGAGCCTGTCGGAACTTGTGTTGCAGTTGTTCGTCCCAATATACCTTCTTTCCTGTAAATTTCTTCAGTAGTTCCCGGAAGGGCTCCATGAGGGGCGCGGTGGCCAAAAAGGGTGCCAGCTGGTTGACGAAACCATACCAGGATCTGATATCCGTAACTGATGGTTGGGCTGGCATGGGAAAGTCTCTTATGGCAGCCAACCTTTCACTTGTAGGCTCATACGAGTCCCACCCCAGGTGAAAACCAACGAAGGTAGCCTCTCTCCTGCAAAATGAGAACTTTTCTGGTTTTAGGGTAATGCCTTTCTTCGCGCAGGTAGCCAGAAAATCAAAGGTGTGCCAAAAGGCTCCCTCAACACTTATGTCATGCAGAAGGGTGTCGTCTACACACTTGTACTTGCGAGGAATATCCATAATTGCGTCATCAAACCGTCGAGTGTAGGCATCGGAAGCTGCACAGTGGCCCATCGGGGTGCGACGATACTGGTACCTGCCCCATGGGGTTATGAAAGTTGTCAGTCTTCGGCTGTCCTCATCCAACTCCACCTGGTGGAAACCCCAGAACGCATCTGCAACAGTCTTATAGCTTCGAACAGGTACACCAGATACTATATCAAAGGGTGCTGGTGTATGGTGCGTTTCCCTCTTGCAACATGCATTTAAGCGCTGATAATCCACTGTCCTCCTCGGGTGGCCATCCTTTTTGGCCACTACTACCATTCTGGCGCACCACTCTGTGGCCTCCCCCGGTGGTACTGGCTGGATGATGCCCCTACGTACGTCCTCCTCCAGCTGAGCCTTGACTTCATCTTCCCAGTGCTTTGGGACCGCTGCAGGTGTGTGGCAAGCATAGGGTATGGCCCCGGTGACGAGGTGGATGCGGTGGGGTGGGCCCTCCATAACTGGGAGGGGTGACTTGGAGGTGTTGAAGGTTGTCGCCGAAAAACGTTGGAGTAGCCAATCTTGAAGTAAGGGAACGTTTTCTTCCAGCGGGGGGAATGGTAACACTGTCGGACGTGAGAGATCCACCTCCTCTACTGTATCAACGGTGGCAACACTGGCGAGATGATAGGGGAACGTAGCTGGGACTAGACCCAACTCTTTACACATTGACAATGACAAGTATAAATTTGTTGCAGAATTCACGAAGAAAATCTCCTGCATAGAGGATCGACCATTTAATGATACACAACACTTAGTTGCCCCTAAACACTTCAAACGAATGCCTGCAACATCTCTCAGCGTCTGCTGCTTTTCAACTTTCGCGGGGTCGAGGTGCAGCAGCTGCAACAGCTCGCTGCCAGCGACGCAAACCTGGGCCCCCGTATCGGCAACGGCGGTGGTGGGTACACACTCCCTCCCCCCCGGCACTGACACTGATACATTTAATAACGGTTGTCCCGCAACGGCGGTAGATGCAATCACTACAGCACTAGATACTTCTGGCAGGACCTTACGTTTGCCCCTACAGCATTTCTTCAAATGCCCCACTTTCTGGCAATTATAACAAGTAACACCTTTGGCCAAACACGAATTCTTATCAGAGTGCGAACTGCCACAGTTGCCGCACCTCGTTGGCGGCGTACGATGCACAGCACGGTGGATAGTGGCGGCTGCACACTCCCCCTCCTCCGTGACATTGGCTGCCTCGACTGGCGGATAACTTGCAATTTGGCGGGAAATTTTCCCGCTCTCACCTACATCCCTAACCGCAGCTTCAAATGCTATGCACTGTGCCCTGAGGGCGTCTACGCTATCATACCTATGATAACTTTGAAAAATTTCTCTTTTAAGCACTAAATTATTCAACCCTACCATCACTTTACGCAATAGCATATATTCAGACAGATCGGAATTACACTGTGGGCACTCGAACTTGCAATCTAGAGCTAACTGAGAACACCTTTGAAAATACACATTGATAGGCTCATCCGTGGCCTGGACATCATTAAAGAATTCGCTCCATAGCACTGCTTGGTTGGATGACCGTAGTACTAGCTTTTCAACGCTATCTAATGCCTCCTTGGGGCTCACACATGACCATTGGGCCGCTGAGAACTTTGCATCTAAAGCTCTCTGTAGAGCTGGCACACACAGAAGACGGATGTGCATGACGGCCTCCAAACTAGGCCACCTGTTCAGGTGAATCCAGCACTCCATAGACCGCCTCCATGTCCTGAACGCCGCTGAAGACATTTCCACATCACACTTCTCAGGAGCTGAAGCATTGGACACCCGTGGCACTCCGGCTACCGGCAGGTTAGCCACCTGGGTTTGCAGTGCAGTGATAGCTCGTTGCTGGGACATAATGGTGTCGCGGGCCTGACGAAGTGACGGAGTTGCGATGGCCCTCCTGGAGGGCGTTGCAAGACGAGGTCTAATAGGTGGTGCCATCCTGATCTACGCTCCACAGGCGTAGGTTCATATCTCACTGCGCCATCTTGGGGTCGAGGAAGAAGAGTCGATGACGATTCATTGTTTATTAATCAGATACCCAGATTACAAGTGCCTGCAACAGGCTCCGCACGTCTTTATAAATGCGCGGGAAAACATATCGTACACACGGATCCCACAATAACCTGTTTGATAATGAGACCACTAGTTCTGAATCCTCCAGTGATGAGTATATTGAAGAAACAAAGTTTTCTTTCGATGTCGAAAGCGAAAATGACTTCTCATTACCGAATGACTGGACAACGAAATTTCACAAAACTATAAAGGGAAAGGAAACGCAGAGAGAGAGAGAGAGAGAGAGAGAGAGAGAGAGAGAGAGAGAGAGAGAGAGAGAGAGAGAGAGAGAGAGAGAGAATAAAGTGGATAAATAATGTACAAATGTATGACGAACATATTTGAAAACTATACAGGAAACGATATGAAGAGAGAGAGAGAGAGAGAGAGAGAGAGAGAGAGAGAGAGAGAGAGAGAGAGAGAGAGAGAGAGAGAGAGAGAGAGACCTATCCCTTTCCTTTTGTTGCTTATCCAGGCGTAAGATTTACGATTGAAGATAAAAAGAACCCATTAGAATATTCAGTATTATGTAGCCATTTGAAATTAAATAATAGTAGTATTAATTGTTTTTTTTACTCAACCATTTAATTAATATCCCTACTTTTAACTATAATTACGAATTATAAGCATAAAGAAGTTATATTAACTTTGAAAAATTATCATTAGTGAAAAAAAAAAAAGCGTGATTATCGTACAGCAGCCTATTGCACACTTGCGCCTAGTGGCCGTGTTTACGTGTGGGAGTGTCATCATGGATATACAGTACTATACTGTAATTTTTAACTATTGCTAGATACGTACTGTATCAAACCTTGAAAACCCTTTTTTTGTTTTTTGTATCTATAGGAAATAATTCTACATCATTCGGAAAATACTGAAAACAGTAAGCTATGCATAGTACAGTAGTAAATACTACAGTCATAGAAAATTATCAAAACTTTAACAACTTTTTATTGTTTTATTTATCCATAAAAGAAATTTTGTACAGTATTTTATAAAAAAAATCTATAAGAAGGATTTCTTACAGTATTGTTAAGATAAAAGCTACAGTATATATATATATACAGTGAACCCTCGTTTATCGCGGTAGATAGGTTCCAGTCGCGGCCGCGATAGGTGAAAATCCGCGAAGTAGTGACACCATATTTACCTATTTATTCAACATGTATATTCAGACTTTTAAAACCTTCCCTTGTACGTAGTACTGTTAACAAACTACCCTTTAATGTACAGAACACTTAATGCATGTACTACAGTACCCTAAACTAAAACAGGCACAAATATTAAAGGTGATTTTATATCATGCATTTCCTAAACATGCTAAAAAGCACGATAAAAAATGGCAACCAATGTTTTGTTTACATTTATCTCTGATCATAATGTAGAAACAAACTGGAGGTAGAGCTTTGCTCATTACCCAGACATATTTCCCATACTTTTCCCTTAGAACTACATCACATCTTCCTACTTTAGATATATAGATATATATATATATATATATATATATATATATATATATATATATATATATATATGTGTGTGTGTGTGTGTGTATATATATATATATTTATATGTATACACATATACATACCTACATATATACATAAATACATGCATACACATATATATATATATATTACTGTATATATATGGGTTATGGAAAAAATCCGCGAAGTGGTGAATCCGCGATGGTCGAACCGCGAAGTAGCGAGGGTTCACTGTATATATATATATATATATATATATATATATATATATATATATATATATATATATATATATAACGGATTTTGAGCGAAGCGAAAAATCTATTTTTGGGTGAGATAGCCATGGCGTCCTGATGGAAGGTTCCTTTTTGGTAGCTTCCTTGGGTAAATAACTACTAAGATATTCCCAGAGAATTTAACCACAGGTTATCACAGAATTCTAACTTCTGGAGCGAGTATCCTAAAGGTTTCCCTTTTAAGACATCGTATATCAACAGGGGACGCATGTATAAACGCGCCACATAGCTATCTACACCCCGAACAGAGTTAATGCTTCGGTGTGTAAGGGTTGAGAATAGCTGGGAGCCGTTCCATAGCTAATCTCATTCGTGGCTACTACTGATACTCGAGACGTAAACAAACGGGCGCCATTGCTTAAATGACGTCACGTCCGTCTTTATCCTGAAGCCAGTTGCTTGCCCATCACCATGATACAGCAGAGCAGGGTGGGACCTAAAACTGGACGAAGTAGCAGGGAGGGTCCATCAGGACGCCATGGCTATCTCACCCAAAAATAGATTTTTCGCTTCGCTCAAAATCCGTTTTTTGGGCTCAAGCCATGGCGTCCTGATGGAAGAATACCAGAGAATCAATGTATCGTGGTAGATTTTCCCCTAATAGTAAGTGCCAAGGCATTGACAAATTAGCATAGTAATCTTGGTAAAGAACCGTAGGGAAGAAGCATCCTGCCCCCCTTGGCAGTGAAGTTCCCACGGGCCATGCTGACGTCAAAGTGGTATTGAAGGGCTATTCATCCTGATAGAAGAACTTGAAGAACTTGGAGATGAAGCTGAATGTTTGGTATTTGTATAGGAACATTCTGAAAAACAGACCAGTGGTGGTTGGGCACTGTATGTTGAGAAAGATGAATCATCTCCAGGGTATGAAGAGTAAGTATTTGTATTGGAACATTACATAATCAGAGTGAATATAAATTAAGAGTTAGTATCTTAATTTCTCCATAACCGTAAGGAAAAAGGGGATAATAAAACTATGACAGGCATGTATTTCATAGTAAGTAGGAGCTGATTGAGACGCATAGATAATAAAATAGAAATTTTATTTCACAAATGCAGAAATTAAATAAATTACAGCAATAAGTAAAGTTCATTTACAGTAATTAAAATGTACATAGTAATAAAGACTTGCTCTTGAATCTGAAAAGGAATTTCAAGTTTATTAGTAGGTACTCGTTCTCGAGGAACGCAAGTCTTTGAATAAAACACATCATGCTCAGGGCATGCGGCACTTGTGTAACAACTATGACATTTCACCTGGGATAAGAACAGTTATATAAAAGCACTAAGTGTTTTCAACATCACTATGTATCGCTCGAGGGTCAACATAGGCACCCGAAGAGTTAGAGTCCCAAGTAACTCACTGTTCTACGCAGAGTTAGGTGCAGGTTTCATAACACTACCTGCGGCTACCACAAAATGTTTGACTTCGTGCACTTGTTTCGCATAATGTTTAAAGAAAACGCGCGAGGACTTCCAGCCTGTGAAGTTCTTAAGGCTTTCAAAGTCCATACTCTGAAAGAAATTCAGAGATGATGCAACTTTCCTAGGATCATGACCAGCGGGTGTACTGTCAGGATCTGCTCTGCGAATGAAGTAGGTGATTTTCGCTCTTAATTGTTTCAGTGACAGGTCGCTGCCCGATGTTTCTCCTTTGAAGAGTTGGCCTCCACCAAAGTTCGAAGTTCTGCGAAGATAGACCTTGAGGCTCTCTACTGGGCATAGAGAGGCATCTTCCTTCAGGGGGCATATTCTCCAGGGGCCCCATCTTTTGGTGGGTAATTCATTTTTGGCGAGAAACGTCGGATCAGGGGAGAGGGTAACGTCTCCTGTATCGGTAAACAGGATGTGTCCGTCTTCTCTTGATAATGCCACTATTTCGCTGACTCGAGCTCCCGAAGCAAGAGCAAAGAGAAATATAACTTTCTGAGTCAGATCCTTGAGAGGGCATGAATCATTATCCAAGTTGGAGGCGAAATGGAGCACCTTGTCTAGTGACCAGGAGATCGGTTTCGGTGGGGGTGCTGGGCGTAGGCGAGCACATGCTTTCGGTAGTTTGTTGAAGATGTCGCTGGACAGATCAATTTGGAAAGCATATAGGATTGGTCTGGTCAAGGCTGATTTGCAGGTTGAAATCGTATTAGCTGCTAATCCCTGTCCATGAAGGTGAATAAAGAAGGACATGCAGAAATCAATCGTGATTTCTTTAGGATTTTTTGTCTTGACGAAGGAGACCCATTTCCTCCAGGATGATTCGTATTGCCGTCTTGTGGATTCGGTCTTGTATTCCTCTAGAAAGTCCAGACTTTTCTTCGAGATCCCAAACCTCTTCTTTGCGGCTAGGGAGAGAAAATCATGAGATGAAGGTCCTTGATTTTCGATGATGAAGCGAAGACAGTCGACTTCTGTACTTGTTGGGAGAGAACTGGGCCCGGGAGAGGGATCAGCTTGGGCTGCAGCTCCAGGACCAGGGGGTACCAGTTGCTCCGGGGCCACTTGGGAGCCACTAGGGCCGCTGTCCCTTTGAAGGTTCTCAGTTTGGAGAGGACTTTCAACAGAAGGTTGGTGGGAGGGAACAGGTAGATCTTGGACCATCTGTTCCAGTCCAGTGACATGGCATCCACTGCTTCTGCCTTGGGGTCCTCGTACGGGGCCACATACCGAGGAAGTTGATTGTTGTCGCTCGTTGCAAAGAGATCTATCTGAAGTTCTGGGACTTGGTGAGAGATGAAGGAGAATGATCTTGCGTCTAGAGACCATTCCGACTCTATCGGGTTTGTCCGCGATAGAGCATCCGCTGTCACGTTGCGGAATCCTTGTAGGTGAACTGCAGACAGGTGCCACTTCTTCTTCTCCGCCAGACGGAAGATTGGGAGAAGCACCTGATTTATCTGGGGCGATCTTGAGCCCTGGCGATTGAGACAACGAACTACCACCGAGTTGTCTAGGGTTAGACGAATGTGGATCGAGGGCGGCGGGGATAATTTCTTCAGAGTTAGAAGAACCGCCATGGCCTCCAAGATGTTTATATGGAACGTCTTGAACAGGGGAGACCAGGTGCCTTGAGCCTGTTTTTGGTGGGAGTGACCTCCCCAACCCTCCAGCGAAGCGTCCGTGTGGATGTTGAGTGATGGAGGAGGGTGTTGGAGAGGCATGGACCTTTTCAGGGCCTTTGCTTCTGACCACGGCTTTAGGAGAAGTCGAAGTCTGTTTGGAAGCCGTCTCTTGAGGTCTCTTCGAGCGATGGATGCAGAACGTCTCCAGACTCCCGCGGCATCCTTTAGCTGTGCACGAAGCACTGGGTTTGTCACTGAGGCGAACTGTAGAGAGCCTAGAACTCGTTCCTGCTGGCGTCTTGAAATTCGTTTTGGATTTCAGCAGTCGCTTGACAGACCCTGCTATTTCCTTCCTTTTCTTCTGGGGGATGGAAAGGCGGTGTGACTGAAGGTTCCATTGGATTCCCAACCACTGGAACTTCTGAGCTGGAGAGAGGCGAGATTTCTTCTCGTTGATCTTGAATCCCAGGTGTTCTAGGTACTGGGTGACTTTGTTGCAAGATTTTACACAATCTTCGGGGCGATGGAGCCCAGACTAGCCAGTCGTCGAGGTAGGCCATCACCTGGACGTTTCGGAGGCGGAGCTGTTGTACTATGGCGTCCGCCAGCTTTGTGAAGATCCGAGGGGCCACGTTGAGGCCGAAGGGCATGGCCCGGAAGGCGTAGCTTTTCCTTTGGAGTCGAAATCCTAGGTAGGAGGAAGCGTGATGGTTCATTGGAACGTGCCAGTAGGCATCCGCCAGGTCTATGGAGACCATGTAGGAACCTCGAGGCAGAAGGGTCCTTATCTGATGAAGAGTCAGCATCTTGAACTTGTCGTTCGCTATGAACTTGTTGAGGGGGGATAAGTCCAGAATGACTCTGAGTTTGTCGGAGTCTTTCTTGGGAACACAAAACAGTCTCCCTTGGAACCTGGTGGACTTTACCTTCCTTATCACCTTCTTGTTCAAGAGATCTAGGACATATTCTTCCAGAAGGGGGGTTGATTGTTGGAAGAATTTCTGGAAGGTTGGGGGTGGTTGAGTCCAACTCCAGCCTAGACCCTTCTTGACGATGCTGTGTGCCCAGGGATCGAAGGTCCAACGATCCTGGAATTGGCGGAGTCTTCCTCCCACCGGAAGCACTTCATTGCTTCTGGTGTCCCCGAGGGCTTGCTGCCTCGGCCGCTAGCTCCCTTTCCTCCTCTGCCTCTGGAGGGACGGCGAGATGC
>NC_090740.1:111550927-111553427 GCF_036898095.1 Palaemon carinicauda | reverse complement strand
AGAATATGTAAAGAATATGACAGACTATTCAGTGTGTATGTAGGCAAAGGGAAAATGAACCGTAACCAGAGAGGAGGATCCAATGTAGTACTGTCTGGCCAGTCAAAAGACCCCATAACTCTCTAGCGGTAGTATCTCAACGGGTGGGTTATTATTATTATTTATTATTATTATTATTGTTGTTATTATTATTATTACTAATATTGATAATAATATTATTAAAATTATTATTATTATTATTATTAATATTGAAAATATTATTATTATTATTATCATTACTATTGTTATTATTATTAATATTGTTATTATCATGGTTATTATTAAGATTATTATTATTGTTTTTATTATTATTATTTTTATTATTATTATCATCATTACTAGTATTTTTATGATCATTATTATTTTTTATACTATTTTTCATGAATATCACTAATATTATTATTGAATAGTATTATTATTACTATTATTACCAATATTATTAATAGTATTGTTAGAATTATTATTATTATTATTATTATTATTATTATTATTATTATTATTATTATTACTAGCCAAGCTGTAACCCTAGTTGGGAAAGCAAGATGCTATAAGCCCAAAAGCTCAAAAAAAAAAAATAGCTCAGTTAGAAAAGAAAACAATACTTAAATAAATAATTTATATATAAACTAAAAAAAAAACTAAACAAAATAAGAGGAAGAGAAATAAGATAGAATAGCGTTCCCGAGTGTACCCTCAAGCAAGAGAACTCTTTAAGACACATAACAGCTTTGGTTTAATCATCATTATCATTATTATTACTTGCTAAGCTACAACCCTAGTTGGGAAAGCAGGATGCTATAAGCCTAGGGGTCCCCAACAGGGAAAATAGCTCAGTGAGGAAAGGAAAAGAGGAAAAATAAAATATTTTAAGTACAGCAACAATATATCCTTTCCTAATCACTTACGATTGTCCACTGCCATTTGCATAATGTTTTGCATGATTTTGCAAGCAATAGGCAGTCACAAACTGATCTCATTTACGTAATGTATAACCACACGTAAGCCCCATCAAGCGATTCATTCATATTTGCTTGTTGTGCTTGTTCTTCCATTGCCACACTGCACCAATGCGCCATTGAGAAAGTGGTTAGGCTGTCTTTTGTTAAACGCATGCAATCTACGTTAGGCTATACTGAGCAAGGGAGATTAGCAGCCATTTTAAATGATTGGCTGAGCTCAGCTTCATTTAGTAATATTCCAAATCAGTTCGGTGTCTTTCCAAGTATTCACTGCCTTCTTCAAATGATTAATTGTTTTTTAGACTTTTCATATATTTCTTTAATATATATTTTTACTTGATAGATTCTGTAAGCGTTTCTACTGCAATGTCTTTCTCTAGCGCTCTTAAATCCAGTCAGCATATAATCTCTCTCTCTCTCTCTCTCTCTCTCTCTCTCTCTCTCTCTCTCTCTCTCTCTCTCTCTCTCTCTCTCTCTCTCTCTCTCAACATATCTATTTTTAGATTTTTAGAATTCCATGATTTTGAAGTTACCAAAAACAACAGCATTTCCTGTCATTTTTGTATTTTAAAATGAAAAAAATCCTTCTTTAATAATAAAAGAAAAAAACAACGTATACTTTGCCATGCATTAGCCTACAGTATTTCCAGACATTTCTGTATAATAAGATAAAAAAAAACCTTCCTTTCACAGAGTCATTTCTGTATTTAAAATATAAAAATATTTCTTTAACAGAAAAAGAAAAAATAAACGGATACTTTGCCATGCATTAGCCTACAGTATTTTTCAGTCATTTTTGTATTCTAATATGAAAAAAACTTCCTTTAAAAGAAAAAGAAAAAAACAGATACTGTACCGTGCATAATCTTTGTGCAACACCATCATTGTTAAGACATAATTTATCTACGTTGAAAGCGAAACTGTCAACAATCTTGGTTGAGCCACACTCCATAGATTCTTGTCTGGAACCAACCAATAGCACTATTGTTTGGCTAAAGCTTTCATCTTTCCGTTCTCATGGACAACTGCACGCAATACTGCGTATGCAGTGTCTTTCACTGTTTTAGATTGCGACAACTTTTTTTATCTTTAAGAAACGTAGGTCTATAGCTCTTCCTTGAGTATGATTATTAGGCCTATGCCACTTTTCAAAAGTAAAGTTAATCCAGAGTAAATATATTTCGAGAAAAAATTGCCAGTTATCAATATAAGATTTTTTATTATATCTAATTGCATTTTTTATATAAAAGTAGCATTACATACATACATCAACAAATGAAACAAAACAAAAAAAAGGGGACCTCTACTCTCTACGTTCCTCCCAGCCAGTAGTATTAATTTTAGTATAAGTTGTTGATATCTTTTATAATGCTTTAAGTGATTGATATCTAAGCAAATAATGTATATACCTCATATTTTAATATATTTAAAAGATCAAATTTATATTCCAAACTGCAAAAAAGAATACAACTCTTAAGGTCTGAGATGAGTCATAGCTTACT
>NC_090740.1:111425927-111545927 GCF_036898095.1 Palaemon carinicauda | reverse complement strand
TAATTGCATTTATTTTATTAAAATGTTTCTCCTACGGGATCATTTTGAAGAAAACTGTAGTTTAACCACTTTTTAATGTAATTAGACAAGAAGAGACTATGAAATCCAAGCGTGGAATTATAATAGAAGAAAGGAAAACGGCTTCTCATCCTGAGTAATTTCACGGTCTTGCTCTCAAATGATCCCTGCATTGTTATTTCGGTCGGTTCTCCATGGATGAGTCTAATTATTTTTTTATTCTTTGCGATAACTTCTTCCGCATCTCTCTCTCTCTCTCTCTCTCTCTCTCTCTCTCTCTCTCTCTCTCTCTCTCTCTCTCTCTCTCCATTTTCAGACTGCCCACAAATTCATTCCACTCAGCATACGTGTAACACAACCATAGCTTATTTGGTAATGCTTCTACAATATTTGACTGTATTTTATAGATTTTGTTTTAAGTGTGAGGTGTATTCCTTTAGTACCATTAATTGTTCAAACCTTCATCATAATCTTTGTTTTCAGGTTTTCCTATTTTCAAATGGGGTCGCTAAATCTAGTCAGGCTTCTCAATCTCACTCTGTCCTGTGTTGTACATCTCGTTCTCCTAAACCATTTTCCTTCATATCATTCAATAATTTATATTTCTACCTGAACTTTGGCCTTCTTCGAGCTTCTTAATTCAGGAGCCTCTTTCCTCTTGGTAAGGGTAGAAGAGACTCTTTAGCTATGGTAAGCAGCTCTTCTAGGAGAAGGACACTCCAAAATCAAACCAGTGTTCTCTAGTCTTGGGTAGTGTCATAGCCTCTGTACCATGGTCTTCCACTGTCTTGGGTTAGAGTTCTCTTGCTTGAGGGTACACTCGAGCGCACACTCCTATCTTATTTCTCTTCCTCTTGTTTAGTTAAAGTTTTAATAGTTTATATAGGGGATATTTAATGTTACTCTTCTTAAAATATTTTCTTTTCCTATTTTCTTTTCCTCACTGAGGTATTTTCCCCCGTTGGAGCCCTTGGGTTTATAGCATCCTGTTTTTCCAACTAGGGTTGTAGCTTAGCAAGTAATAATAATAATAATAATAATACAACATTTAACTATATTTTACAGGTATTGTTGGAAGTGTACATGAAAAATCTGAAGAGGCAGGTGCAGGCTGTGGCCGAGTAGGCCTAAGAACTATGGAGGAACTGGGTGCTGCTGAGTGGGCACTTCAAACCATCAACAACCAATCACACCAGGACTACACGATTGGTATGTCATTCATAGAAAGAAAAAATAAACATAAAATATGCTTTTCACTTCACCATAGCAAAAAAATATTGTTCTATACATTTTCTATCAAAGATATTACTTAATTTTGAAACTCGTCTAGACCAAACCAGTCACCAGAAGAACTGAGAAATTCCAGTATCAGAAGCATTGGAGCTTTAAGAGAAACTTCAATGTTTTCTTATCATTTAATAAACATAAAAGGGGCTTTTCTCTTTACCATAGCAAACAAATCATTGTTCTATACATTCTCAATCAAAGATATTACTGAAACTTATTCTTTTAACTCGTCTAGATCAAGGTAGTCACCAGAAGAGCTGAGAAATTTCAGTATCAGTAGCATTGGAACTTTAAGAGAAACTTCAATGTTTTCTTTTAATTTGTTTCCCCCATAAGGCCTCCGTGTGTACGACGCCTGTGGTGATGAAGAGATGGCCCTGAGACAAACAGTTCGACTTCTGCAGGAAACCCAGCCCACAAATGCACCACTTCTAGGTTAGTTACATATTCCATTACCTAACATAAATCTCTTCTTTCAGCAGAAAAGGGCAGTTCTTGACAGTATAGAAACATTGAATTAGGGCCTTTGACAGTATAGAAACATTGAATCAGGGTCCCTTGACATTATAGAAACATTGAATTAGGGCCCTTGACAGTATAGAAACACTGAATCAGGGTCCCTTGACATTATAGAAACATTGAATTAGGATTCCTTGACAGTATACATTAGAAATACTGAATTAGGGCCCCTTACAGTATAGAAACACGGAATTAGGGCTCCTGGCAGTATAGAAACACTGAATTAGGGCCCCTTACATTATAGAAACACTTAATTAGGGCCCTTGACAGTATAGAAACTGAATTAGGGCCTCTTTGCAGTATAGAAACACTGAATTAGGGCCCCTTACAATATAGAAACACTGAATTAGAGCCCTTGACAGTATAGAAGCACTGAATTAGAGCCCTTGACAGTATATAAACTGAATTAGAGCCCCTTGTCAGTATAGAAACACTGAATTAGGGCCCCTTACAATATAGAAACTGAATTAGGGCCCCTTACAGGATAGAAACAGAATTAGGGCCCCTTACAGTATAGAAACACTGAATTAGGGCCCCTTACAATATAGAAACACTGAATTAGGGCCCCTTACAATATAGAAACACTGAATTAGGGCCCCTTACAGTATAGAAAAACAGAATTAGGGTCCCTTACAATATAGAAACACTGAATCAGGGCCCCTTACAGTATAGAAACAGAATTAGGGCCCCTTACAGTATAGAAACACTGAATTAGAGCCCTTGACAGTATAGAAGCACTGAATTAGAGCCCTTGACAGTATATAAACTGAATTAGAGCCCCTTGTCAGTATAGAAACACTGAATTAGGGCCCCTTACAATATAGAAACTGAATTAGGGCCCCTTACAGGATAGAAACAAAATTAGGGCCCCTTACAGTATAGAAACACTGAATTAGGGCCCCTTACAATTTAGAAACACTGAATTAGGGCCCCTTACAGTATAGAAACACTGAATTAGGCCCCCTTACAATATAGAAACTGAATTAGGGCCCCTTACAGGATAGAAACAGAATTAGGGCCCCTTACAGTATAGAAACACTGAATTAGGGCCCCTTACAATATAGAAACACTGAATCAGGGCCCCTTACAGTATAGAAACAGAATTAGGGCCCCTTACAGTATAGAAACAGAATTAGGGCCCCTTACAGTATAGAAACACTGAATTAGGGCCCCTTGACATAATAGAAACACTGAATTAGGGCCCCTTGACATAATAGAAATACTGAATTAGGATCCTTTGACAGCATACAGTAGAAACACTGAATTAGGGCCCCTTACAGTTTAAAAACGCAGAATTAGGGCTCCTGGCAGTATATAAACACTAACTTAGGGCACCTTGACAGTATAGAAACACCAAATTAGGGCCCTTAACAGAATAGAAACACTGAATTAGGGCCCCTTACAGTTTAGAAACACAAAATTAGGGCTCCTGGCAGTATATAAACACTAAATTAGGGCACCTTGACAGTATAGAAACACCAAATTAGGGCCCTTAACAGAATAGAAACACTGAATTAGGGCCCCTTACAGTTTAGATACACAAAATTAGGGCTCCTGGCAGTATATAAACACTAAATTAGGGCACCTTGACAGTATAGAAACACCAAATTAGGGCCCTTAACAGAATAGAAACACTGAATTAGGGCCTCTTACAGTATAGAAACACTGAATTAGGGCCACACACAAGCTAATTTTCAGTGGACGGTGACTGCCAATGTTTCAGGGTGCCACGAAAAAGGGGAGAAGGAAGCTGTGAACACCACACCACTAAAAATTGGCTTGTGTGCAGGCATCCATAAAAACTTTAGCATTTCATTTTTCACCACAAAACACTAACTTAGGGCACCTTGACAATATAGAAACACCAAATTAGGGCCCTTAACAGAATTGAAACACTGAATTAGGGCCTCTTACAGTATAGAAACACTGAATTAGGGCCACACACAAGCTAATTTTCAGTGGACGGTGACTGCCAATGTTTCAGGGTGCCACGAAAGAGGGGAGAAGGAAGCTGTGAACACCACACCACTAAAAATTGGCTTGTGTGCAGGCATCCATAAAAACTTTAGCATTTCATTTTTCACCACAAAACAGTGGCAGCCAATGTCCACTGAAAATGGCCCGTGTGTGACCTCTAAATCTAAAACTTGTTCCCTGTCACCTGTAAACACCAAACTCTCCTGTTTCTACATAACTTCTTCCAAGTTGCTGTATGCTGACTTTAACTGAGATTTGTTGTCCCTAGGACATACATTGCCTAATCAGACGTAGGATGCATTATTCATACTCAAACCATTGTCCTCTAGTCTTGGGTAGTGCCATAGCCTCTGTACCATGGCTTTCCACTGTCCTAGGTTAAAGTTCGCTTGCTTGGGGGTACGCTTTGGCAAACTATTCTATCTTATTTCTCTTCCTTTTGTTTTCTTAAAGTTTTTATAGTTTATATAGGAGATATTTACTTTGATGCTCTGTTCTTAAAATATTTGATTTTTTCATATTTCCTCTCCTCACTGGGCTACTTTCCCTGTTGGAGCCCCTGGGTTTATAGCATACTGCTTTTCCAACTATGGTTGTAGCTTAGCAAATAATAATAATAATAATAATAATACAGGCAAACTTATCACTGATGACACCATAGTATGTGTACATTTTGCAGAAATTGAAAATACGTTGATGTTTCGTCTTCTTGTTCAGGTGTAGTTGGGCTCGGCCCAGGTGAGGTAGTCACCAGCGTGGCCACGCCTCTCCACGCTTTCAGCACGCCCATCTTGGTGACGGAAGCTAGGGCGGCCCACACTATTCCTCCAGCGGACAACGTCTTCACAACGGCTCCTCATCTTACTGATCAGATACAGGTAGGCTGTTAAACTGGTGGCTGGTGTGCTGATAGAGAATCAGATACCTACCAAAGGCGAGCCGTTTGCTGTACCTTTCTATGATTAAACTAGATGAATGTCAATGTGAACGTATTTGTTGCTTCGGTCTGGGAATTTAAGCTGTTTATTGGGAAGGTTACTGTTGTGTTTGTGGGTTTGCTTTGCTCGACTGACGTTCTGGTGGGTATCTCTTTAGATGAAATTGAAACTGAATCCTGACATACGTTTTCCCAAGTGATATATTGGTAATAATAATAACAAAGACCAAAAGAAATCTAGATAAACACTACACTAATAATAATAATATTAATAATAATAATAATAATAATACTAATACTAATAATAATAATAACTAGAGGGGCACTCAGTAGAATGCAGACCTCTCTCGACCTTGACCTTGACCTTGACCTTAACATGTATTAATTGACGTGGGTTTTCACATACTCAAATATGAACCAAGATTGAAGTGTCTATGACAACGATGTCCAAACTTATGGCTGATTACGTAAATTTGATATTTTGCTTGACCTTCCAAAATGTAATAATTTCCAGCTTTTTACATAAAAGTTAATCCCTGCGAGTTTCATTACTCTACGATTAGAATTGTGGTCAGAAAGCTGTTTACAAACACACACACACACACACACACACACACACACACACACACACACACATTACACATACACAAACAGGGGCGAAAATATAACCTCCTTCCAACTTTTAAACTCAGAAAAAAACTGATTTTGCACAACTTCTGCATGTATATATATATATATATATATATATATATATATATATATATATATATATATATATATATATATATATATATATATATATATATATATATATATATATAGTAGCAGCAGTAGCAGTAGCAGCAGTAGTAATTGTAATGCATTACAGGCTGCGCTGTCTGCAGCAGTCCGCACAGGAGGGGCCGGAGTGGCGGTGAGCGTCGTGTCCAGCTGTGCCCAAGCAACCCAGGTGCTGGAAGAAAGGGCAGCCAGAGGTGGCATGCGGGTCCTTCATATCCTGCAGCTGGAAAAGGACACCGATAACGATAATGGCAGGATTAACAGTCTGTCAAATAAAGTGACCCATTTCATCACGAGCAAAGTGGTAAGGAAGAGGAAACACATTTTGTGTTTGTTATTTAATTATTCTTAGTAAAATATGTTGACATATGTTTGCTTGCAACTATCATCTCTGGATAGTATCAAAACAAGCATTCACTTGAAAACTAACACCAATAGAGAATAGGTTGAGTGTAATATTATGACCCAAGAACTAAATATGTGTAATTCTTAAAAAAACTGCTCAATTAAAAAGTTTCATTTTCTATTATGAACAACGAAAAGGTAAATTTAGTCTACTTTAGGATTTACTTCACCAGAAATAACGTGATGAAATCATCTTATTTACACCACTTTAAAAATCCATTATCAGTTGTTGACGTTGTTAATAGTTTATATATGATATATCTCTTTTGACATTACTTTTTTAGAATGTTTTATTGTTAATTTGTTCTCTTCAGTTATTTATTTCCTTGTTTCCTTTCCTCACTGGGCTATTTTTCCCTGTTGGAGCCCCTGGGCTTGTAGCATCTTGCTTTTCCAATTGGGGTTGTGGCTTGGATAGTAATAATAATAATAATAATAATAATAATATATAGTGCTACAGTGATTAGAGAAAATATTATTTCATCTGGTCATCTATATTAATTCTTTTGTGACTTGAAAAATCATTTTTTATAGATAACAATTTACCTGCATCCTGAAATAGCATATATAGAAATAGTTTATTGTAATTAATTCATAGATAAATTAATGGTGGATAGAATTAACTGAAAATGTCGATTTAACACTTTTTTACCAATTAAAGAAAAAGGAAAAAGAATTCGTATAGATAACAATTTACCTGCATCCTGAAATAGCATATATTAAAATAATTTATTGTAATTAATTTATAAGTAAATTAATGGTGGATAGAATTAACTGAAAATATAAATTTAACATTTTTTTCCTTCACTCAGGGTTATAGTGGCGTCATTGTCATGCTCGTGAACGTCAGTGAACTCAACACCCTGAGTGCAGAACTCGACACTCGAGTTCTCAGGAGAGCCAAGATCAGATGGGTATTGTCCACACTTGGAAATCCAGTAGACACTGAAGATCTTGATATTGAGATGGTGAGACATACAGTTTACTTAAGAATTTGCTTTGTTAACCTCTGTACCATGGTCTTTATCTTGGGGTAGAGTTCTCTTGCTTGAGGGTACACTCAGGCACACTATTCTATCTTGTTTCTCTTCCTCTTGTTTTGTTAAGGTTCTTATAGTTTATGTATGAAAGATTTGTTTTGACGTTGTTACTGTTCTCAAAATAGTTTATATTGTTAATTACTTTTCTTGCAGTTTCCTTATTTCCTTTCCTCACTGGGCTATCTTCCCTTTTGGAGCCCCTGGACTTGGTGCTTCCTGCTTTTCCAACTATGGTTGTAGCTTAGCAAGTAATAATAATAATAATAATATGACACAATGTAGCTAAGCATTTTTAAGTTCGATTTTATATTAATTAAAAAAGAATCACCCAAATATTTGCTTCACTTTCCACACAATTTTATATTAATGATAAAATGAATTATCTTGTTATATATAACAAATGTATGCTTCACTGTATTATAATGCAGATTTTATTCCAGTCAAAATTAAGTGTTAATAAAGTTTACATATCTTTTTACTTTTTCACCAGCTAAGCAAAAGATTCCCTGGTTCTCTAGTCGTGGAAGCCCATTCCCCAGTCATCCCAGGCTTCCAGAAGTACTTCAAAGATGCTCTTTTTAACAATAACTCTATTTTGACACCATTGGCTGATTCATACAGACAGTCCGTGCTTCGTTGCCATACTGAGGTAAGTAGTCTTGGGGTAGTGTCATAGCCTCTGTACCATGGTCTGCCAATGTCTTGGGTTAGAGTTCTCTTGCTTGAGGGTTCACTCAGGCACACTATTCTATCTAATTTCTCTTCCGCTTGTTTTGTTAAAGTATTTATAGTTTATTTAGGAAATATCTATTTTAATGTGGTTACTGCTCTTGAAATATTTTATTTTCCCTTGTTTCCTTTCCTCACTGGGCTATTTTTCCTGTTGGAGCCCCTGGGCTTATAGCATCCTGCTTTTCCAACAAGGGTTGTAGCATAGCAATTAATAATAATAATGCCAGGTAGAATTTATTGATGAAAGATTTCAATCTAATAGATATATGATTACATTAAAGTTTTTTATCCATTTTGCAATTATATTAAAATATTGTAACTGTTGAATGACAAGATGGTACACCGATTCAAGAAAGAAACTTAAATTAAAGGGAATTTTGAACAATGCTTGTAGCTATGAAGAATCACTATATAAAACTGCCTTTGCCTATTCATATAATTATTATTTTTTTTTCTTTTTTTGCATAAACAATAAATACTTTTTAAACAAACAAAAGGGATTTTTGAACATTGAAAAACCACTATCCAATACTGCTTTTCCATATTCATATTTTTGTCATCAACCATTATTATTTTTACCAAATATAACTATTTATTAGGTCTTTACCAAGTCATGAATAAATAAATAGGCATATAAAAGTACCATTTTTCGGGAAGTACTGTGTGATCCCTAAGAAGTTTCCTATTTAGGATAGGAATAGGGAATCCAATGCAATAGGATATAGTATATACCGAAAAAAAAATTGCACATTTCTGCTAAGTATATTAACTGCAAGCATGGCGCCATGATCTCAGTGTGCAAGGGAGACCTATGGGTTCAACACCTATTTAATTTAGCTGCAAGCCATTGAGAAATGCCACTAATTACTAGGAATTGATGATAGTAAAAACTGTAGCATTGCTTGATCAATGTCTGTCATAGTTTCATTTGTTATTGTTAGCGTGGAATCCATGGATTATCGAACAATAGTTATTAGCTTTTTTGTAGGTAAGGAAACCCTTTATGAGTGTTGATTTTACCCTTTTATTTCTGATAATAGTCCTTTGGGACCACACAATTGTTAATTAACCTGAAAACAAAAAGATGTTTTGGGGTAGGAATTTTTCAAGTACTGTGTTGGTCCCTACACCAAGAGCTTGTGCCTATAACAGAGTGGCTGTCACTGTTCCTTGTAAGGGAAAAAATAATGGGTCCCAGTGGTCAACAAACTTCCAGATGGTGCAGTAGTCATTCAAATGATCAGCAGTACTTCTAAAGATACTTTAATAAGTGGGTGGAGTGTTCCTCTGTTAGCAGACAAATCTAGGTTAAGGGATCCTTGCATGTTGTTACACTTGTCCTAGTTCAGGATAGCCTTTTCTATTGGATTCCTTGTTCCAACCTAAACAGGGACAACATTTGTAATCACACAGTTCCTAACCTCATGAATAAATGAATAGCTTGAAAGATCACGATCACTTAATTTGGTAATATTGCGGTAGAGCCCCACCCAACGCCATTCCTACTTGCCAGTGCGTAGGAGTTTGAAGTTTCTCTTTTTTAGCGAGCGAAGCGAGCTCATGTCGGAGCAAAAACAATTAGTCTCTATTGAAAGATTACTGAAATCTAATGGTTTTTGCTCCGCCATGTGCCGCTTCGCTCGTGATAAAAGACAAATATCAAGCTCCTATGTACTAGCAAGTGTGAATGGCCCTGGGTGGGACTGTACTGTAATATTACCACAAATTTACTTGCTACTTCCACTATAGGAAAACAACATACCAGCATCCACTCGGCAATGTCCGGAATCGATGGGAGACATTGCATCAGCTGTCCAGTTGTCCACGAAGGATGATGCTTCGGCCACAGCCACAGTGAAAGCTGTGTCCTCGTTAGCAGCTGCCTTCAGACTCGTTCAGATTGAAAGGTGCTCGACAGGTGTCCATTGCCTGGAAGCATTGAGGCAGGACCTTCATAAAGGTAAGGAGGAACCTTATACTGTACCTGTCTTGGCATTAACTCTAAAAGTGTGTGAATAATTAACTTCATTTTTTCTTTTATTGGTGTGCTTATACTTGTTATGATACTGTTATATATTTCTTCCTTGATTAGCCCCACCAAAGAAATTGAAAGGGTGTCATTCAAGATTTCTCTTGGTTATTTCTAGCTTAATAAGACAGGGCTATTTTACAAAGGTTTTGCTTATAAACCCTGAGAGAGAGAGAGAGAGAGAGAGAGAGAGAGAGAGAGAGAGAGAGAGAGAGAGAGAGAGAGAGAGAGAGAGAGAGAGAGAACGCCATTAGTGCACTTCCAAAATGCACTGTAGAAATTATTGTTTTTTTTTTAGACTATCACTTTAGCCCTGATCTGAACCCACTTTTTGGTCTTCTTTCCAGTTGCACCTGGGCCCAAAATCATCAATTCAATTTATAGTCTAATGCAGTTCAATTATAGAATGGTGCAATATTATTTAGGACATTGAAACTCACATATTTAAACAGATCTTTGCAAATACACTACTTTGAATACCATATACTACTGGCAGAAACCTCTTTTAACGAAGCTACAGATTTTTGGGGAAAAATACCCCTTTTGCTGTTTTTATCATCATAGAACTTTTCATAGGAGCCTCCTTCCACCCGGTAGTTCAGAAAGACACTGATGTAGCCCTTGGGCTTATAGCATCCTGCTTTTCCAACTAGGGTTGTAGCTTAGTAATATTAATAATGATAACAGGTGGTGCTTCTGCCATAAGTTACTTGTTCGAACAGAATAAAAGGCCCAACATTATTATTATTAGTATTATTATTATTATTACAAGCCAAGCTTTAGCCCTAGTTGGAGAAGCTGGAGGCTGTAAGCTCAAGGGCTCCAACAGGGAAAAATAGCCCAGTAAGGAAAGGAAATAAGGAAATAAAATACAAGAGAAGTAATAAACAAACTTTTTATATTCTAAACCTCTTTATTTGTTTTCAATATTGGAATACGCAATATAATTATAGCTCTTATTTTATGGGTCATGTTAATAATAAAAGGTTTGGATAGAAATATGTTTGATATACTGTACTCGGTCTGATCATTGGAAATGGAAGCCAAGTCCATGTTCGAACGGATGCTGGAGTGCTGAGCTACATCTCGCCCCTTTGTCAAGTGTGTAGTTACCCGTTCAAATTTGTATAATTGATAATTAATGCCAAAATACTAGCCCATGGGGCTAACGTGCGTACAAGTATCGAAACATTGGAGCGGTGAGATATTGTTTAATCGTAAGCGAAACAAGCATACGTCAGAGCAAAAACCAATAAATCATGAACTCAATCAAGTAAGGAGGTATTTGTAATTCCATGAACGCTGCAATGAATGACTCCATAGAAAATAGGATGGAAACCCCCTGTTTTCTATGCGTCTGGAAGTCCTGGCAAACTAAAGCTCCAGTGTTTTGACAGTTTCATTACTGTTACTTGCTTTTGAATATGGTAACTTTTTTTATCTCGATAACTTTTTTTATGATGACTAACGGAAGCAAAGTTTAAAAAAAGTTAATTAGAATATCAACAGAATTAAAGAAGTACACCATGTTTGAAGGTGTCTCGAACGTAATTGATGACAACACCTAGTGCAAAGGCATAACTTTTCCGTTTGGTAGTCAACCCAGCAAAACTATAAAACTATGGATTTCCATCAGGAATCATTATCAAAAACATTCAAAACACAAAGTACTTTACAAACCAGTCTTCTTCAAACCATTTATTGCACCATTCTATAATTTTACCTTTGATGCTAACATAATACTTTAATTTTGTACAGGTATGTGTAATCATGGTGCTCTAAAATTCTAAAACTCTCCTCCCGCAGATATTTTGGAAGCTTTGCTGAAATTGTCATTCACTGTTGGGGGAGGATCAGATCGTATCCGTTACACAGCTGACGGCAGGCTTGTGAATACTTTCACAATTAGAAGAGCAGCTAAAGAAGGTCTGGTACAGGTGAGCCTTACTTATTTGAATTTTGCTATTTGGGTATTTTTTTTATAGAGTAGAACAGGTTGTTGAATCAGTAGAACTTCAAAAGTTCAAACTTGCAGTAAAGGTTATGTTAAACAGGCTAACATAAGTCTTTTTATAGTTTATACTGTATATGAAATATGTTTTAATGTTGTTACTGTTTTTAGAATATTTTGTTAATTATTTCTCATATCGTTTGTTTCCTTATTTCCTTTACTTACTAGGCTATTTTTCCCTGTTGGAGCCCCTTGGCTTATAGCTTCTTGCTTTTCCAGCTAGGGTTGTAGCTTAGCTAATAATAACATCTTTTATTGATTCTCAAATTTCTTTAATTGTATCAATATTAGTCAAGTAATTTTACTTATCTTTATTTCTATTTTAATTTAATGCCCAGTTAACTTTCTGGTATATAATGCCCTTGTACTTAGTAATGTCTGATGCTTCTTATTCATGTTAAGCTTGAAAGGACAGAGAGAAGAATATTAGACTGGAGTTTTGAAAAAGAGAATATTTAAGAAAGGAGAGAAGAGGCTATGACTCACAAAACCATTTTTTTTCTTTAACAAGGAACTATATTTTTGCCTTCATAACCTAAGTAACATTTCTGCAATGTTATCTATTCTTCATATGTATTTTCTGAAAAAGCAGGTTGATTTACAAAGCCTTCACACGTGCCCCATTTTTTAGAACTTCCTCTTTCATCTCTGTAATATCATAACAATAATATACGGTAGTAATTGCAATGAGATACTTATGGTTGAATTTCCTCAGGTGGGTGTGTACAGAGAAGACACTGGTGTGGTTTGGAACAATCCCGGAGAAGTGTGGGCTGTGGAGAGGACTCGGTGGCGGGAGGGAAGAACTCTCCCTCTCATGGCGATGCAAGAGACCCTTAGCAATGATTACCAGGTGGAGGCTGTGCTACTGACCCATGAGGTTAGTTAAGTCAAAGCTTAAACTCATTTTTAAAGACTGTTCTGCTTATGAATTTCTGTTTTGGATTTTCACTATTGTTGTGAATGTTAGTCACCAGAATTTGATATTTTGGGTGGAGAAAAATAATAATTAATTTTTTACTTTACATACTGTAAAATTGAATAGGGTCATATGTAGTAAATTCATCCACATGCTGGCTCTTTAAAACACATTTTGACCCACTGCCAGATTCTCATGGTCTATCAAAAGTTTCTATATTTTCCGAGATTATGTGCTATCAATGAATGGTGTTGACCTTTCCTTGTTGGCTACTGGCCAGGAATATTTACTATTCATTATACATTTTAAAGGAATTGGAGCTTACTAAAACTTGTTTTAGTATGATTGATCTAGAAGAATCCTACAATGATCATTACAATACTGTACATATTAATTTCCCTGATGTTTTGCCTAGTTCTAGTTTATAATTTAGTAAAGGTTCTAATGGTACACAAAGCTTTTTAGAGTAGTTATCCTCCCTGCGAGCATTTGTCTCTCTGTTGCTTCATATCCTATGTTATTGAGCTGTTGAACAGAAAACCTGTAAGCCAAAGTATCATGGTAGCAGTTAATAAACTTGCTTGATTAAAGAAAGTTGAAGATATCCACCATACACAGTAATAATTGTTGAAAAGTATCACTCATAAGATCCACTGTTACAAAAATAATCACCTCTAGGTACCTACAGTACCTTGAATCTGTCCGTCGAGGGAATTTGAGTAGCATAAATTAAACTTTCCTTGAGTCCAAACCAATCTTATGGCAAGCAATTTGAAACAATTAGGATCTGTGAAGTCAACAGAGAATGGTATTAGTTTAAAATATTGTACAGTTGGCTTCATTAATTCCAGTACACTTCATTGAAGGCTAAAACGACCTCTTGACAGTTGTATATTGTAGCAAGGTTCGCTGCGTTTATCAAAAGAGAAACTGTTGGCAACGCTGCCTGTAAAGAAAAGTCAGTAAGCTTGTAAACACGTAATCAAAAGAATTAGCAAATAGGCATATTTTTTTACACCTTACTTCATAAAATCGATAAAAATACTATTAATTACGTGTTTACAAGCTTGACAACCTGGACACAGCGATATCTGCTACTATGTACAGCTGTCAAAGGTCTAATTAGCTTCTCGTGAAGTGTATTAGAATTAATGAAGCCAACTGTACCATCAGGTAAATGTTTCGGGCACGCACAGTAATGACTTTTACACCACTCAAGGCCCCTCTTCCAGTGATCGCAGATTTCTTGTACTGTACTACAGTACCTCCGTAAGGAGAAACTCTACTCAGTTTCTGTGATAAGAGCTGTTGCTCGGCCTTGAGCTAAGTGTAAACTTAACAGGGTAGACATTTCTTCTTTGGAGGAAATTTCATTGCTCTTACAAAAATTTGAGTAGTCCAGCCCTCCTGCTCGGAATACAGTCAATCTTCTAGCCTCATTAAAAAAAGGCGCCCTTTGAACTGTTGAGACAAAATTATGATAAGGACCTTCTGCCGAGCGAGTGAGCTAGCTTCATGCGCTTTCGTTCAACATCACCCATTCAAAGGGGTGGAGGGAGGTCTCTCTTGGGTTCGTAGCCGAGAATCGGAACCTGTCGATGTCTGATTGAACTTTTTATCTTGAAAGATTACAAGTCTAAATGGGGTAACTGAGGACCCTGATCAACTCCTACCGTATCCTGTTAGGGCATTTAGGTCCTACCTCAAGCTTACTAGGTCTTCAAGGCCTCACCTGCAAAATTTGTTCATCAGCACAGAAAGTGATTGGCAAGTGACTGGCAAGACCCATGGATACTTTCACCATGGGACCTGTAGTTGCTACTCAGCAGGTGGTTTAGTTATCTCTGCTCTGTAACTGAACCAGTATCTGTAGATCAAAGTCTGGAATAAAAGGGGAGAGAGTGACTGGCCTACTTTTCCATTTTCCCCCTGCTTGTGATACACCCTCAGAAACCTCGCCATTTGGACTTGATCTAAAGATAGGTAAGCTCATTTTTCTTAAAGCATTCAAATGTGTATCACATTCTATTCTTTTCATATTCTGTGAGGGAGAATGTTTTGTGACCAAGCAAACTTTCTCCTTTTTAAATGACCATAGCTTCATTTTGACCTCAAGGTTGAGTCGAAACATAGTGTTCTGGCCTTAGCTCAGTATAACCTGATGCTTCTCTGGTTCACAAGGTGTAAGAGCACAAGTTAAACATTGACTCAATGCTAGATCTGTTTAGTTCCCGCCTAATGATGAGTCTCCCGTATACAGGACGATGGTTTGTTTTGGAACAAATGCCAAGTTTTTAGGTTACAGTAATTTGTATTTTTCCTAACTATAGAAACCCGAGGTCTTTGCCCATGCTTTCCCTCCAACACTAGCCCCCAAAGTAAGTCCTGGTTGCAATCCAATTGAAGTTACAGTGAGCTACATGGGCTGATTGCCTAGCCCCTACCAGGAGGTAACTACCTTGCCAGTTGTTACACCTCCTTTAAAGTTTTAGCTGCTGCATTCCAGCCTTCAGTAGTATCCATCTCCTATAATAAAGGATTCAGCTTTGTATAGTTAAGAAAAATACAAAATCATCTTTAAAATTTGTTATTTTTATTGTGTAATTGGCTGAAATGCTTAACCTTGCCTTTTCAGGATTACGTTGGTCGCACATGGGCATTTACTGTTCTTGTAGTTGCCTCTCTCGGCGTCATCTCTGCCCTTTACGTATGCATCTACGTGGCACTTCGCGTCTGCGATGGGACACTAAATGGCTCCCAGGTAAAGTATCTGGAATACCTCCTCAGTTTTGCACAGAGATTAATAGTTCGTTAATATGGGTTTCATATTTAATTTATATTATGCACATTTGAATTGCTTTCAGAAGTCTTGGACTTTATTTTCAGAAGTGAACCATATATTTTTTAATTACATGAAATGCAAAGGCTACACTTGTACAATTTTTAAAATAAAATTTTTCTTTCTTGCAGGTACTGGGAGCAGTCCTTCTCATGGGAGTAATGGGAGTTTATTCATCCTGTGTGGTCTACGTTTTGCCGCCTTCGCCTATTACGTGCGCGTTGCGGCAATGGGCACCGCCTTTGTGCTTGGCCCTCTGCTACGGCGTCATTCTAGTTAAATGCATGCACCTCAGAGCACTCGTTTCCTTGGGTCTTGGAGGGGAGGTGAGTAATTTACCGAATTATGTGATGACACTGACATTGGAATTCCACAGAACAGGACTAGCCAATCCAGTATACTTAAACCAGTGCAGTTATAATAGTCCCATGTAACCGAGTCTGTCAAATGCAAATGAATCAAACCTTATTTGAGGCTTGAGGCAATACATATGTAACTGAATCAGTGAAATGCACTTAAATCTAATTTCGTGCAATATATATGATCAATTTATTGCTTATATGCAAGGACATTGCACTGTAATACAACTAAATTTAGATTTCGAGGCAAAGAACGAAGGTAACATGGATCCTTATATCCTTCTTCTCGGTAAAGTAAGCGCCCTTAAGCAACAGTTTTTATTTGGGGAGATGGCATTTCAGAGTGTAAGATGCTTTTGAATTTTTATTTAATCGATCTTTAGAAGCAGCAATATGAACATCAGGGAAGGTTGATAGAAATATTATTTATTTATTTTGAGGTCTTCATTGAACATATGCTACTCCATAGCATAGCCACAATCTCTTTTAGCATGAGGCTCAATACTACACAGTATTCTAGAAGTTTTATTCCAGCTGTGACCAAGTTGTGGAATGATCTTCCTAATCGGGTAGTTGAATCGGTAGAACTTCAAAAGTTCAAAAAGTTGCAGAAAATGTTTTTATGTTGACCAAGCTGACATGAGTCATCTTATAGATTACATATGATATATCTGTTTTGACGTTAGTAGTTTACATATGACATATGTGTTTTGACGTTGTTACTGTTTTTTAGCATGATTTATTGTTAATTTGTTCTCATCATTTACTTATTTCCTTTCCTCACTGGGCTATGTTTCCCTATTAGAGCCCTTGGGCTTATAGCATCTTGCTTTTCCAACTAGGGTTGTAGCTTGGTTAGTAATAATATGTTATTTTCATTAGTAAAATAAATTTTTGAATATACTTACCCGGTGATCATATAAGCTGTCAGCTCTGCTGCCCGACAGAAAAACCTAAGGACAAAATACGCCAGCGATCGCTATACAGGGGGGGGGGTGTACATCAACAGCGCCATCTGTCGAGCAGGTACTCAAGTACTCCATGTCAACACAGAACCAATTTTCTCCTCGTCCCACTGGGTCTCTATTGGGGAGGAAGGGAGGGTCCTTTAATATATGATCACCGGGTAAGTATATTCAAAAATTTATTTTACTAATGAAAATAACATTTTTCAATATTAAACTTAGCCGGTGATCATATAAGCTGATTCACACCCAGGGGGGTGGGTAGAGACCAGCATTATATGTTACATTTAAGAGCTAAGTATTTTGTATTTCATTTTAGCAGTTATTCAAAATAACAAACATAAAATAAATAAGTACCTGGTAAGGAAGTCGACTTGAACAATTACTCTGCCTTTTTAAGTACGTCTTCCTTACTGAGCCTCGCGATCCTCATAGGATGCTGAGCGACTCCTAGGAGCTGAAGTATGAAGGGCTGCAACCCATACTAAAGGTCCTCATCAAAACCTCTAATCTAGGCGCTTCTCAAGAAAAGAATTTGACCACCCGCCAAATCAACCAGGATGCGAAAGGCTTCTTAGCCTTCCGGACAACCCAAAAACAACAATAAAAAACATTTCAAGAGAAAGATTAAAAAAGTTATGGGATTATGGGAATGTAGTGGTTGAGCCCTCACCCACTACTGCACTCGCTGCTACGAATGGTCCCAGGGTGTAGCAGTTCTCGTAAAGAGACTGGACATCTTTAAGATAAAATGACGCGAACACTGACTTGCTTCTCCAATAGGTTGCGTCCATTATACTCTGCAGAGATTTGTTTTGTTTGAAGGCTACTGAAGTTGCGACAGCTCTAACTTCATGTGTCCTTACCTTCAGTAAAGCATGGTCTTCCTCATTCAGATGGGAATGAGCTTCTCGAATCAAAAGTCTGATATAATAGGAAACTGCATTCTTCGACATAGGTAAAGAAGGTTTCTTAATAGCGCACCATAAAGCTTCTGACTGCCCTCGTAAAGATTTAGTTCGTCTCAAATAGTACTTAAGAGCTCTAACAGGGCATAAGACTCTTTCTCGTTCATTTCCGACCAAATTAGAAAGGCTTGGAATATCGAACGATTTAGGCCAAGGACGAGAAGGAAGCTCGTTTTTGGCTAGAAAACCAAGCTGTAAGGAACATGTAGCCGTTTCAGATGAAAATCCGATGTTCCTGCTGAAGGCGTGTATCTCACTGACTCTTTTAGCTGTTGCTAAGCAGACGAGGAAAAGAGTCTTCAAAGTGAGATCTTTAAAGAAGGCTGATTGTAGTGGCTCGAACCTTTCTGACATAAGGAATCTTAGTACCACGTCTAAATTCCAACCTGGTGTGGCCATACGACGCTCCTTCGAGGTCTCAAAAGACTTAAGGAGGTCCTGTAGATCTATGTTGTTGGAAAGATCTAAGCCTCTGTGACGGAAGACTGCTGCCAACATGCTTCTGTAACCCTTGATCGTGGGAGCTGAAAGAGATCTTTCCTTCCTTAGGTATAAAAGGAAGTCAGCTATCTTGAGTTACAGAGGTACTGGTTGAGGATACTGATACCGACTTGCACCAGCTTCGGAAGACTTCCCACTTCGACTGGTAGACTTTAAGAGTGGATGTCCTCCTTGCTCTAGCAATCGCTCTGGCTGCCTCCTTCGAAAAGCCTCTAGCTCTCGAGAGTCTTTCGATAGTCTGAAGGCAGTCAGACGAAGAGCGTGGAGGCTTGGGTGTACCTTCTTTACGTGTGGCTGACGCAGAAGGTCCACTCTTAGAGGAAGTGTTCTGGGAACGTCCACTAGCCATTGCAGTACCTCGGTGAACCATTCTCTCGCGGGCCAGAGGGGAGCAACCAACGTCAACCTTGTCCCTTCGTGAGAGGCGAACTTCTGCAGTACTCTGTTGACAATCTTGAACGGGGGGGAATGCATAAAGGTCTAGATGGGACCAATCCAGAAGAAAGGCATCTATATGAACTGCTGCTGGGTCCGGGATCGGAGAGCAATAAACTGGGAGCCTCTTGGTCATCGAGGTTGCGAATAGATCTATGGTAGGTTGGCCCCACAAGGCCCATAGTCTCTTGCATACATTCATGTGAAGGGTCCATTCTGTTGGGATGATTTGACCCTTCCGGCTGAGGCGGTCTGCCATGACATTCATGTTGCCTTGAATGAACCTCGTTACTAGAGACAGGTTTAGATCTCTTGACCAGGTGAGGAGGTCCCTTGCGATCTCGTATAACGTCATCGAATGAGTCCCTCCTTGCTTGGAGATGTACGCCAAGGCTGTGGTGTTGTCGGAGTTCACCTCCACCACCTTGCCTAGAAGGAGAGACTTGAAGCTTCTCAAGGCCAGATGAACTGCCAGTAGCTCCTTGCAGTTGATATGTAACGTTCTTTGATCCGCGTTCCACGTGCCCGAGCATTCCCGACCGTCCAATGTCGCACCCCAGCCCGTGTCCGATGCGTCCGAGAAGAGAACGTGGTTGGGGGTCTGAACAGCCAGTGGCAGACCCTCTCTGAGGTGAATGTTGTCCTTCCACCAAGTCAGTGAAGACTTCATCTTCTCGGAAATAGGGATCGAGACCGCTTCTAGCATCTTGTCCTTTCTCCAGTGAACAGCTAGATGAAATTGAAGGGGTCGGAGGTGCAGTCTCCCTAACGCAATGAACTGGTCCAGTGATGAAAGCGTCCCTATCAGACTCATCCACTGTCTGACTGAACATCGGTCCTTCTTTAGCATGTTCTGGATGCATTCTTGGGCTTGACTGATTCTGGGGGCCGACGGAACTGCCCGAAAAGCTTGACTCTGAATCTCTATTCCTAGGTACACTATAGTTTGGGATGGGACGAGTTGGGACTTTTCCATATTGACCAGGAGACCCAATTCCTTGGTCAGATCCAGAGTCCATTTTAGATTCTCCAGACAGCGACGACTTGACGAAGCTCTTAGAAGCCAGTCGTCCAAATAGAGGGAGGCTCTGATGTCTGCTAAATGCAGGAATTTGGCAATATTCCTCATCAGTTTCGTAAAAACAAGAGGCGCCGTGCTTAGGCCAAAGCACAGGGCTTGAAATTGGTATACAACCTTCCCGTAAACGAACCTTAGAAAAGGTTGGGAATCTGGGTGGATGGGGACGTGAAAGTACGCGTCCTTTAGGTCTAACGAGACCATCCAGTCTTCCTTCCTGACCGATGCTAGAACCGACTTTGTCGTCTCCATGGTGAACGTCTGCTTGGTGACAAAGACATTCAGAGCACTGACGTCTAGCACCGGTCTCCACCCTCCTGTCTTCTTCACGACTAAGAAGAGACGGTTGTAGAAGCCCGGGGATTGATGGTCCCGGACTTTGACTACCGCTCCCTTTTGTAGTAAGAGAGACACCTCTTGCTGCAAAGCTAGTCTCTTGTCCTCCTCTCTGTACCTGGGAGAGAGGTCGATGGGAGTTGTTGCTAGAGGGGGCTTGCGCAAGAATGGAATCTTGTACCCCTCTTTGAGTAACTTCACAGATTGTGCGTCTGCGCCCCTGTTCTCCCAGGCCTGCCAGTAGTTCTTGAGCCTGGCTCCCACTGCTGTCTGAAGAAGGTGGCAGTCAGACTCTGCCTTTAAAGGACTTGGAACCTTTCTTCTTGCTCCCACGTTGACCTTCGGCACGAGCACCTCCTCTGCTGGAGGCTCTGCCACGAAAGGGCGGAATGAACATTGACGCTGGAGTATCCATCCTGGGTCTAGACACGGAGGGCAAAGGGGTGGCTTTGCGTGCGGATGAAGCAACCAGGTCATGTGTGTCCTTTTGAATCAAGGAGGCAGCAATCTCCTTGATCAACTCCTCAGGGAAGAGGCACTTCGAGAGAGGAGCAAACATAAGCTCCGATCTTTGACATGGGGTTACTCCAGCTGACAAGAACGAGCAAAGGTGTTCCAGTTTCTTGAGGACCCCGGAAACGAAAGAAGCCGCAAGCTCACTAGAACCATCCCGTATGGCTTTGTCCATGCAGGACATTATGAGCATGGAAGTTTCCTTGTCAGAAGGGGAGGTCTTCCTGCTCAACGCTCCCAAACACCAGTCCAAAAAGTTAAAAACTTCGAACGCTCTGAATACTCCTTTCATCAGATGGTCTAAATCCGAAGGAGTCCAACAAATCTTGGAACGTCTCATGGCCAGCCTGCGGGGAGAGTCTACAAGACTTGAGAAGTCGCCCTGGGCAGAGGCAGGAACTCCCAAGCCGAGAACTTCTCCCGTGGCATACCAGACGCTAGATCTGGAAGCAAGCTTGGCAGGGGGAAACATGAAAGCTGTCTTCCCAAGTTGCTTCTTGGACTGCAACCAATCTCCCAACACTCTTAAAGCTCTCTTGGACGAGCGGGCGAGGAAGAGCTTCGTAAAGGCAGGTGCGGATGACTGCGTGCCTAAAGCGAACTCAGAGGGAGGAGAGCGTGGTGCTGCAGACACAAACTGATCAGGATATAAATCCTTGAACAGTGCAAGCACTTTCCTAAAGTCCAAGGAGGGAGGCGTGGTCTTGGGTTCGTCGATGTCCGTGTGCGGGTCGTCAAGATGTGCAGCGTCGTCATCATCAGAGAGTCCATCGTCTGAATGTTGAGGAGGAAGCGGCAAAGGAGTAGGAATCAGCTGGTCGGCTGAGTCCGGCAGCACGGGTGCATGCGTGACTGCACTGGACGCAACGTCATGGAACTGTTGGTCAGTCTGTGAGCTGGCAACAACCATAGCTGTGTGGGGAAGCAAAGCTTCTACTCCTGACTGTCTAGTCTGCTGCGGGCGAGTAGTGGTAACCACAGTGGGTTGCGGAGGTTGACGCACAGCGTCAAAACAAAGCAACTTATCTCCACCCTCCTGTTGTTGTGGTAACTCGCGAACGTCAATGGAGGGTTCCGTGCGTCTGTGAACGTCAATGTGCGGCTGGCAGGGTACACTGCGCATGGGTGGTGGGACTCTCACAGCTGGAGTGCGGGAGAAGGTAGCCTCAGCGTCTACTGTACGCACAACCGCGGTTGGTTGTAGGCTAACGGGTGCAGCGTCAACCTTCTCCGCACGATACTCCTGCATAAAAGATGCTAACTGTGTCTGCATAGACTGTAGCAAAGACCACTTAGGGTCTACAGCAGCAGGTGCGGCAACAGACGGTGTTACTGCCTGTTGCGGTACCACTTTGCCTCTCTTAGGAGGTGTGCAGTCATCGGAAGACTGCAGCGAGTCCGAACTGACCCAGTGGCTACACTTGGGCCGTTGGACTTGCGCGGAAGGGACCTTGCGTTTGAGAGGCCGTGAGACCTTGGTCCATCGTTTCTGGCGTGAAACCTCTTCCGCAGACGAGGAATGAACGGGCTCTCTCGTCTTCTTGTGGGTGGGGCGATCTTGGCAAGATACGTCCGAAACCACGGAGGGAACGTCTGTCCGCTGATTAAAGCCTGTCGAACCCTTTGGTCGTACGACATTGCTTCTCCCCTGGGCTTGGGAGCTTGCAAGAGGTCCCGGACTGGGAGGACGACAGGCACGAACAGACGCACCCTCAAGCGCAACAATAACACTTTTCACAGCACTACCACTAACTTCACTTCCCACTGCACTCTTACCCTTCAACTCCCTGATGTCAGCCATGAGTTGGTTGCGGTCACTCGCCAATGACTCGACTCTCTCACCCAGAGCCTGGATGGCACGCATCATATCTGCCATCGAAGGTTGTTGAGTGCTAGAAGGGGGATCAGGAGTAACCACTACAGGGGAAGGAATAGGTTGTGGGGCATGGGGAGAGGAAAAATCAACTGAGCGAGATGAACTCCTCCTGACTCTATCTCTCTCTAGCCTACGTGAATATTTAAGGAATTCGAGAAAATCGAATTCCGAAAGCCCAACGCATTCCTCACACCGATCTTCCCATTGACAGGATTTACCCCGACAATTGGAACAAATGGTGTGAGGATCGATAGAGGCCTTCGGAAGACGCCTTGAACAGTCCCTAGCACTACACTTCCTGTATTTGGGGACTTGAGAAGGGTCAGACATCTTGAATTAGTCAAAGGGGGAATTCAAAATCTATCCAAGTCGTCAACAAATAATCCAAAATTCAAACAAAGAATGCAAGGAAGTATTGAAGATAACCTCTGCAAAGCGAAAGCTAAAAAACTAGAAATGAGTACTTCACCAAAACTGTGAAAATCAATCCAGTAAGCAACAGCGTATTAAGTAGGTCTTGCCAGTGGCACGACAGAGAGAAAATTGGTTCTGTGTTGACATGGAGTACTTGAGTACCTGCTCGACAGATGGCGCTGTTGATGTACACCCCCACCTGTATAGCGATCGCTGGCGTATTTTGTCCTTAGGTTTTCCTGTCGGGCAGCAGAGCTGACAGCTTATATGATCACCGGCTAAGTTTAATACTGAAAAAACAATAATAAATTTAACTCAAGTTCAGACATAAGGAAATTGGTACAAGTTTCCCTAGAATAACGCCAAGCACATCTTTAGCATAAAAAATTCAGTGTGATCGATGAAGAGGTCGCAACTTATCATACATTATATTATTATAATCTCCAATATTAACAGTACATACTATAAAGTTATTTCCTGATACTTTGCCATGGACAGTTAATTTTGCTTACAAGATTTCAAACCTGACAATAAAATAAAATATTCATCAAGTACTTTGACTTCATTATAAACTCAACATATTTTATATAGGCTCTAAGACGAAACACATTTCTTTTCATATACCAAATGGTACAGCTCTTTATTTGTATCATATTTGCATCTACAAAATTTAAAAACTGCTCATCCCTCCTCTCTCCACAAGCAAGACAATTAGGATAGTATCTTCCTTTTCAGATGATGATAAATAATTTCACAGGCAGCTCCGTATGCTTTTCACACTGGACTTTACATTTCTCCATAGATGAAAATTAGTATTAGAGCATTTAATTATTTTTTTATGATTTAAGCACAGTATTAGGCAGTCATGTGATTTATTTTTAAAATCATATGACTGAAGGAATACCAGTTATACAATAGTTAACTTTATGCACCAAAGAATTAGCAAGGCAAAACACTTCTAAGAAGATGCATTTCGGCAACTTTCAAACCTTGAGGATCTCAATTGTACAACTGAGGCATAGGATTCACAGAGTTCTTAGGTGTTGTTTAGTTGGCGGTATGCCAGCACAGACTTACAGCAGGCAGTAAAAAAAAAATATACATAATAGCAGTAAATTCTTTGGTCCACCTTGATTGATGCTACTATATAACTTATGAGGTTCCTTGACGATAAAATGTCTTGCGTAATTATTACACAAAAACTTTAATCTTGTTTGCATATTGATGGCTTCCTCCACAATGCCAATATAAAATAATACTGTATTGATATTCTATGATTACAATTGGCAACAAAAATCACACTGTAAACTCAATTTTGTATTTAAGTACAGTAACTTTATATAAGTCTAGGGACTTCATATGTCTATAACTCATTATGTAATATTTTTACTATTAAAAGATGTAGAAAGTCGTCCTTGTATTTGGGAATTGCGAGAATGCTTTATGAAATTATCATAATCTAGTATTCTCGAGTAACACCCGCACATCGACTATTGCAACCACATCTATGATGCATTTACTGTACAGTACTTTTAAGTCATATCCTTATGTCAAATTTACATTTTCAGGTTTCACAAGTGAATTTACATATTTCCCTCATCTTCATGGTGGGAGTGGAAGGTGTCCTGTGTATGTTAGGTCATGCTGGAGGCCTGGGTATAGGGGAAGAACCTCTTGTTATTTTAGCCTCGGACGGGAGTCGGCTCTGTGGCCAGAAGAGGGTGGCAACACTTGCCACTCGAATCTACTTGATACTACTGCTTGTTCTGTGTTTGGTCCTTTCTACACTCAACAGGAAGATACATAGGAACCATAATGAGGTAATCATTAATAAACTTTTAGGTTTTGGCCAGTTAAATTATTGATGGTGATATACTGTGACAAAAGGTTCACCTTAAAAAAAAATATATATCTAACTGTATTCTAAATATTTCATAAAGGGTCGTTGGTTGCTTCTGTGCTCCTGCGTGTCGTGCCCTATAGTTGGGTTGTGGTCGGTGATGAGTTTCTTGGCGCCTCTCTCTCTTGATCCACCAACTACCTGCGTAGCTCTACTGGCATTGGCTTCTATAATTCTGGCCTTGGTGTTTATCCCCAAAATGAAAATAATCGCCAGGCAAGCAAGAGAATTCAGGTGAGAAGTATTATTATTACGGAGTGTTTCAAGTAAACTTACCACTGTATCTGGCTCGTATTAAAGTAACAGCTGATTTCTGGGGCAGCTTACACATACTAGATATTTAATTTTCTGTTATGTATTATCTAATTATTCTGAAATATTTCTAAAGTGGGTAAATACTTAGAATTCCATTAAGAAACCATTAACGGCTAATTTACTCAAGACCTGATATGTATGGCCAAACAAGCTAGATTTTCCTCCACTGGTATAACAGCAAAAATAAAATAAATTTACCATTTCCACAGGCACAAAAATCTTGGAGGGACAGCATCCGTTTCCACTATCTTCTCCCACATGGAAGGTTCTGGGCCCTTGGGTGTTGCATCCTTAAAAGATGGTGTGAAACCAGCCTTGAATGAGGAAAGTGTACTTGCCCATTCTCATCATGGCGACACTCTGAATTCATCAAGATCATCAGTGGCCTCTCACCAGAGCTATAGGGCTGCTTTCCATGCAGCTTATGGCTTCCCCCAACCCCAAGAACCTCTGGGAACATCGCCTCGCCACATTATGAAGAACCCTATTTATGACGCCACCCCAGGAGCGTACCCTTGAGTGATTTCAAGTTTGTAGCAAATCAATCTGAGGTTTGTCATGGTTCTAATATTCAAAACATATCAAGTCTTTGTGAGCACAAAGGAATATTATTCAATATTTTGTTAGACAGAATTCATTATAGCAAGAAATTTTTAATACCCTATTCAAGATTTTTTTTTATGTCAATTTTGTTACAAACCTTGCCCTAATTTTTCCAAACCTAGTCATTGCATTTTATTGGAGTTTCTTTTGTGCATCACCAGCATATTATTTGATTTTGCCTTTTTCATCTTCTAATTACTTGAAACAATTAGAGAATAGGTATTATTTGGAGTACAATGTATTATTTAGATATGTTACTCACTAGGCCAAGTAAGTTATAATGAAGCGCACAAAAATAATACCCATTTCATATCACCTGGAATTATATTTTTCTAGGTATATAAACCCTAAGTAAATTTAGAGTTATAGTGTAATGTGGCTTAGCAGAATACTTGTAAGATATACATTTAAATCTGCATCCAGTATTAGAGCATTAATATGATGTTACATAAGGATGAGAGAGGTAAGTAAATTGTAAGATATTTGGACAATAAAGAACTGATACATACAGTTACCTTAAGGAAAGATATGTGTAGCATCTCCACTTCTTGTCATCCCAAAAATAGTTTTGTTTTCTATACTAATGAATATGTTTTACATGTACAAATATATTGTATTCCCCCTTTGTCTTCCTGAAGCTCTTATCAATCTTTCTGAAATAATTTACGAGAAGTGGAAATGTTATGCGAGGTAGAAAAGGTAGTGCAGTACTTCCATACAACGCCGTTGACAATACACAATTACGTTTACAGACGAGAATTCTTCTAGTATTATGTTGTACCAAGATTACAGAAGATATTTGTAAATGCATGTATCATGTTTTAAGTCTCCAAACTTGGTATTACATGACACTGATATAGTACTCTGTAGAAAACCTGAGTAGGTACCTATTATTTTAGGGAAAAATAGAGGGAAAATATTAATGTAAAGACGACAAGCAATGGGTGTAATATCAGTTTTATAAATTCTACATCAAAATATATCTAATCACAGGTATGTTTAGCCATTTGGTTCCAGTGCCTTCAATGCAATTAAATGTCAAATTGACTTTACATCTTCAATTTAGACTGGAGCATCTTGGCGAAAGGCAAAGCCTCAATAACTAATGAAATATTATCTCCTCTACTTGGAGTTTTACTGAAGACACCCATCTGTTTATCGATATTGTTTAGCAAGTGCCTTTTGACAGCTTGTGCCCTTACCTATAAGAGTGGTATGTGTCAAGTATTAATAAAAAGGCCTTAGGTGAAGCTCTGGACTTATCTTTCTCTAACAAACAAAGATAACTCTTATTGTTTAGTGCAGTAATGATTTTAGTACAGTATTAACTATGTAAATCATTGTCAATATAATTATATTTGTGTCAACCACAATGATTCATTTATCATTTAAGTAATCCTTAGCTATTTAGCTGGACTTTTAATCTATATTAAGATAATTTTAGTTTTGTTACCAATATTTATTTAACCTTTAGAGTTATGAAAGAAAGTATAGGCATACTATGCATTTTGTGACTAAAAATATGAATGATGATACAGGTAGAGATGAAAAGGAGTTCACAAAACATTCCAAAAGGATTCATCAAATTTTTGAGTTGTATGATTTTCCTAATAAAAATTGAAAATATTGCTTTCTTTTCTTGTCTCGACAAAATCCACTGTAGTTTTTCTATTTGTTCAAAATGACTTATTGTTATAAAAATAATCCTCCTCCAAATCCTGCTAATGACAGCTTACACTTTTTTTATATTTCTAATTTGTCATACATAATTTTTTTCTTGGCTGTAAATGAAATTCTGTCATCTAAGACTTATTCACAAGATATGAAATCTATGTAATTTCAGATTCAACGAGACTTAAGGAATTATGGTAACTGTAAGTTTATCATATAGACAGGTTCGTTGCCAAGGTTTTTTAAGTCACTGAGATCCTGACTTTAAGACTACCAAAATAGTCACTCTGTCCCTTCTTCGGTTAACTCTTCGAAGGGCAAACCAAAGAAGACCGATAACCTTTGGATTGTAGGGCAAGCTCTCAAGATGGTAGATCACCTGCTTTCCCCAAATTTACCAGAAAGGCTCCTCTTGAGAGGAGCCCAATCTTCAGCTTTGGATATCCTGTTCGTTGTCCTTGCTCCGGCCAAATCTATTCAAATTTCAGATAAGTTGCATAATGTGCTTTTGCCATCTTCACTGCCCATGAATATTGTAGTGTGTCAAAATTGACTTTGTCTCGGACTTTTCTGCCTACTCTGGGAGTGCTGTAAGCAGTTTCTTGGGCTATAGCCCAGTTGAGAGTACTGGTTTGGCTTCTAAGCCAGCGAAGAGCACCCCTGTATTTGTTCAGGCTTTGGTTCCAAAAGATTTTAGCACGAATCTTCCTGAGGCATGCAAGGTTAAGGAGTGCCATCACCAAATGAATCTTTCAGTGGCAGCATTCCACCACACAAAGCGCATACCTCAAGCAAATGAGCCTCCACTTGTGAGTGAGAGCCATACAGGAGCGCGCAACCTAACAGCACGCGACCGTCAGCCATTACCTCAGCCAGGAGCGCAGTTCAACTATGAAAGACTCTTCACAAGAGTAGTACAAGCTAAGAAAAAGTAGCATTTGGAGGACATGCCTCCTGATGTTCTCTATGAGAGAAAAGCTCAAAAGGCAACATCACCGTTGGGGGAACGGCCAGTGCCACTAACCAAGCCCTCAGAGTTGCTTATCATTCCTATTAAGGATTACAAAGGAGTCATGCCCTAAGAATCTTGAACACCCATAGGATTTGCGAGTTGCTCCTCTGAATGTAAAAAAAGGGCATCCACGGCTTACAGACCCTAGACTGGGGCTCCCAAAATTTACATGTGAATATAGGCTCTGTCCTAATAGAGATTGTCTATGGGAGTGTTGAAATCGACCCAAGAGCCATCACCACAACCATGTTCAGTCCCAGACTCCCGGATGAGTGGAACCTCCTCTTTGAATGTTACGTGTCCCCCATATATTTGACCCTTTTTAAAGGGCGAGAAAGTCAGGGAGATGAATAATATTGCTTCAAAAAGGACAATTAAATGGCTGCCATCTATGAGACTCCACAGAGCCACAATGAAATATCTCCTAAGAGTGCAAAACTCTCCCGAGCCTGCAAAGACTTCCCACGACGCAGACTCAATGGATCTTGCAACGGAAAGACCCTTTGAGTCTACATCTACTGAGCCTGAAGGTCTTAGGACTTATCAAAGTCTGAAAACTGCATCTCCAGAAGGCAGACTTCCCAGATAACTTATTCAGGAAAGCACACACATTGAGTTGCCATGGTCAAGTCAGACCAAAAAGACCATCCACAAACTAGAAGCCCAAGTTCCTGCAACCAAAGACTGCGAGCAGCTTATTCCTTGAAGTGAATTCCTCTTGTCTTTTTGAAACAGATGAAATTCTGCATGACAGAGGGAGCTCATCCTTCCCTTAGACCCTGAGGTAGCAAACCTAACCCCAGGGATGTCAGCAGAAAGAATCGCACAACAAGCTTCACTTTTCTCGTCTTCAGAGGCCATGAATATGGAAGCAGCGGCTGTCTGTTTTGTAGGCTTCCTCTTGGTTGGATCCCTAGTCTGATACACACTCATAATTTGCAGTACCTCAGGATACTGAGGTACGAAAGAGGGTATGAGGAGCTTGCCTTTTCAAGTGCAAAGACAGTTAAGTTTTTGGTACACTAGTGGAGCAAATGGGTACCAAAACGAAGCGATGCAATGGTCAACAAGTTCATCAGACACATGGCTTCCAAAGACCTACGAAATGCCTCACTGACACAGGGCGCCTCTTTCTCTCCTTGGATGAAGTTGATGCAATGGTGGCAAAGTAGGAAAAGACGAGTCAGCTTTTTTTTCTTCAGGAGAGCCGTCATCTTCAGACAACATCCTACAGTTCGTACTAAACACAGAACTTGCCCCACAGGCAACTGCCTGTGAGAGAGGCAGACAAACAACAATTTTCAATACAAGACATCAACTGACCAGAAACAGCCCTTTCAACGAAGGCATCAAGTTCTTCGTTAGAGGAGGCAATCCCTCCATGTCACCACCTGTGGGGGGATGCCCGTTGAGTCTATGGAAGGTAGCAATTCCAAGTAGCAGAATCATGGACAGCGGAGGTTTTGCACGTCGGATACTGCCTCTTGTCCTTAGGAGACTCCTAGTTTAGTGAATTTGCTTGAGAGTTCTGACTTTAAAATAGAAGGTATATAATCATATTTCAAGGGAGAAAATGATGCTATAAGCTGAATGAGCAAGTATATCCCTGTTTTTCGCGACAAGTTTAAACCAATAGTATGATTTGTCACATCCCCCCAAAAAGCAAGACTCGCGTATTCACAATAAAAAATACCTTCTTATAAACTTACCTTGTGTAGCACCCTATAGACAGTAGTCCAGTGAAGGTTCTTTGTGTTCTCCAACCAGTTGCAATGCCTTCTTGATAAATCTCATCAGCCTCTTCCGAAATAGTTCTCCATCTTCTATGTATTTTCAGTTTCCATTCTCATCTCTTACTTAAAAACCTATTCTTAACAGTCCTGAAATTAGTCTGGATTTTTAAAGATAATTTATAATATCAGAATCAAAGTGAAAGATGTCCTGTGAATGAAAATATCTTTATTGATAAAATTAAAAATCTTCATCATGAATAAAAAGATCATACAAGAATAATAAAGGCGGCCATGGAAAATTTAGTGTCACGCTACTTTTTGTAAAATTACAGTAAAAAATAAAAAAGAAAAAGAAAAAAAAATATTCATGGAAGACAACACACTATCTAGCTCTTCCCCTGCCACGAGTGAAACTTCCACGTGAAGTTATTCCCCCTCTTCCACGTCCACCGGGACCTCCCTTCACTTTTGGAGGAGGAGACTTTGGACGGAGAGCTTCAATTCTCTCTGTACACCCGGTGGTAGTCTGTCCGCTTGAAAAATATCCTGCGTATACATCAGGGTCAAAGTTACTGCTTGTTAGGCCAGGTCCTATTGTTAACCAACCCGGTCGAATTGTACTATCTCGTCCAAACAAATGTAATCTGCAAAGAAATAAATTACATATATATATGAATTAAATTTTACTGCTGAAGAAGGTGATGAATGCAAGAGTTGATGGGAGAAGTGCAAGAGGAAGGCCAAGGTTTGAGTAGATAGATGGAGTGAAGAAAGCCCTAGGTGACAGGATAGATGTGGAAGAGGCAAAAGAACATACTAGGAATAGAAATGAATGTGACGCAGTTCCATTAGTCCTTGCTACTACCTAGGTGACCACTGAGGTAGTGGAAGTAGGGGAGCCAGCATATGAAGCTTCCTTTGTGGTAGAAAACAGGAGAGGGTGAGCTGTGGCACTCTAACAGTACCCGCCAAACTCGGCTGAGTCTCATCAGGTAAGGAGGAAGAAAATCCCCTTATGTTTCTTTTTAGATGTCAGCTACCTCCCAAAATTGGGGATAAGTGCCATGGTAGGTAGATATATAGCAAGATAGAGCAGTCCATAATAAAACCAAGAACACCTTTATAGTCTACAGCAATGAAATGTTATTTTCATTAGTAAAATAAATTTTTGAATATACTTACCCGATGATCATATAGCTGTCAGCTCTGCTGCCCGACAGAAAAAACCTACGGGCGGAATACGCCAGCAATCGCTATACAGGTGGGGGTGTACATCAACAGCGCCATCTGTCGAGTAGGTACTCAAGTACTCTATGTCAACACAGAACCAATTTTCTCCTCGGTCCACTGGGTCTCTATTGGGGAGGAAGGGTGGGTCCTTTAATTTATGATCATCGGGTAAGTATATTCAAAAATTTATTTTACTAATGAAAATAACATTTTTCAATATTAAACTTACCCGATGATCATATAGCTGATTCACACCCAGGGGGGTGGGTAGAGACCAGCATATATGTTAACCTTAAGAGCTAAGTATTCCGTATTTCATTTTAGCAGTTATTCAAAATAACAAACATAAAATTAATAAGTACCTGGTAAGGAAGTCGACTTGAACAATTACTCTGCCTTTTTAAGTACGTCTTCCTTACTGAGCCTCGCGATCCTCACAGGATGCTGAGCGACTCCTAGGAGCTGAAGTATGAAGGGCTGCAACCCATACTAAAGGACCTCATCACAACCTCTAATCTAGGCGCTTCTCAAGAAAGAATTTGACCACCCGCCAAATCAACCAGGATGCGAAAGGCTTCTTAGCCTTCCGGACAACCCAAAAAAACAACAATAAAAAGCATTTCAAGAGAAAGATTAAAAAAGGTTATGGGATTATGGGAATGTAGTGGCTGAGCCCTCACCCACTACTGCACTCGCTGCTACGAATGGTCCCAGGGTGTAGCAGTTCTCGTGTAAAGAGACTGGACATCTTTAAGGTAAAATGATGCGAACACTGACTTGCTTCTCCAATAGGTTGCATCCATTACACTCTGCAGAGATCTGTTTTGTTTGAAGGCCACTGAAGTTGCGACAGCTCTAACTTCATGTGTCCTTACCTTCAGCAAAGCATGGTCCTCCTCATTCAGATGGGAATGAGCTTCTCGAATTAAAAGTCTGATATAATAAGAAACTGCATTCTTTGACATTGGTAAAGAAGGTTTCTTAATGGCACACCATAAAGCTTCTGATTGTCCACGTAATGGCTTAGTCCGTTTCAAATAGTACTTGAGAGCTCTTACTGGGCATAGTACTCTTTCTTGTTCATTTCCAACCAAACTAGCAAGGCTTGGAATTTCGAACGATTTGGGCCAAGGACGAGAAGGAAGTTCGTTTTTGGCTAGAAAACCAAGCTGTAAGGAACATGTAGCCGTTTCAGATGTAAATCCAATGTTCCTGCTGAAGGCGTGTATCTCACTGACTCTTTTAGCTGTTGCTAAGCAGACGAGGAAAAGAGTTTTCAAAGTGAGATCTTTAAAAGAGGCTGATTGAAGTGGCTCGAACCTTGCTGACATAAGGAATCTTAGTACCACGTCTAAGTTCCAACCTGGTGTGGCCAACTGACGCTCCTTCGTGGTCTCGAAAGACTTAAGGAGGTCCTGTAGATCTTTGTTGTTAGACAGATCTAAGCCTCTGTGACGGAAGACTGCTGCCAACATGCTTCTGTAACCCTTGATCGTGGGAGCTGAAAGGGATCTTTCCTTCCTTAGGTATAACAGGAAGTCAGCTATCTGAGTTACAGAGGTACTGGTTGAGGATACTGATTTGGACTTGCACCAACTTCGGAAGACTTCCCACTTCGACTGGTAGACTTTGAGAGTGGATGTCCTCCTAGCTCTGGCAATCGCTCTGGCTGCCTCCTTCGAAAAGCCTCTAGCTCTCGAGAGTCTTTCGATAGTCTGAAGGCAGTCAGACGAAGAGCGTGGAGGCTTGGGTGTACCTTCTTTACATGCGGCTGACGCAGAAGGTCCACTCTTAGAGGAAGTGTTCTGGGAACGTCTACTAGCCATTGCAGTACCTCGGTGAACCATTCTCTCGCGAGCCAGAGGGGAGCAACCAACGTCAACCTTGTCCCTTCGTGAGAGGCGAACTTCTGCAGTACTCTGTTGACAATCTTGAACGGGGGGAACGCATAAAGGTCTAGATGGGACCAATCCAGAAGAAAGGCATCTATGTGAACTGCTACTGGGTCCGGAATCGGTGAACAATAATTTGGGAGCCTCTTGGTCATCGAGGTTGCGAACAGATCTATGGTGGGTTGGCCCCACAATGCCCATAGTTTGTTGCATACATTCTTGTGAAGGGTCCACTCTGTTGGGATGATTTGACCCTTCCGGCTGAGGCGGTCTGCCATGACATTCATGTCGCCTTGAATGGACCTCGTTACAAGGGATATGTTTCGATCTCTTGACCAGGTGAGGAGGTCCCTTGCGATCTCGTACAACTTCATCGAATGAGTCCCTCCTTGCTTGGAGATGTACGCCAGTGCTGTGGTGTTGTCGGAGTTCACCTCCACCACCTTGCCTAGAAGGAGGGACTTGAAGCTTCTCAAGGCCAGATGAACTGCCAGTAGCTCCTTGCAGTTGATGTGTAACTCGCTTTGAACCGCATTCCACGTGCCCGAGCATTCCCGACCGTCCGCACCCCAGCCCGTGTCCGATGCGTCCGAGAAGAGAAGGTGGTCGGGGGTCTGAACAGCCAGTGGCAGACCCTCCCTGAGGAGAATGTTGTTCTTCCACCAAGTCAGTGACGACTTCATCTTCTCGGAAATAGGAACTGAGACCGCTTCTAGCGTCTTGTCCTTTCTCCAGTGAGCAGCTAAGTGAAATTGAAGGGGGCGAAGGTGGAGTCTGCCTAACGCGATGAACTGGTCCAGTGATGAAAGCGTCCCTATCAGACTCATCCACTGCCTGACTGAACACCGGTCCTTCTTCAGCATGGACTGGATGCATTCTTGGGCTTGACTGATTCTGGGGGCCGACGGAAAAGCCCGAAAAGCTTGACTCTGAATCTCCATTCCTAGGTAAACTATAGTTTGGGATGGGACGAGTTGGGACTTTTCTAAATTGACCAGGAGACCCAATTCCTTGGTCAGATCTAGAGTCCACTGTAGATTCTCCAGACAGCAACGACTTGACGCAGCTCTTAGAAGCCAGTCGTCCAAATAGAGGGAGGCTCTGATGTTTGCTAAATGCAGGAATTTGGCAATATTCCTCATCAGTTTGGTAAAAACTAGAGGTGCCGTGCTTAGGCCAAAGCACAGGGCTTGGAACTGGTATACGACCTTCCCGAAAACGAACCTTAGAAAAGGTTGGGAATCTGGGTGGATGGGGACGTGAAAGTACGCGTCCTTTAGGTCTAACGAGACCATCCAGTCTTCCTTCCTGACCGATGCTAGAACCGACTTTGTCGTCTCCATGGTGAACGTCTGCTTTGTGACAAAGACATTCAGAGAACTGACGTCTAGCACCGGTCTCCACCCTCCTGTCTTCTTCGGCACTAAGAAGAGGCGGTTGTAGAAGCCCGGGGATTGATGGTCCCGGACTATGACTACCGCTCCCTTTTGTAGTAAGAGAGACACCTCTTGCTGTAAAGCTAGCCTCTTTTTCTCCTCTCTGTACCTGGGAGAGAGGTTGATGGGAGTCGTTGCTAGAGGGGGCTTGCGCAAGAATGGAATCTTGTACCCCTCCCTGAGTAACTTCACAGACTGTACATCTGCGCCCCTGTTCTCCCAGGCCTGCCAGTAGTTCTTGAGCCTGGCTCCCACTGCTGTCTGAAGAAGGTGGCAGTCAGACTCTGCCTCTAGAGGACTTGGAACCCTTCTTCTTGTTCCCACGTTGATTTCCGGCACGAGCACCTCCTCTGCTGGAGGCTCTGCCACGAAAGGGCGGAATGAACCTTGACGCTGGAGTGTCCATCCTAGGTCTAGGTACGGAGGGCAAAGGGGTGACTTTGCGTGCGGATGACGCCACCAGGTCATGGGTGTCTTTCTGGATCAAGGAGGCAGCAATCTCCTTGATCAACTCTTCAGGGAAGAGACACTTCGAGAGTGGAGCAAACATTAGCTCCGACTTTTGACATGGGGTGACTCCAGCTGACAAGAAGGAGCAAAGGTGATCTCGCTTCTTGAGAACCCCAGACACGAAAGAAGCCGCAAGCTCACTAGACCCATCCCTAATGGCTTTGTCCATGCAGGACATGATGAGCATGGAAGTTTCCTTATCAGAAGGGGAGGTCTTCCTGCTCCTAGCTCCCAAACACCAGTCCAGGAAGTTAAAGACCTCGAAAGCGCGGAAAACTCCCTTCATAAGATGGTCCATGTCCGAAGGGGTCCAGCAAATCTTGGAGCGTCTCATAGCCAGCCTGCGGGGAGAGTCTACCAGACTTGAGAAGTCGCCCTGGGCAGAGGCAGGAACCCCCAAGCCGAGAACTTCTCCCGTGGCATACCAGACGCTAGATCTGGAAGCAAGCTTGACCGGGGGAAACATGAAGGATGTCTTCCCCATTTGCTTCTTGGACTGCAACCACTCTCCCAGAACTCTTAAAGCTCTCTTGGACGAGCGAGCGAGTACGAGGTTCGTAAAGGCAGGAGCTGCTGACTGCATGCCTAAAGCGAACTCAGAGGGAGGCGAGCGTGGTGCTGCAGACACAAACTAGTCTGGATATAAATCCTTAAAGAGAGCAAGCACTTTCCTAAAGTCTAAGGACGGAGGCGTGGTCTTGGGTTCTTCGATGTCCGAGTGTTGGTCGTCAAGATGTGCAGCTTCGTCATCATGAGAGATACCATCGTCTGAATGTTGAGGAGGAAGAGGCAACGGAGTGGGCTGGACGGCTGAGTCCGGCAGCACGGGTGCATGCGTGGCTGCACTGGACCCAACATCATGCCACTGTTGGTCAGTCTGAGAACTGGCAACAACCAAAGCTGAGTGGGTGCGCAAAGAGTCTACTCCCGACTGTGGAAGGATAGCGGAGACCACCGTGGGTTGCGGAGGCTGACGCACCGCGTCAAAACACGGCAGCCTAACTCCACCCTCCTGTTGTTGTGGTAGCTCACGCACGGCAACGGAGTGCTCCGTGCGTCTGTGAGCGTCAGCATGCGTCTGGCAGGGTCGACTGCGCATGGGTGGAGGAGCTCTCACAGCCGGAGTGTGGGAGCAAGCAGCCTCAGCGTCTGCTGGGCGCACAACCGTGGCAGGTTGTAGGCTAACGGGTGCAGCGTCAACCTTCTCCGCAGCCGGAATGTGGGAGCAGGCAGCCTCAGCGCGAGCTGGGCGCACAACCGTCGCAGGTTGTAGGCTAACGGGAGCAATGTCAACCTTCTCCGCACGAAACTCCTGCATAACCGCAGCTAACTGAGTCTGCATAGACTGCAGTAAAGACCACTTAGGGTCTACAAAAGCGGCAACAGACGGAGCTACTGTCGTTGAGACTGAGGGTCTAAAACAGCGGGTGCGGCAACAGACGGAGTTACTGCCTGTTGCGGTACCACTTTGCCTCTCTTGGGAAATGTGCAGTCGTCGGAGGACTGCAGCGAGTCCGAACTGACCCAGTGGCTACACCTGGGCCGTTGGACTAGCTCGGAAGGGACCTTACGCTTAAGAGGCCGTGAGACCTTGGTCCATCGTTTCTGTCTAGAAACCTCTTCCGCAGACGAGGACAAAATGGGCTCACTCGTCTTCTTGTGGGTGGGACGATCTCGGTAAGATACGTCCGAAACCACGGAGGGTACGTCTGTACGCTGATTAAAGCCTGTCGAACCCTTTGGTCGTACGACATTGCTTCTCCCCTGGGCTTGGGAGCTTGCAAGAGGTCCCGGACTGGGAGGACGACAGGCACGAACAGACGCACCCTCATGCGTAACACTGACACTTTTCACTGCACTGACACTCACTTCACTTCCCACTGCACTTTTACCTTTCAACTCTCTGACGTCAGCCATGAGTTGATTGCGGTCATTCGCCAATGACTCGACTCTCTCACCTAGAGCCTGAATGGCACGCATCATATCCGCCATTGAAGGTTGATGAGAGCTAGCAGGGGGGTCGGGTGTAACCACTACAGGGGAAGGAATAGGTTGAGGGGCATGGGGAGAGGAAAAATCAATTGAGCGAGACGAACTCCTCCTGATCCTATCCTTCTCTAGCCTACATGCATATTTCAGGAATTCTTGAAACCCGAATTCCGAAAGCCCAGCGCATTCCTCACATCGATCTTCCAATTGACAGGCTTTACCCCTACAATTGGAACAAATGGTGTGCGGATCGATAGAGGCCTTTGAAAGACGCCTTGAACAGTCCCTAGCGCTACATTTCCTGTACTTGGGGACTTGAGAAGGGTCAGACATCTTGAATTAGGCAAAGGGGGGAATTCAAAATTTATCCAAGTCGTCAACAAATAATCCAAATCCAAAAAAGAATGCAAGGAAGTATTGAAGATAACTTCTGCACAGCGATAGCTAATAACTAGAGATGAATACTTCACCAAATAATGTGAAAATCAATCCAGAAAACAAGAGCATATTCAGTAGGTCTTGCCGGTGGCACGACAGAGAGAAAATTGGTTCTGTGTTGACATAGAGTACTTGAGTACCTACTCGACAGATGGCGCTGTTGATGTACACCCCCACCTGTATAGCGATCGCTGGCGTATTCCGCCCGTAGGTTTTTTCTGTCGGGCAGCAGAGCTGACAGCTATATGATCATCGGGTAAGTTTAATATTGAAAAAGAAATGACAATACTAGGCAGTGTGACATCGTGACACCTCCGTAGAATCATATCACTTTGCTACTGAATGCTGTGAAACAAATAACTCCCATAATTCAATAAACCTGGCAATGAGATTAAAAGCTGTCAAATGACAAACCTTCTATCAAAAGTATAGATCCTATTACTGTGTAATGAAAACCACCAAGAGGATTACATTCTGAAAAAAGAAAAAACAAAATATTTGAAACAGGTTACATTAGCACCTTCATTATTTGTACAGACAATGACTGGATAACAATACTACATTGACAGCAATATCTTTAAAAGCATGATCCCTCCTTAGAGTACTATCTTGACTCAGTAAGGGCTCAAGATGAATAAGGAGATATCCTTGACAATGACTATACATAAAAACTGATTGTAGGCCACTGGAGTCATTGTAGCTCTTAGTTAATGTAGTCCAAAAAATATTATAATACGCTGCTATAATGACATGAAGGTCATGGTTTTTTCTAAACAATATGTTGTATTATCATCTCCAAAATCATGTCCTTTGACCTCAAAGGGAGGTAAGTCTCAATAAAAATGTTATTTTGATAATAAAATAAATTTTTGAATATACTTACCCGGTGATTATAATAGCTGCAGCTCTGCTGCTCGACAGAAAACTCTACGGAAAAAATCCGCCAGCGATCGCTATGCAGGTAGGGGGTGTACTTCAACAGCGCCATCTGTCGTCCAGATACCCAGTACTCATTGTAAACAAAGAACTCAATTTTTATTCGGTCCACTGCGTCTCTATTGGGGAGGAAGGGAGGGTCCTTTAATTTATAATCACCGGGTAAGTATATTCAAAAATTTATTTTATTATCAAAATAAAATTTTTCAATATTTAACTTAGCCGGTGATTATAATAGCTGATTCACACCCAGGGGGGTGGGTAGAGACCAGCAATATATGTTTACATTATTATGAGCTAAGGATTTTTTATTTCATTTTAGAAGTTATCAAAATAACAAAAATAAAATAAATAGGTACCTAGTAAGGAAGTCGACTTGAACAATTACTCTGCCTTTTTAAGTACGTCTTCCTTACGGAGCCTCGCGATCCTCTTAGGATGCTGAGAGACCCCTAGGATCTGAAGTATGAAGGGTTGCAACCCATACCACAGGACCTCATCAAAACCTCTAATCTAGGCGCTTCTCAAGAAAAGAATTTGACCACCCGCCAAATCAACCAGGATGCGAAAGGCTTCTTAGCCTTCCGGACAACCCAAAAACAACAATAAAAAACATTTCAAGAGAAAGATTAAAAAGGTTATGGAATTAGGGGATTGTAGTGGTTGAGCCCTCACCCACTACTGCACTCGCTGCTACGAATGGTCCCAGAGTGTAGCAGTTCTCGTAAAGAGACTGGACATCCTTAAGATAAAAAGACGCGAACACTGACTTGCTTCTCCAATAGGTTGCGTCCATTATACTTCGCAGAGATCTATTTTGTTTAAAGGCCACTGAAGTTGCGACAGCTCTAACTTCATGTGTCCTTACCTTCAGCAAAGCTTGGTCTTCCTCACTCAGATGTGAATGAGCTTCTCGTATTAACAGTCTGATAAAATAGGATAAAGCATTCTTTGACATAGGCAAAGATGGTTTCTTAACTGAACACCATAAAGCTTCTGACTGTCCTCGTAAAGGTTTAGTTCGTCTTAGATAGAACTTAAGAGCTCTCATAGGGCATAAGACTCTTTCTAGTTCATTTCCAACCAGATTCGATAGGCTTGGAATATCGAACGACTTCGGCCAAGGACGAGAAGGTAGCTTGTTTTTGGCTAGAAAACCAAGTTGTAGAGAACATGTAGCCGTTTCAGATGAAAATCCGATGTTCCTGCTGAAGGCGTGAATCTCACTGACTCTTTTAGCTGTGGCTAAGCAAACCAGGAAAAGAGTCTTTAAGGTGAGATCTTTAAATGAGGCTGATTGAAGTGGCTCGAACCTTTCTGACATGAGGAATCTTAGTACCACGTCTAAATTCCAACCAGGTGTAGCCAAACGACGCTCCTTCGTGGTCTCAAAAGACTTAGGGAGGTCCTGTAGATCTTTATTGTTGGAAAGATCTAAGCCTCTGTGACGGAAGACTGATGCCAACATGCTTCTGTAACCCTTGATAGTGGGAGCTGAAAGAGGTCGTTCTTTCCTCAGGTATAAAAGGAAGTCAGCTATTTGAGTTACATAGGTACTGGTCGAGGATACAGATACTGACTTGCACCAGTTTCGGAAGACTTCCCACTTCGATTGGTAGACTCTAAGGGTGGATGTCCTCCTTGCTCTAGCAATCGCCCTGGCTGCCTCCTTCGAAAAGCCTCTAGCTCTCGAGAGTCTTTCGATAGTCTGAAGGCAGTCAGACGAAGAGCGTGGAGGCCTTGGTGAACCTTCTTTACATGTGGCTGACGTAGAAGGTCCACCCTTAGAGGAAGCGTTCTGGGAACGTCCACTAGTCATCGAAGTACCTCGGTGAACCATTCTCTCGCGGGCCAGAGGGGAGCAACTAACGTCAACCTTGTCCCTTCGTGAGAGGCAAACTTCTGCAGTACCTTGTTGACAATCTTGAACGGGGGAAATGCATATAGGTCTAGATGTGACCAATCTAGGAGAAAGGCATCTATATGAACTGCTGCTGGGTCCGGGATTGGTGAGCAATATATTGGGAGCCTCTTGGTCATCGAGGTTGCGAAGAGATCTATGGTTGGCTGGCCCCATGTGGCCCAAAGTCTCTTGCACACATCCTTGTGGAGGGTCCATTCTGTTGGAATTATTTGTCCCTTTCGACTGAGGCAATCTGCCATGACATTCAAGTTGCCTTGGATGAACCTCGTTACTAGCGAAATGTTTTGACCTTTTGACCAGGTGAGGAGGTCCCTTGCGATCTCGTACAACGTCATAGAGTGGGTCCCTCCTTGCTTGGAGATGTACGCCAAAGCCGTGGTGTTGTCCGAGTTCACCTCCACCACTTTGCCTTGAAGGAGAGACTTGAAGCTTTTCAAGGCCAGATGAACTGCCAGTAGCTCCTTGCAGTTGATATGCATTGTCCTTTGACTCGAGTTCCAAGTTCCCGAGCATTCCCGACCGTCTAATGTCGCGCCCCAGCCTGTGTCCGATGCGTCCGAGAAGAGAACGTGGTTGGGAGTTTGAACAGCCAGGGGCAGACCCTCTCTGAGGCTGATACTGTCCTTCCACCAAGTCAGGCAAGACTTCATCTTCTCGGAAATGGGGATCGAGACCGCTTCTAGCGTCTTGTCCTTTTTCCAGTAAACAGCTAGGTGATATTGAAGAGGACGGAGGTGTAGTCTTCCTAACGATACGAACTGTTCCAGGGATGATAGTGTCCCTATCACACTCATCCACTGCCTGACTGAACATCGTTCCTTCTTCAGCATGATCTGGATGCATAACTGGGCTTGGCTTGTTCTGGGGGCCGACGGAAAAGCCCGAAAAGCTAGACTGTGAATCTCCATCCCTAAATACACAATAGTTTGGGATGGGACCACTTGAGACTTTTCCATATTGGCAAGGAGACCCAATTCCTTGGTCAGATGTAGAGTCCACTTTAGATCCTTCAGACAGCGACGACTGGAAGAAGCTCTTAGAAGCCAGTCGTCCAAATAGAGGGAGGCTCGGATGTCCGCTAAATGAAGGAATTTGGCTACATTCCTCATCAGCCTCGTAAACACAAGAGGAGCTGTGCTTAGGCCAAAGCACAGGGCTTGAAACTGGTAGACAACCTTTTCGTAAACAAATCTCAGAAAAGGTTGGGAGTCTGGGTGGATGGGGACGTGGAAGTAAGCGTCCCTTAGGTCTAAAGAGACCATCCAGTCTTCCCTTCTGACCGCTGCTTGAACGGACTTTGTGGTCTCCATGGAGAACGTCTGCTTTGTGACAAAGACATTCAGCCCACTGACGTCTAGCACCGGCCTCCACCCTCCTGTCTTCTTTGCCACTAAGAAGAGACGGTTGTAGAAGCCCGGGTTTTGATGGTCCAGGACTTTGACTACCGCTCCCTTTTCTAGTAAGAGAGACACCTCCTGTTTCAATGCTCGTCTCTTGTCTTCCTCTCTGTACCTGGGAGAGAGATCGATGGGAGACGTTGCTAGAGGGGGTTTTCGTACAAACGGGATCTTGTACCCCTCTCTGAGCAACTTCACAGATTGTGCATCTGCGCCTCTCTTCTCCCAGGTCTGCCAGAAGTTCTTGAGTCTGGCTCCCACTGCTGTCTGAAGAAGCTGGCAGTCAGACTCTGCCTTTAAAGGACTTGGTTCCTTTCTTCTTTCCACGTCTCCCTTCGGCACGAGCACCTCCTCTGCTGGAGGCTCTGCCACGAAAGGGCGGAATAAATCGGGACGCTGGAGTGTCCATCCTTGGTCTAGCTGACAAGGTAGGCAAAGGGGTGGCTTTGCGAGCAGAGGAAGCAACCAGGTCATGAGTGTCCTTCTGTATCAAAGAAGCAGCAATCTCCTTAATCAAGTCCTCTGGAAAGAGGCACTTAGAAAGAGGAGCAAACAGAAGTTCGGATCTTTGACAAGGTGTCACTCCAGCTGACAGGAAAGAGCAAAGGTTCTCACGCTTCTTGAGGACTCCGGATACGAACGATGCAGCAAGCTCATTAAGACCCGTCACGTATGGCCTTGTCCATGCAGGACATGATGAGCAAGGAAGTTTCCTTCTCTGTCGGAGAGATCTTCCTGCTTAAAGCTCCCAGACACCAGTCTAGAAAGTTGAAGACCTCAAAGGCTCTAAATATCCCTTTCAAAAGGTGGTCTAGGTCCGAAGATGACCAACATATTTTCGAGCGTCTCATGGCTAGCCTGCGGGGAGAGTCTACAAGACTTGAGAAGTCGCCCTGGGTAGAGGCAGGAACTCCCAAGCCGAGAACTTCTCCCGTGGCATACCAGACGCTTGATCTAGAAGAGAGTCTAGCAGGGGGAAACGTAAAGGGTGTCTTCCCTAGACTCTTTTTGGACTGCATCCATTCTCCTATCACTCGTAAAGCTCTCTTGGACGAGCGTGCGAGGACGAGTCTAGTAAAGGCAGGCGAGGATGACGGTATACCTAAAACAAACTCTGACGGAGGAGAGCGCGGAGCCAAAGACACAAACTGGTCCGGAAACATCTCTTTGAACAGAGCTAAAACTTTTCTAAAGTCCAAAGAGGGTTGCGTGGACTTAGGCTCGTCAAGATCCGAATGTGGTTCATCAACGTGAGCAGCACCATCATCATCCGAAAGTCCATCATCCGAGTATTGAGGAGGAAGCGGCAATGGAGTAGGTAACGGCTGGATAGCTGAGTCCGGTCGCACGGGTGCATGCGTGACTGAGCCAGACGCAACGTCATGGAACTGTTGCCCAGTCTGTGAGCTGGCAACAACCATAGCAGCGCGGGGACGCACAGCGTCTACTCCAGACTGTCTAGCCTGTTGTGGGTGAGCAGTGGCAACCACACTGGGTTGCGGAGGTTGACGCACCGCGTCAAAACAAAACAACTCTGACGGTTGTTGTGCCTCGCGAACGTCAACGGAAGGCTCCGTGCGTCGCTGAACGTCAACATGCGGCTGGCAGGGTACACTGGAACGCATGGGTGGCGGAACTCTCTCAACTGGAGTGCGCAAGAAGGTTGCCTCAGTGTCCACAGGACGCACAACCGAGTGTGTGGTTGGTTGTAGGCAAGAGGCTGGGCAGCAGCAACCTTCTCCGCACGAAAGTCCTGCATCAGAGACGTTAATTGTGACTGCATGTTCTGCAGCAAAGACCACTTAGGGTCTGCAGGAGCAGGTGCGGCGACAGACGGTGTAACTGTCTGAGGCGGTACCGCTTTGCCTCTCTTAGGAGGTGAGCAGTCATCGGAAGACTGCAGCGAGTCCGAACTGACCCAGTGGCTACAGCTGGGCCGTTGGACTTGCGCGGAAGGGACCGACTTGCGCTTTAACGGTCGTGAGACCTTGGTCCATGGTTTCTTGCGAGAAACCTCTTCCGCAGACGAGGTATAAATGGGCTCTCTCGTCTTTGTGCGGCAGGGGCGATCTTGGGAAGATGCGCCCGGTACCACGGAGGGAACGTCTGTTCGCTGATTAAAGCCTCTCGAACCCATTGGTCGTACGACATTGCTTCTCCCCTGGACTTGGGAGCTTGCAAGAGGTCCCGGACTAGGAGGACAACAGGCACGAACAGACGAACCCTCAAGCGCAACACTATCCACAACACTATTACTCACTTTACCACTTCCCACTGCACTTTTACACTTCAGCTCCTTGACGTCCGCCATGAGCTGGTTACGGTCACTAGCCAGGGACTCAACTCTCTCACCCAGAGCTTGGATGGCACGCATCATATCAGCCATCGAAGGTTCCTGAGTGCCAGAAGGGGGATTAGGAGCAACCACTACAGGGGAAGGAATAGTTTGTGGGGCATGAGGAGAGGAAAAATCAACAGAACGAGATGAACTTCTCCTGACTCTATCTCTCTCTAGCCTACGTGTATATTTTTGGAATTCGATAAAATCGAATTCCGAAAGCCCAACGCATTCCTCACATCGATCTTCCAATTGACAGGTTTTATCCCAACAATTGGAACAAACGGTGTGAGGATCGATAGAGGCCTTCGGAAGACGCCTTGAACAGTCCCTAGCATTACACTTCCTGAATTTTGGGACTTGAGAAGGGTCAGCCATTTTGAATTGGTCAAAGGGGAATTCAAAAACTATCCAAATTCATCAACAAATAATCCGTAATCAAAAAAAGAATGCAAGGATTTATTGAAGAGAAAGCCTGCACAGCGAAAGCTCAAAACTAGAATAGTGTACTTCACCAAATAGTTGTGAAAACAAATCCAGTTAGCAACAGCGAATTAGTAGGTCTTGCCGGTAGCACGACAGAGAGAAAATTGAATTCTTTGTTTACAATGAGTACTGGGTATCTGGACGACAGATGGCGCTGTTGAAGTACACCCCTTACCTGCATAGCGATCGCTGGCGGATTTTTTCCGTAGAGTTTTCTGTCGAGCAGCAGAGCTGCAGCTATTATGATCACCGGCTAAGTTAAATATTGAAAATTTAAGGTCCCAAGTATATTTACATATTTGCAGCAAAGTTAACAGCAACATTAATTATTTAAAGGGCTCAAAAGACATACTGTATCATAATATCATAAATCTGTATGTGAGTATAGATATGAAGAAAATAATAAAAAAAAAAAACCTTGCGATTACTTCTACGTAATCATTGATCTATCTATCTACCATGGCACTTACTAAAAATTTTGGGAGTAGCCGACATAAAAATAAAAAGAACAAATGGGGACTTTACTTCTCTTCCCTTTGCCCAGCCAAACGAAGGATTCAGCCGAGTTTGGTTGGTAGCCTAGCTAGGGTGCCACAGCCCATCCTCCTCCGTTATCCACCACAATTGAAGTTTTGTATACTGAATCCCCTACTGTTGCTACCTCATCGGTCACCAAGACGACCAGAGGAAGCAGCAGGGCCTATCAGAACTGCATCATAATTGCTAGCCATTCATTAATATTTCTAGCATGGTCTTTTGCCTCTCTCACATCTATCCTCCTATCACCTAAAGCTTTCTTCACTCCATCCATCCACCTAAACCTTGATAAATCGCACTGCAATAATCATGGAATTATTGCAACAAAAGTAAAATTTTCTTTATAAATACAAAAAGAAAATAATAGAGTTAATTTACCTACGACGTCCCAAACAAAAATGTTCAATGATGTGGAAGATTTCTACTGGTTTTTCTAATGATCCATACTCTGCCTCTTCTGAGATAATCAGGTCAATGTCTACATTGGCATGAATAAAGTCACCATCAGTTGATCTTCTTACTGTACCCTTTATGCCCATTAAACAATGTTCCTGAAAGAAAAAAAACTTTGTTCAGATTCTCAGGTATGAAGCCCTTTGAATATTGCAAGGTAAACATTATTAGAATAAGCTTAACCCTTTTACCCCTAATGGACGTACTGGTACGTTTCACAAAACTCATCCCTTTACCCCCATGGACGTACTGGTACGTCCTTGCAAAAAACTGCTATTTACATTTTTTTTTGCATATTTTTGATAACTTTATGAGAAACTTCAGGCATTTTCCAAAAGAATGAGACAACCTGACCTCTCTATGATGAAAATTAAGGCTGTTAGAGCAATTTAAAAAATATATTGCAAAATGTGCTTGGGGAAAAAAAAATGCCTGGGGGTTAAGGGTTGGAAAGTTCCAAATAGCCTGGGGGTAAAAGGGTTAAAGAAGGCTATAGGTTGACTGTCCTTTTTTTTCTACATTTTGTCTGGGACTCACCTATAGGAAAATAAAAATGGGTAATCACAAATGATAGGGTTATGATAAAACACTTATTAGCAATAAAAAATGTCACTAGATGGTTTTACCATTATCCAGAAATTTTACAAATAAGATTTATCAAAATATGAAATTATATATAAATGTAGACTTCTTTACTATAAGCTCATAAGATACACATTTTAAGTCAACAATGTTGGGAAGCAAAATTGGATGGATTTATTAGAAATTAACCTTTTTACCCCCCATGGACACGTACTGGTACGTTTCACAAAACTCATCCCTTTACCCCCATGGACGTACTGGTACGTCCTTGCAAAAAACTGCTAATTACACTTTTTTTTGCATATTTTTGATAACTTTAGGAGAAACTTCAGGCATTTTCCAAAAGAATGTGACCAACCTGACCTCTCTGGGACAAAAATTAAGCCTGTTAGAGCAATTTAAAAAATATATATTGCAAAATGTGCTTAAAAAAAAAAACGCCTGGGAGTTAAGGGTTGGAAAGTTCCAAATAGCCTGGAGGTAAAAGGGTTAATAAATCAATGAAAAATTACCATCTAAACTTTTGCCAAGTCAAATAAGTACTACAGTTTATTGCACAAATGCTTTCTTTATAAAACTTGGCAAATGAGTATAAAAAGCATTTAGTAATGAGTTAATAGCTACATTGTATGGGGAAGGTAAGGCTATAAATTATAGCGCCCTTACACATAAATGAGTTATGTTTAAAGAGGTCATTAATGGAAATCCTTCATTCCTGAAGCCATAAAAAATACAAAATGCAAGAGAAAAAGAGAGAGGGCATAACAAAACTACAACACAAACCGAAAAAAATATAACATTTAAAAATTAATTTTCATTTTTCCTAGCTATACAGACCTAAGTGCTTTGAAATAGGTGATATTTCAGCACAAGCTGAAAAAGCTCTTGAATCATTAAACCGTTTACCCCCAGGCTATTTGGAACTTTCCAACCCTTAACCCCCAGGGGTTATTTTTTTTCAAGCACATTTTGCAGTATATTTTTTTCAAATAGCTCTAACAGCCTTAATTTTCATCATAGAGAGGTCAGGTTGGTCTCATTCTCTTGGAAAATGCCTGAAGTTTCTCAAAAAATTATAAAAAATATGAAAAAAAATTATATAAATAGCAGTTTTTGCCAGGACGTACCAGTACGTCCATGGGGGGTAAAGGGATGAGTTTTGTGAAACGTACCAGTACGTCCTTTGGGGGTAAAAGGGTTAATAGCAGGAAACAACAAGAGGGTAGAGAAGCTGCACACCTGCCTGAGTCAAAACACTTTTGACCTTCGGGCTAAGATTTAAGATGGGTCGAGCATAAAATTTAACATAAAGGACTCACGATGTTTACAGAGCTAAGAAAAATTAATCATCTTTAAAATTGATTTGCTTTAATGTGAAAACAAACCACTCATCCTTTAAAATAGGTAACATCCTCCTTGGTGGGAGGCAATCCCTACAAATAAAACTGGGAAGGTCATTTTCTTCCCTGGAAGGGACATTCTCCCTAAACCAGCATGGGAGTGGTGAAGATGACTCGAACAACCTCCAAACAGCTAATTAAAAAAAAGAAGAAACTGTTAGGGCCTTAGTCAGTAATGCCAAAATGGAAAGCCAGAACAATGCTATGTCCCCTATTAGAGGATATAATGACAAAAGAGGCACATTAAAAGAAATGTGTTTGACAAGACTTTTTCCCTTGCAAGGAGGATGCAAGAAAGGTGATCTGTTCCGTAACTTGCACATCCAATCCAGTATTCAATGTCACGGCTGCAGTACTTCTTTGGGAGGGGAAAAAAAGGAAGAAATAGAACAGACGGTCATTTTACCATCACAGGGAACCTGCGTTGACACTGGAACTGCAAGAGTCGCACCCACAAAACATAAATAGATGAGGTTCCTGGAATACCTAGAGATACAATATTTTAGGGTAAGGTAGTAAAATGTCGGCCACAGACAGCTACAGGCAATGCTAGTGTAAAACCCTCCCAGAGACAATCGAATGCTGTACCGCAGTTTGGGCTATGCTACAACCCAAGTGATGCTCAGAGTTTTCCTGTTCAGTATCAACAATGCTCATCATAGGGAAAGACAGGAAAGTTATATCATAAAAGACATACTACACATGAGATTCACAAATCAAACAAATAGACCATGTCTCACCTTACACGGCACTTCTACCTGTCACAAAATATGCCAAAGTAAATAAAAAGATCCAACAGAGAAGGTGAAAACATCGGGGACAAAAGAAACGCATCCTTTCACCAAAAAGCTCAACTTAGAAGTGACCCGACTCGGTCAAGCCGGAGGGTAGCCCATTCTCCCACCTAATATTACCAGCCATAACTACCTTGTTATTGATTTAAAAACCACTTCAGCTTGTAAAGAAGCAACTCCTTATCTTTTAAGACAAAGGGTTTGTTTTTGTGTTGTAACACAATGAACTTGAGCTTTTAGCATGACAAAATCTATGGCGGGCTATAACATATTCATATATGTAGAAGGGTTTAAAGGGAAAGAATGAATGAAAATGAAATAAATTAATATATATGTTATCAACAACATATGAAGTTAGGCTATTTATATAAAGTTTTAGGCCTCAATTTGCAAATATTGCTTGGAAACATTCAAAGAAGTAGGTTTTGATCACAATATGTACATTCACTAGCCTCCACTTCCTAAAATCACCCGATAAAGTTGCATTTTCTGGCATAAGATAACATCCTGTACTATCTAAGCAAGTAGAACCATTGGCAATTAAGGTTTTTGCAAAGGACTGAGAATCTTAAGCACTTTCTTTTATACTTGCTAAGGTAATATTGCTTGGAAACATTCAAAGAAGTAGGTTTTGATCACAATATGTACATTCACTAGCCTCCACTTCCTAAAATCACCCGATAAAGTTGCATTTTCTGGCATAAGATAACATCCTGTACTATCTAAGGAAGTAGAACCATTGGCAATTAAGGTTTTTGCAAAGGACTGAGAATCTTAAGCACTTTCTTTTATACTTGCTAAGGTACTATATCATATACTTTTGGTTTGGTAGGATTTACAGAATGGCTAGTGTCACCAACTGTTTTTGTAAAACACTACTGTACAGTATATGATCTTCACTATCTAAAAATTGTGTGGACTCTTGCCTTACAATTTTTAACTATAAACTTCCAGTACTTTTTCAATTCCAAGGTTCTGTCAACTCTGAAAATAAAATTAGCTTTGTCAACTAACTTTATGCCTCCTTGGCTAGTTATCACAGTATGCAGTATTGTAAAAGGGCTCAAATAATGCTTCATAAAAGGGATTTTGACGAAGGAAAAATCTATTTCTGGGCGAGGGACCTGTGTCGCCCAGTGAAATGCTCCTTAAAGCACCATTTCAAAGGTAAAAATACTGCTAAACATACCAGAAAAAAAAGTTGCATGGAATGCTAGGAATATATCCAGCTCACTCACCCCTAAAGGGTGTCAGTATTAAAACTGGGGCGAGTGATACCACTACCGGAGATCCCTTTCCAATTACATTTTAAATTTTAAGAAGTAGATACAATTGCTTGTTCTTATTCATATTTGTTTAAATCTTTAGAAGTAATAGAAAATTTATGTAGAGTTGTTAAATTACTTGTTTACTTCCTTCATTTTCAAAGACAAGTGTATTATAACAATAAAAAATAAACTTTCTATGACATAAGACCCTTCTAATCTCTCACATTTGACGTACTGTGCTTCATCGTTACTGCGAAAGAAATTCCTTACAGAGGAAAGACCTTGAGGCAAAAATTCCGGTCACCAATATCAAAGCATAAAACCAATGCTTGAATGAAAAAAATATATATATCACAGCTGATTTATAAAATGCTTACATTTATAATAATTACCAGCTAAAACTAACTAATAACTAGTGCAAATGAAAGTTGCAGTTGTGATCTTACGTTAATTTGTATTGCTATTTGAATAAATGACGACTTCATAATGTAATACATCTCTTTTTTTCATGACCCTTTCCAAAAGTGTTATCATTTGAACAAACAGTGCTTGTATTCTCAACAAATAATAACTGACTGTTTGACAGGCTTAGCCTAGTCTAATCTAGCAATAATAGGACACACCATACATGGATATGATGAAATCATATATTGGACACTAAATCTCAAGGGTCACATAGGGAAGTATACATGGTATTATACAAGAGAATTTTAAAAATCAGAACTATCTCTCAATCAAATAGTTTACAGCACTGTATGATACTGAAAAGCTGGATCATTATGATGATGTTTGGCAGAAAGTATTCAATAGTTGATTGTTCACTTGTCACAGCCATCACAAAGAGGGGAGATTTCCATTTAAGTGGGATCCGACTTATAGAGAAGATTAATCAGAGCCCTGTACACTGAAGGACAAGCACAAATCCGCACATACAAAAAACCTGTGACTAAACATCCGATAAAAACTAAAGCCAGAGCGTCACCTCGCGAAGTAGAAATTAATTAACTAATGAAATAATCAAATTTAAAATTCTGGAAACAATGTAGAATACTGAACATGAAGCCATGGATCTTTGCATCTTCAAAAGTTAGCAAATTATAGGCTCTCAAAGTCGAGGTTTTATTTAGTAATACCTGTACCAGAAAATTATTTCATTACAAATTCAATATTGTTAGAGAACTCTTAACTACCAATTAGTTTAACCAGACCACCGAGCTAAACACTGACTCTAAAAGGGCAGGCCCAAAGGATTGGACATAAATAGTAAAGTTTCAATTTCTTTGGAGAAATTGGAGTTCCAAAAACATTGGTTGGATAAGCAAAAATTTACATAGATTCTTAAAAATTCCCAAATTAATTTGTTTCCAAAATGACAATTTTAAATTGAAGTTTGGAAAATCAAATAATGTGCTCAACTGTCAGTTGAGATCATCTGTATTAACTGCATAATGAGACTGGGTAATATATGTTAACAAATGTCAAATTACATGTGTTTCTGAAGAGACCTGTAATTCTACTGTTTAATATACCCGGTGAGTCAGTCCAGATTATTATTATTATTATTATTATTACTTGCTAAGCTACAACCCTAGTTGGAAAAGCAAGATGCTATAAGCCCAGGGGCCCCAACAGGGAAAATAGCCCAGTGAGGAAAGGAAACAAGGAAAATTAATATATTTTAAGAACAATGACATTTAGATAAATATTTCCTATATAAACTATGAAATCTTTAACATAAAAAGAGGAAGAGAAACATGATAGAATAGTGTGCCCGAGTGTACCCTCAAGCAAGAGAACTCTAACCCAAGACAGGGGAAGACCATGGTACAGAGCCTATACATAGCACAACCCAAGACTAGAGAACAATGGTTTGATTTTGGAGTGTCCTTCTCCTAGGTTTTTAACACTAACTTTTTATGAATATTTTGCATTCCTTTTAAGGATTTCTCATGTAACTCAATGGTTTTCTTTATTGAACTCATAAGCTTTATAATGTATATCATATTTGTTTTCACAAACTTTTAACTACTGTATAAAACCTTTAATTTGACACTTTCTTGTCATCCTATTATTCAACTGTAACTGATAACTGAAGAATACAGCATCCACAGTGTGAGACATGTAAAAAAAATGCAAATAAGCAAAATAGAATTTTAATAAAATGTTATTTTTATAATAAAATAAATTTTTGAATATACTTACCCGGTGATTATATAAGCTGCAACTCTGTTGCTCGACAGAAAACTCTACGTAAAAAATCCGACAGCGATCGCAATGCAGGTAGGGGGTGTACTTCAACAGCGCCATCTGTCGTGCAGGTACTCAGTACTCAATGTAAACACAGAACTCAATTTTCTCCTCGGTCCACTGGGTCTCTATTGGGGAGGAAGGGAGGATCCTTTAATATATAATCACCGGGTAAGTATATTCAAAAATTTATTTTATTATAAAAATAACATTTTTCAATATTAAACTTAGCCGGTGATTATATAAGCTGATTCACACCCAGGGGGGTGGGTAGAGACCAGCAATAATTGTTTACATTATTATGAGCTAAGGATTTTTTATTTCATTTTAGCAGTTATTCAAAATAACAAACATAAAATAAATAAGTACCTGGTAAGGAAGTCGACTTGAACAATTACTCTGCCTTTTTAAGTACGTCTTCCTTACGGAGCCTCGCGATCCTCTTAGGATGCTGAGCGACCCCTAGGATCTGAAGTATCAAGGGTTGCAACCCATACAACAGGACCTCATCAAAACCTCTAATCTAGGCGCTTCTCAAGAAATGACTTTGACCACCCGCCAAATCAAGTAGGATGCGAAAGGCTTCTTAGCCTTCCGGACAACCCAAAAACAATAATAAAACATTTCAAGAGAAAGATTAAAAAGGTTATGGAATTAGGGAATTGTAGTGGTTGAGCCCTCACCCACTACTGCACTCGTTGCTACGAATGGTCCCAGAGTGTAGCAGTTCTCGTAAAGAGAACTGGACATTTTTAAGATAAAAAGACGCGAACACTGACTTGCTTTTCCAATAGGTTGCGTCGATTATACTTTGCAGAGATCTATTTTGTTTAAAGGCCACAGAAGTTGCGACAGCTCTAACTTCGTGTGTCCTTACCTTCAGCAAAGCTTGGTCTTCCTCATTCAGATGGGAATGAGCTTATCGTATTAACAGTCTGATAAAATAGGATAAAGCATTCTTTGACATAGGCAAAGATGGTTTCTTAACTGAACACCATAAAGCTTCAGACGGGCCTCGTAAAAGTTTAGTTCGTTTTAAATAGAACTTAAGAGCTCTTACAGGACATAAGACTCTTTCTAGTTCTTTTCCAACCATACGATAAGTTTGGAATATCGAACGATATTGGCCAAGGCCGAGAAGGCAGCTCGTTTTTGGCTAGAAAACCAAGTTGTAGAACATGTAGCCGTTTCGGATGAGAATCCGATGTTCTTGCTGAAGGCATGAATCTCACTGACTCTTTTAGCTGTGGCTAAGCATACCAGGAAAAGAGTCTTTAAGGTGAGATCTTTCAGGGAGGCTGATTGTAGCGGTTCGAACCTGTCTGACATAAGGAATCTTAGTACCACGTCTAAATTCCAACCAGGTGTAACCAAACGACGCTCCTTCGTGGTCTCAAAAGACTTAAGGAGGTCCTGTAGATCTTTATTGTTGGAAAGATCTAAGCCTCTGTGACGGAAGACTGATGCCAACATGCTTCTGTAACCATTGATAGTGGGAGCTGAAAGAGATCGTTCTTTCCTCAGATATAAGAGGAAGTCAGCTATTTGAGTTACAGAGGTACTGGTCGAGGATACGGATACTGACTTGCACCAGTTTCGGAAGATTTCCCACTTCGATTGGTAGACTCTAAGGGTGGATGTTCTCCTTGCTCTAGCAATCGCTCTGGGTGCCTCCTTCGAAAAGCCTCTAGCTCTCGAGAGTCTTTCGATAGTCTGAAGGCAGTCAGACGAAGAGCGTGGAGGCCTTGGTGTACCTTCTTTACGCGTGGCTGACGTAGAAGGTCCACTCTTAGGGGAAGTGTTCTGGGAACGTCTACTAGCCATCGAAGTACCTCGGTGAACCATTCTCTCGCGGGCCAGAGGGAAGCAACTAGCGTCAACCTTGTCCCTTCGTGAGAGGCGAACTTCTGCAGTACCTTGTTGACAATCTTGAACGGAGGGAATGCATATAGATCTAGATGTGACCAATCTAGTAGAAAGGCATCTATATAAACTGCTGCTGGATCCGGGATTGGTGAGCAAAATATTGGGGGCCTCTTGGTCATCGAGGTTGCGAAGAGATCTATGGTTGGCTGGCCCCAGGTGGCCCAAAGTCTCATGCATACATCCTTGTGGAGGGTCCATTCTGTTGGAATTATTTGTCCCTTCCGACTGAGACAATCTGCCATGACATTCAAGTTGCCTTGGATGAACCTCGTTACTAGTGATATGTCTAGACCTTTTGACCAGGTGAGGAGGTCCCTTGCGATCTCGTACAACGTCAGAGAGTAGGTCCCTCCTTGCTTGGAGATGTACGCCAAAGCCGTGGTGTTGTCCGAGTTCACCTCCACCACTTTGCCTTGAAGGAGAGACCTGAAGCTTTTCCAGGTCAGACGTACTGCCAGTAGCTCCTTGCAGTTGAAATGCATTCTCCTTTGACTCGAGTTCCATAATCCTGAGCATTCCCGACCGTCTAATGTCGCACCCCAGCCTACGTCCGCTGCGTCCGAGAAGAGAACGTGGTTGGGAGTCTGAACAGTCAGGGGAAGACCCTCTCTAAGGTTGATATAGTCCTTTCACCAAGTCACACAAGACTTTATCTTTCCGGAAACCGGGATCGAGACCGCTTCTAGCGTCTTGTCCTTTTCCAGTGAAAAGCTAGATGGTATAGAAGAGGACGGAGGTGTAGTCTTCCTAGTGACACAAATTGATCCACGGATGACAGTGTCCCTACCAGACTCATCCACAGCCTGACTGAGCAGCGTTCCTTCTTCAGCATCTTCTAGATGGATAGCAGGGCTGGGGGCTGATCGTCTTGTTCAGCAACGTCCTCATCAGAGGGTTCCTCATCCGAAACTGATGAGGAAACGGCAACGGAGTGGGCAACTTCTGACTCGCTGAATCCGGTCGCACTGGTGGATGCGTGACGGAGCCGGACGCAATATCATGGAACTGCTGCACAGTCTGTGAACTGTCAACAACCATGGGTGCGCGAGGAAGTACAGCGTCAACCCGAAACTGTCTAGACCGTCTGGGTTGCAGTCAACACCCTACCGGGTTGCTGAGGTTGACGCACTGTGTCACAACAAGTCACCTCTGCTGGTTGCTGAACGTCCTGAACGTCAACAACCACCTTCGAGCGTCGCTTAACGTCAACGTGCGACTGGCAACCCACACTGGGTCGCATCGGTGGAGGAACCACCTCAACTGGCAGACGCGAGTAGGTTACCTCAGCGTCAACAGGGCGCACAACCGACCGGTTGGAAGGTTGTTGGCCAGAAGGAGGAACCACCTCAACTGGCAGACGCGAGTAGGTTACCTCAGCGTCAACAGGGCGCACAACCGACCGGTTGGAAGGTTGTTGGCCAGAAGGAGGAACCACCTCAACTGGCAGACGCGAGTAGGTTACCTCAGCGTCAACAGGGCGCACAACCGACCGGTTGGAAGGTTGTTGGCCAGAAGGTTCTCCGCATTTAAGTCCTCTATCAAGGACGCAAGCTTGGACTGCATGGCTTGCAGCAAAGCCCATTTAGGGTCTACGGGAGCAGGTGTGGCAACAGACGGGGTTAGCGACTGAGGCGGAACCGTTTACCATCCCTGAAAGCCTTGTTATGTGTGACATAATAGTACAGCAAAACTTCAAAGGCTTGACAAAAGCTGAGAAGTTGACCTGTAAACAACTTGGAGCGTCTCCTGGCTAGGCGCCAGGGCGAGTCTACCAGAATTGAGAAGTCTATTTGGGCAGAGGCATGAACTCCCAAGCCGAGAACTTCTCTCGTGTCATATCAGACTCTCGCTCTATAAGCCAGTTTAAAAGAAGGGAAATCAAAGGCTGTATCCCTAAAAACTCCTCCTGGTGCAAAAACCAGTCGCCTAGCCAACGTAACGCTCTCTAGGAGAGCGAGAGAGCACTAGCTTAAAAACAACGGCTTCGAAGTAACTAGGCCTAGTGTAAGTTCTGACGTTTAGGCGAACGAGGAGCAGCAGTTACAAGATCCGGACGAAGATCCTTAAAAAAAAAAAATCATCATGATTTAATTAAAGTCCATAGGAGGCTAAGCAGCTTAAGGCTCCTCTCCATCTGACAGAGTCCTCAAGGGAATATCAGTAGGAGGGAGAACAGCAACTTCCTCATCTACAGGAACCTTGTCCGATAAAAGCTAGGTTACCTCAGTGAGTCTCTCACTGGAGCATTAGTAGCAGACCAGAAGGCAACATCATGTAACTGCTTGACAGTCTGTGAACTGTCAACAACTGAACTGTCAACCACAACAGGTGCGTGAGGACGTACAGTGTCCACTCGAGACTGCTTTGACTGTCTAGACTGAGCAGTCAAAACAACTCTAGAATGCGGAGGTTGACGCACCGCGTCAAAACAAAACAACTTAGACTGTTGTTGTACCTCGCGAACGTCAACGGAAGGTTTCGTGCGTCGCTAAACGTCAACATGCGGCTGGCAGGGTACACTGGAACGCATGTGTGGCGGGACTCTCTCAGCTGGAGTGCGGCAGAAGGTCGCCTCAGCGTCCACAGGACGCACAACCGTGGTTGGTTGTAGGCTAGAGGTTGGTGTCAACCTTCTCCGCACGAAAGTCCTGCATCAATGACGTTAACTGAGACTGCATGGTCTGCAGCAAAGACCACTTAGGGTCTACAAGAGCAGGTGCGGAAACAGACGGTGTGACTGCCTGATGCGGTACCGCTTTGCCTCTCTTAGGAGGTGAGCAGTCGTCGGAAGACTGCAGCGAGTCCGAACTGACCCAGTGGCTACAACTGGGCCGTTGGACTTGCGCGGAAGGGACCGACTTACGCTTAATAAGCCGCGAGACCTTGGTCCATGGTTTCTTACGAAAAACCTCTTCCGCAGACGAGAAATAAATGGGCTCTCTCGCCTTTGTGTGGGTGGGGCGATCTTGGGTAGATACGCCCGAAACCACGGAGGGAAAAACGTCTGTTCGTTGATCAAGGCCTCTCGAACCCATAAGTCGTTCGACATTACTTCTCCCCTGGGCTTGGGAGCTTGCAAGAGGTCCCGGACTAGGTGAACGACAGGCACGAACAGACGAACCCTCGGACGCAACACTGTAACACTTTGCGCATATCACTTTATCGATTTTCTGTTTTGCACTTATTTCCCTGAAATCGAAACTTTTACTGATTTCTACCTGAAACACGCAATTCTACCCTTCATTAAAAGGTAGTAATTGCGAAATCAGTCGTATAATGCAGCTCATTAATACTAGCAAAAAACAGAAAACATATATAAAGATAAAAAATTCAGTGGCTGGGAAAGAGACTAAACACTAGTTCAAATAAACTACGTTTACAATCTCTCACCGCACATAGCCTGGGGACAAGAATAAAACCCTAGAAACGTTTTACCTTCCTCCCCGTACAGAGACTAGGGACGAGAGTAACACGAGAACAACGTTACCCGCTTGAACGGAATGTTTTCTCTCCTCTATCTCCCTCCGTCTCTATCTCTCTCTCTCTTTCTCTCTTGATTTCGCACCTAAGAGAAGAGCCCAATTATATATCGTCAAAAAAAAACATGTTATTTGACTAAAGGAAAAAACTGAAAGGTTTTCCAAATAAAAAGTTCCTTTAATTTAGAATTTAAAACATTTAAGCTAAGAAAGAATGAACAAAACGTCAGAATCGATTTACTCTTACTGCAACGTGAAACCGTGATACACTCTCTCTCTATCGTAACGATAGAGCGCATGTTGAACGTCCTGAACGTCAACAACTGCGTAGTCTAAAAAACTAAACGTTAGTTCATCTTTGAAAACAGTACGAAGACTATCAAAGAAATTCTTTCATAAAACATTAAATTTAAAAAGTTTTAAATTCTTAAAAGGCTAAATACGATATAACGGGCTCAACGTTGATTAACTTCGGTTCCAAGTTAGGACCGCCTACTATCAGGAAAGGTCGCATATAAACAAAACATAAAAATTTATTTTTATATGTTTATAATAAATGGAAAGTTAATCGAAGAGGCCTAATAAAGGCGGAGAGATATAAAATATATAGATCTATAACGTGTTAAGCAAAATTACTAAAAACCTAAACACACTTCCGTCTAAGGGAAGGGTCGGCCATTTAAAAGTGAAAGAGAGTCCATACTCTCTTTGTCACCATAATTAAATCTATCCAAAACGAGTTCAAGTTTTGAGATGAAGATAAAACACCTGCATAGCGAAAGCTCAAAACTAGAATAGTGTACTTCACCAAATAGTTGTGAAAACAAATCCAGTTAGTAACAGCGAATTAGTAGGTCTTGCCGGGAGCCCGACAGAGAGAAAATTGAGTTCTGTGTTTACATTGAGTACTGAGTACCTGCACGACAGATGGCGCTGTTGAAGTACACCCCCTACCTGCATTGCGATCGCTGGCGGATTTTTTACGTAGAGTTTTCTGTCGAGCAACAGAGTTGCAGCTTATATAATCACCGGCTAAGTTTAATATTGAAAAATGTATTATTTCAATACATACACGGGAGTCACATAGCTGCTATCTGAAAAGTGAGAGCTTCTTGACCTTAGATAAAAAAAGTGTTCTCACTCGCCTCCAAGGACTCATTAAGTGTGGTATTGTAAACATACTCCTGGGAGGAAAACACGCTTAGTGCTCCATGTAAACCAGTCATCTCCCTAACTCGGTCTACCAAAGTTGTTAAAACCTGTACGATGAATATTACACGGGAGTCTCACAGTTGACTACCACATTTATCACACTTCTTAGGAGGTCAGGGTGATAATTAAAATGATCATGAACATAATTTCTTACATATCAAGTATTAAGCCATTTCCACCAACAGATTCAAAGCTCTTTACCCAACCAAAAGCTGAACTTCACAACTGTCACCACTGTATATACTTTTAAAATGTTGAACAAACCACAATTCTTACCTTTGTTCGTTGGAAAACAGCTTTCTGTTCTAGATTTTTAAGGTGGCCTGGGTTGTTTATATTGGTGCGAATCCAACATATATCTTCACACCGTCGGAAACCCCACTTACGGAGGCATTGTCTTCCAAGATCCAAACCTTCGGATGAACCACACCACAGAAAGATGAAGCTCCTTGGGGCAGCCACCTGTAAATATGTATTATGCATCTTTAGATTTGTGTGAGAAGTTTACAAACATTTGTCATTCAGCCTGAGGTTATACACAAAATCAAGAACGTGATAAATTGTGCACTGTACACAACAGTATCATTCACGTATTCATTTACCTACAGTATTTCTTTATTGATTTAATATATCCATTCCCTCCCAGTAAGAATTAAGAATCATGGTCATTCGGCATAAAGAAATTAATACTGTTTAAGGGGTTGAAATATGGTATTACAGTAAAGTACATACTTTTTTAATAAAAAGTTTAAACTACCTTGATATCCAAACATGTCGAATGCTGAAGCATTTTAGAGTTAGCCAGTTTACCAATGAAAGTCATATTTAAGCCTATAGTAAATGACAGAATACATTTTGTATCCCTATAATTATAGAAAATTATTTTTTGTTGCAGAATTTCATGGAATAAGAATTAAAAGGATGATAAAAATCATAAGAGTAGCTTGGAGTAAATAAAGAACTCGACTGCACGTCTCAGAGTAACTGACCTGAGCTATGTCCAAATCCATTATTTTCTGCCAGTCCCAAAACTGCACATTGCTCACTCCGGCATGTTGATACTCCTCTAATGGAGGCTCGACAAGTATCACATCAAACTTGGTCGGAAGATCACGCAAATCGTACGTATGTAGATCAGTTTGCAAATACATAGGTGGGGTTGCTGTTGAAGCTATCAAGTCATCCTGTAAAGGTTTGGAGAAAATGTTATTTTCATTAGCAAATTAAATTTTTGAATATACTTACCCGGTGATCATATAGCTGTCAGCTCTGCTGCCCGACAGAAAAACCTAAGGACAAAATACGCCAGTGATCGCTATACAGGTGGGGGTGTACATCAACTGCGCCATCTGTCGAGCAGGTACTCAAGTACTCCATGTCAACACAGAACCAATTTTCTCCTCTGCCCACTGTGTCTCTATTGGGGAGGAAGGGAGGGTCTTTAATCTATGATCACCGGGTAAGTATATTCAAAAATTTATTTTACTAATGAAAATAACATTTTTCAATATTAAACTTAGCCGGTGATCATATAGCTGATTCACACCCAGGGGGGTGGGTAGAGACCAGCATTACATGTTGACATTATTATGAGCTAAGTATTTTGTATTTCATTTTAGCAGTTATTCAAAATAACAAACATAAAATAAATAAGTACCTGGTAAGGAAGTCGACTTGAACAATTACTCTGCCTTTTTAAGTACGTCTTCCTTACTGAGCCTCGCGATCCTCATAGGATGCTGAGCGACTCCTAGGATCTGAAGTATCAAGGGTTGCAACCCATACTAAAGGACCTCATCAAAACCTCTAATCTAGGCGCTTCTCAAGAAATGACTTTGACCACCCGCCAAATCAAGTAGGATGCGAAAGGCTTCTTAGCCTTCCGGACAACCCAAAAACAATAATAAAACATTTCAAGAGAAAGATTAAAAAAGGTTATGGAATTAGGGAATTGTAGTGGTTGAGCCCTCACCCACTACTGCACTCGTTGCTACGAATGGTCCCAGAGTGTAGCAGTTCTCGTAAAGAGACTGGACATTCTTAAGATAAAAAGACGCGAACACTGATTTGCTTTTCCAATATGTTGCGTCGAATATACTTTGCAGAGATCTATTTTGTTTAAAGGCCACGGAAGTTGCGACAGCTCTAACTTCGTGTGTCCTTACCTTCAGCAAAGCTTGGTCTTCCTCATTCAGATGGGAATGAGCTTCTCGTATTAACAGTCTGATAAAATAGGATAAAGCATTCTTTGACATAGGCAAAGATGGATTCTTAACTGAACACCATAAAGCTTCAGACGGGCCTCGTAAAGGTTTTTAAACAGAACTTAAGAGCTCTTACAGGACATAAGACTCTTTCTAGTTCATTTCCAACCATGCGATAAGTTTGGAATATCGAACGATATTGGTCAAGGCCGAGAAGGCAGCTCGTGTTTGGCTAGAAAACCAAGTTGTAGAACATGTAGCCGTTTCGGATGAGAATCCGATGTTCTTGCTGAAGGCATGAATCTCACTGACTCTTTTAGCTGTGGCTAAGCATATCAGGAAAAGAGTCTTAAAGGTGAGATCTTTCAGGGAGGCTGATTGTAGCGGTTCGAACCTGTCTGACATAAGGAATCTTAGTACCACGTCTAAATTCCAACCAGGTGTAACCAAACGACGCTCCTTCGTGGTCTCAAAAGACTTAAGGAGGTCCTGTAGATCTTTATTGTTGGAAAGATCTAAGCCTCTGTGACGGAAGACTGATGCCAACATGCTTCTGTAACCCTTGATAGTGGGAGCTGAAAGAGATCGTTCTTTCCTCAGATATAAGAAAAAGTCAGCTATTTGAGTTACAGAGGTACTGGTCGAGGATACGGATACTGACTTGCACCAGTTTCGGAAGATTTCCCACTTCGATTGGTAGACTCTAAGGGTGGATGTTCTCCTTGCTCTAGCAATCGCTCTGGTTGCCTCCTTCGAAAAGCCTCTAGCTCTCGAGAGTCTTTCGATAGTCTGAAGGCAGTCAGACGAAGAGCGTGGAGGCCTTGGTGTACCTTCTTTACGCGTGGCTGACGTAGAAGGTCCACCCTTAGGGGAAGTGTTCTGGGAACGTCTACTAGCCATCGAAGTACCTCGGTGAGCCATTCTCTCGCGGGCCAGAGGGAATCAACTAGCGTCAACCTTGTCCCTTCGTGAGAGGCGAACTTCTGCAGTACCTTGTTGACAATCTTGAACGGAGGGAATGCATATAGATCTAGATGTGACCAATCTAGTAGAAAGGCATCTATATGAACTGCTGCTGGGTCCGGGATTGGTGAGCAAAATATTGGGAGCCTCTTGGTCATCGAGGTTGTGAAGAGATCTATGGTTGGCTGGCCCCAGGTGGCCCAAAGTCTCTTGCATACATCCTTGTGGAGGGTCCATTCTGTAGGAATTATTTGTCCCTTCCGACTGAGACAATCTGCCATGACATTCAAGTTGCCTTGGATGAACCTCGTTACTAGTGAAAAGTCTAGACCTTTTGACCAGGTGATGAGGTCCCTTGCGATCTCGTACCATGTCAGAGAGTAGGTCCCTCCTTGCTTGGAGATGTACGCCAAAGCCGTGGTGTTGTCCGAGTTCACCTCCACCACTTTGCCTTGAAGGAGAGACCTGAAGCTTTTCCAGGTCAGACGTACTGCCAGTAGCTCCTTGCAGTTGAAATGCATTGTCCTTTGACTCGAGTTCCATAATCCCGAGCATTCCCTACCGTCTAATGTCGCACCCCAGCCTACGTCCGATGCGTCCGAGAAGAGAACGTGGTTGGGAGTCTGAACAGTCAGGGGAAGACCCTCTCTAAGGTTGATATAGTCCTTTCACCAAGTCAGACCAGACTTTATCTTTCCGGAAACCGGGATCGAGACCGCTTCTAGCGTCTTGTCCTTTTTCCAGTGAAAAGCTAGATGGTATAGAAGAGGACGGAGATGTAGTCTTCCTAGTGACACAAATTGATCCACGGATGACAGTGTCCCTACCAGACTCATCCACAGCCTGACTGGGCAGCGTTCCTTCTTCAGCATCTTCTGGATGGATAGCAGGGCTGGGGGTTGATCGTCTTGTTCAGCAACGTCCTCATCAGAGGGTTCCTCATCCGAAACTGATGAGGAAACGGCAACGGAGTGGGCAACGTCTGACTCGCTGAATCCGGTCGCACTGGTGGATGGGTGACGGAGCCGGACGCAATATCATGGTACTGCTGAACAGTTTGTGAACTGTCAACAACCATGGGTGCGCGAGGAAGTACAGCGTCAACCCGAAACTGTCTAGACTGTCTGGGTTGTGCAGTCAACACCCTACCGGGTTGCTGAGGTTGACGCACTGCGTCACAACAAGTCACCTCTGCTGGTTGTTGAACGTCTTCCTAGTGACACACTGAACGTCAACAACCACCTCCGAGCGTCGCTTAACGTCAACGTGCGACTGGCAACCCACACTGGGTCGCATCGGTGGAGGAACCACCTCAACTGGCAGACGCGAGTAGGATACCTCAGAGTCAACAGGGCGCACAACCAACCGGTAGGAAGGTTGTTGGCCAGAAGGTTCTTCTCCGTATTTAAGTCCTCTATCAAGGACACAAGCTTGGACTGCATGTCTTGCAGCAAAGCCCATTTAGGGTTTACGGGAGCAGGTGTGGCAACAGACGGGGTTAGCGACTGAGGCGGAACCATTTACCATCCCTGGAAGCCTTGTTATGTGTGACATAATAGTACAGCAAAACTTCAAAGGCTCGACAAAAGTTGAGAAGTTGACCTGTAAACAACTTGGAGTGTCTCCTGGTTAGGCGCCAGGGCGAGTCTACCAGAATTGAGAAGTCTACCTGGGCAGAGGCATGAACTCCCAAGCCGAGAACTTCTCTCGTGTCCTATCAGACTCTCGCTCTATAAGCCAATTTAAAAGAAGGGAAATCAAAGGCTGTATCCCTAAAACTCCTCCTGGTGCAAAAACCAGTCGCCTAGCCAACGTAACGCTCTCTAGGAGAGCTAGAGAGCACTAGCTTAACAACAACGGCTTCGAAGTAGCTAGGCCTAGTGTAAGTTCTGACGTTAGGCGAACGAGGAGCAGCAGTTACAAGATCCGAACGAAGATCCTTAAAAAATCATCATGATTTAATTAAAGTCCATAGGAGGCTAAGCAGCTTAAGGCTCCTCTCCAAATGACAGAGTCCTCAAAGGAATATCAGTAGGAGGGAGAACAGCATTTTCTCATCTACAGGAACCTTGTCCGAGAAAAGCTAGGTTATCTCAGTGAGGGTCTCACTGGTGCATTAGCAGCAGACCAGAAGGCAACGTTATGTAACTGCTTGACAGTCTGTGAACTGTCAAAAACTGAACTGTCAACCACAACAGATGCGTGAGGACATACAGCACTGGTGCATTAGTAGCAGACCAGAAGGCAACGTCATGTAACTGCTTGACAGTCTGTGAGCTGGCAACAACCATAGCTGTGTGGGGAAGCCTCTACTCCTGACTGACTAGTCTGCTGCGGGCGAGTAGCGGTAACCACAGTGGGTTGCGGAGGTTGAAGCACAGCGTCAAAACAAAGCAACTTAACTCCACCCTCCTGTTGTTGTGGTAACTCGCGAACGTCAACGGAGGGTAGCGTGCGTCTGTGAACGTCAACGTGCGGCTGGCAGGGTACACTGCGCATGGGTGGTGGAACTCTCACAGGCGGAGTGCGGGAGCAGGTAGCGTCAGCGTCTACTGTACGCACAACCGTGGTTGGTTGTAGGCTAACGGGTGCAGCGTCAACCTTCTCCGCACGATACTCCTGCATAAAAGATGCTAACTGTGTCTGCATAGACTGTAGCAAAGACCACTTAGGGTCTACAGCAGCAGGTGCGGCAACAGACGGTGTTACTGCCTGTTGCGGTACCGCTTTGCCTCTCTTAGGAGGTGTGCAGTCATCGGAAGACTGCAGTGAGTCCGAACTGACCCAGTGGCTACACCTGGGCCGTTGGACTTGCGCGGAAGGGACCGACTTGCGCTTAATAAGCTGCGAGACCTTGGTCCAAGGTTTCTTACGAGAAACCTCTTCCGCAGACGAGAAGTAAATGGGCTCTCTCGTCTTTGTGTGGGTGGGGCGATCTTGGGTAGATACGCCCGAAACCACGGAGGGAAAACGTCTGTTCGTTGATCAAGGCCTGACGAACCCATAAGTCGTTCGACATTACTTCTCCCCTGGGCTTGGGAGCTTGCAAGAGGTCCCGGACTAGGTGAACGACAGGCACGAACAGACGAACCCTCGGACGCAACACTGTAACACTTTGCGCATATCACTTTATCACTTCGATTTTCTGTTTTGCACTTATTTCACTGAAATCGAAACTTTTACTGATTTCTACCTGAAACACGCAATCCTACCCTTCATTAAAAGGTAGTAATTGCGAAATCAGTCGTATAATGCAACAGAAAACATATATAAAGATAAAGAATTCAGTGGCTGGGAAAGAGACTAAACACTAGTTCAAATAAACTACGTTTACAATCTCTCACCGCACATTGCCTGGGGACAAGAATAAAACCCTAGAAACGTTTTACCTTCTTCCCCGTACAGCGACTAGGGAGGAGAGTAACACGAGAACAACGTTACCCGCTTGAACGGAACCTTTTTTTTCTCCTCTCTCTCCCTCCGTCTCTATCTCTCTCTCTCTCTTTCTCTCTTGATTTCGCACCTGAGAGAAGAGCCCAATTATATATCGTCAAAACATGTTATTTGGCAAAAGGAAAAAACTGAAAGGTTTTCCAATTAAAAAGTTCCTTTAAAATAGAATTTAAAACATTTAAGCTAAGAAAGAATGAACAAAACGTCAGAATCGATTTACTCTTACTGCAACGTGAAACCGTGATACACTCTCTCTCTATCGTAACGATAGAGCGCATGTTGAACGTCCTGAACGTCAACAACTGCGTAGTCTAAAAAACTAAACGTTAGTTCATCTTTAAAAACAGTACGAGACTATCAAAGAAATTCTTTCATAAAACATTAAATTTAAAAAGTTTTAAATTCTTAAAAGGCTAAATACGATATAACGGGCTCAACGTTGATTAACTTCGGTTCCAAGTTGGGACCGCCTACTATCAGGAAAGGTCGCATATAAACAAAACATAAAAATTTATTTTTATATGTTTATAATAAATGGAAAGTTAATCGAAGAGGCCTAATAAAGGCGGAGAGATATAAAATATATAGATCTATAACGTGTTAAGCAAAATTACTAAAAACCTAAACACACTTCCGTCTAAGGGAAGGGTCGGCCATTTAAAAGTGAAAGAGAGTCCATACTCTCTTTGTCACCATAATTAAATCTATCCAAAACGAGTTCAAGTTTTGAGATGAAGATAAAACCCCTGCATAGCGAAAGCTCAAAACTGGAATAGTGTACTTCACCAAATAGTTGTGAAAACAAATCCAGTTAGTAACAGCGTATTTAGTAGGTCTTGCCAGTGGCACGACAGAGAGAAAATTGGTTCTGTGTTGACATGGAGTACTTGAGTACCTGCTCGACAGATGGCGCAGTTGATGTACACCCCCACCTGTATAGCGATCGCTGGCGTATTTTGTCCTTAGGTTTTTCTGTCGGGCAGCAGAGCTGACAGCTATATGATTACCGGCTAAGTTTAATATTGAAAATTCTAAGATATACAAATACTGCAGATATAAATAACTGGCATTTCCATACAGGAAATGCTATTTCTGTAATCAAGTATTTACATTAATTGGTGCTGTAAAAAATCTACCAATAATTATTGTACTTAATATTACTAGCTAAGTTACAACCCTAGTTGGAAAAGCAAGGGCTCCAGCAGGGAAAAATAGCCCAGTGAGGAGAGGAAAAAAGGAAAATAAAATATTTTAAGAAGACTAACAACATTAAACTAAATAACTCTTTCATAGACTATAAAAACTAACAAATCCAGAGATAGAGAAATAAGATAGAATAGAGTACTCGAGTGTACCCTCAAGCAAGAGAATTCTGTTATCATATATTTACATTGATTGTTGCAGCAAAAAATCTACTGATAATTACTGTACTTATTATTACTAGCTAAGTTACAAACCTAGTTGGAAAAGCAAGATGCTATAAGCCCAAGGGCTCCAGCAGAAAAATTAGTCCAGTGAGGAAAGGAAATTGAAAGAAATAAACTACAGGAGAAATAATAAACATCTAAAATATTTCAAGAACAGTAACATTAAAATACACCTTTCCTATACAATCTATAAAAACTTCAAAAATCCAGAGGAAGAGAAATAAGAAAGAATAGTTTACTCAAGTGTACCTTCAAGCATGAGAACTCTGGATGAAGTGAAATTAAATGTCTACAATATGTGTAAATCTTAAATGAAAAGTTCACACACAGTACCGACATGTAGTATCAAAAGAAGTGGCAATCAGGAGCCCTTAAATTTGTATGTAGCTTATTACAGAGGGTGCTCAACTTACAAACCTAATTGGTTCGAAGAACGAATTCTGTTAAATTTTTGCCAAGGGGAGGCCTAACCTGACTCACAAGTCTACAATTTCCAGCTACAAAATTCAAGTATATAATATTATTTTATTACTGCTTACTGTATGAAAGTTTATATTGTTTTAATACTGCTTACTTTATGAAAGTTTATATTGTTTTATTACTCCTTACTGCATGAAAGTATATATTATTATTTTATTACTGCTTATTGTATGAAAGTATATAATGTTTTATTACTCCTTACTGTATGAAAGAGTATATAATATTGTTTTATTACAATGTTTCTTTATTCTATTACAGTGTGTAAACATTTGATACAATATTTCAGTTGGATTTGTGTTTATATCTATGAATTTTAAAGTTGGAGGCCTTCTGTACATTTTGTTTCATACACTGAGAAGGTCGTACCTTACTTGGCAATCAATTCGTCATTGGTTCAGTGACTGAAATCTAACAAAGGCTTTTGAAAACTAGTGTCTTCTTCGCCTGAATGCTGTCAAAATCCTAAACTCACCTTCAGCTTGATAAGTTCACGAAGTTTTGGATACTCCTCAAATCTGTCCGCAAGACCGACGTCTCTTATAAAATTCTGAGGTCGCTGACCAGTGTCTACAAAGTGCTGGCAGTAATCATTATGAGGATTTGCTGACTGAGTTCCCTGCAAGATTTATCATGAATAATGAACAAACCTTTAAAAAAATCAATCACATAATCTACATACAATCTTAATATAGTGATAAAAATGACAAATTCGGAGATAATTTGTATTTTTCCCTAACTAATACAAATCTGGAGTTATTTATGTGAATTATCTGGAAATCCGCATAGATAATGGAAGGTTTGTTAGTAGGGGAACAATTTATTATTTCTATACTCATCAGAAGTTCATGCTGCTTTTTTTTTGGAGGCCTGGTTTTAAATTGACACTTTTCTGTAAAATAAAATCATTCTTTTTTCAATTTTCCAGTTTATTTTGCTTCAAAGAATACATGCCTTTAACAAAGGAAACGAGCCATCTACCGTAAGTGGTAGTTATGCCAGGTTGTCTCCACGAGAAACATGTAGCTTTCAGTTTCCATAAAATTATTTATTGAATAGTCTATTTCTGAAGATATGCCAATAATAAATAAGGTAAAAATAGTTTTATTACCTTTATATAAATATACAGTTAATTATTATAAAAATCTCAGAATCATATACATTTTACGGTGACCTTTACAACACAACACTAATCTGGTTATCTGGATTCCATCCGTTATATGCGAAGTCTGTAATTACAGTGTCCATTATTGCGAGGTTCTACTGTATTGTCATTTACTACAAAGTTAAATTTTGCGGAATGTAACACGTAGCAATACGTAAGCAAATAGAATACTGCAATCACTTATTCTAATTATGTAAATTAAGAATTTGCATTTGCAAACAAGTTGCATAATAATCCGAGCGCAGACGATTAGTTTCAGGCAAATAAAACACCAACAAACAATCAATAAATAAAGTGAATTATGTATGACTGTATTTTCACCATGATCATTATCATGACGTCCTGCATCTAAAAAATACAATTTTTGGGCTCAAGCCATGGCGTCCTGATGGAAGGTTCCTTTTTGGTAGCTTCCTTGGGTAATCACTACTAGAATTTTCCCAGAGAATTAAACCACAGGTTATCACAGAATTCTAACTTCTGGAGCGAGTATCCTAAGGGTTTCCCCTTAAGACATCGTGTATCAACAGGGGACATGCATGTATAGACGTGCCACATAGCTATCTGCACCCCATACAGTTAACGCTTCAATATGGAGGACAGGGAGTGGCTGGGAGCTGAGCCGCAGCCAATCTAGATGTGGCGATATCGGTACTCGCGATGTAAACAGACGGACGCCATTGCTTTCGATGACGTCACGTCCATCCTCATTCCTTTGCTAGTAGCTCGCTCGATTGGACGTGTTTTTTCCCTTTGTGCGACTTTATCTGCTTGCATCCTCGCCATGTCTCAACCTTCAGCTTCACCTTCTTCTGGAAAGTTGAGTACAAAGGTTTAAGTATTGTTTAAATAAGCTCTGACCTTAAAGTAAATCTTACTTTTCGAGATATTTGCATTTTTGTGGCAGAGCTTTGCCAGACCGGTCAGCGCCATTTTATGACGCTGCTGTTGCTTGCATGCCTTATTTAGTTAGCCGCAACAGCCTTACCGGTATATAAATCACTAATCAGCGCTATTAGTTATTTAGTCTTCATAGCTAGGAACTTTATATCGTGTTTTTGACGCATTAGTTAGGGTCTTCGCTGACCCCATACCAGTAGGCTTTGCTTAGCCCCTAGGCCAGTGAGCCTATACCAGTGTTAATGCATGATATTTCAGTGATCCTAGTGTTAGTTATGAAGATTTTGGCATTATTTTACAATACCATTGACAGTGATGCAAGTGTTTTTCGCCTTCAGGGACCATATAGGGGGTAGGTTATCTTGAGTGCCTTGCTAACCTAACCTTATGATAGGACCCCTATATGCTCTCTTCATCCCTAGCCCTAGGGCTTCCCTCTGGTAATCTTGTACCCTATTACATGTGATAGGACAAGACTTCTCAGAGTACTGTATCGCCTCCCCACCTAAGGGAATGACCCCTCCCTTAGTGTTGCGGACCTTAAAGGTAGGATCACCTCCTTTAAGCGGAATCGGTCCTTGACCTTTTCCTTGCGATACGTCTTCTCCCTTCCTTGATTAGGGTCTAACAACCCTAATCCAGGTTAGGTTGGGAGGGCTGGTTTATGTACCTTGCTGAATATACGCGTGCCCGTTTTTCAGTTGGTCCACCTACTATAGGTTAGGGTGAGCATCTCCCTTCCTAGGTGGCCGCTCTGGTGCATAACCCATCCTTTCTTATAAGAAGACCCTTTCCCCCCCCCAACCTATCTCTTGCCTAGCCTAACCTACCAGTAGGTTAGGCTTCATATGTCCCCTGTCCTACTCTCCACCCTAGGCTGGAGTGCTGGACCCCGTGGTGCTCCCAGTGTTGTCCGCTCTGATACATAGACCCTCCATAGTGCTATGGAGTCAGTTATCATTTGGTCGACATGAAGAGTCTCCACCCCTTCTTTGGGTACACCCTGTCCTCTCTTGGACTGCCTTAGCCCCCGGCCATTGCGGCCCCTGCTTAGGATGATAGATTCACCTCTATCATGGTGGTACCTTTTCCAGAGGTGTCTTGACTAGGCTAGTACAGCCTTGCCATCCCACCTCCATCTTTGGTGCTTGTCCCTTGCCGCCTCTACCCCGGCATTACCGCCGCTACAGGTGACTTCCTTATCCTTGCCGCCTTCCCCCGAGTGCCGGGGGATCGCCGCCGGCCGCTGGCTTACCGCCGTGGCCTCTCCATTCCCTCATAGCCTCGGCACACTGCCGACCCCTCCCGGAGTGCCGGCACTAGCAGCCGGCCCCCGGCCCCCGGCCCCGGCTATGCTCCTTTATCCTTACCCGTCACCCTCCGACTGCCTCCGGCTGCCGGAACCGCCGCTCCTTGCCGGCGGCCGCCGCTACCGGCTGCCGCCACCCTGGCTTCTTTGACCATAGAATGATCATTCTTGAATGCCAGAAACTCTGCTCGAGCGGCTTCCGGCGTGCCGGGGGTATGCCGGACCCGTCCGGAGGCGGCAAGATGCCTTGCACCCCTTCTCTCAGCTATCTTTACTAGCGATAGCTCCTAAAAACCGCACCTAGACGGCTTGTTAACGCAGACAAACTGGTACGGAATCGTACATTTTGTTCAGTTTTCACTCTGTCTTCTTGCGTGTTTCATCTTTCCAGCACGCTACGTGTAATTGGCACGTCTGGTTGCCGGAACCTTACTAGGATCTCATGATCCCCAGACTTTCTTGATAAGATTTCAAGCCTAGTCTATAATATGGTTATTCTAGATGGAATTCCCATTATCAAGACACCTTCCATGGAGGCCTTCGGCCACCTGGGACTGTCCGATGCTACGGCAACCAGCCGGGCGGGTTACACGAGGCATGCGTCTGTCTCCTTTCACCCACCCTTCTGTGCATCACAATTAATTTAAGTTAATATTAACTTGTTAATAATTAACTTTATATATGAGCCATATTATGACTCTACAATACTCATCGTCTCTTTCCTTTACAGGAGGAGTACGTCATGTGTGACCACGACTTCTGCCAGACTCAGTGGTCCCAGTCGAACAGATCCCCGTAGTCCAGATTACAGTGGAACCTGATGTTGTCATGGCTCAGTCCATGAATGATTATCACCTGGATTCAGAACATGATGAACGCATGTCAGAGATCTCGGAGGACACCGAGAAAACCCTTATGGCCCAGGGTGAAGGGGAGGATGATGAAGAAGAGGACCGGGTAGTGTATACCGAGTCCGATAAGGAGGATGCCCCTCCCTCCATCCCCCCTCTTACCCCTACACCGACGAAAGTATCTCTCCCGTCTACGTCCTCCACCACGACTCCTCTACCTACGGCACAGGATATGATTCGGCTCATTGAATCCGTGATGGAGCAGAAGCTCCAAGAAACTCACCAGATCATTCGGTCGTTGGGAGGTTCCAAGGAATCTCGAAAAATCTCCATCAAGGACCTCCCCGCATGCTCGAGCGACAATCCGTGGCGATTCGCCGAGCATATGGTCATCGCTGACGACAAGATCTTCGTCAGCGATAAGATCGGTTCCATATCCCTGGAAGAAGTGGGGTTCTTCCCCCGCTTTGAGGCGTACCCGGACTGTTACGTCCGTCTACGTTCAGAACCATCCTCAAAGGAAGAGACCGAACCGGAGGAGAAAATAGTGTTCGATCTCTCGAAGGCCCAGGCTATGCTTGCCAAAGCGCTTAAGAGCAGAGGCTTTACCTGCTCTGGACTTCCGGCTTTGAGCAAGAAGTACCCCACCTACGTTGCGCCCGATGAAGTGATGATACCCTTCACGGAAAAGGCCTTCGCTGCCTGCTTTAAGGCTGTAGAAGAAGGGAAATCCTGCCCTGCATTGGAGGAATGCAGGCCTTTCTCCGCAGTCACCCCGCCCGACACTAAACACTGGAAGGATGTGCAATACACCTTCGTGGTGGGCAAACTAGATCCTGACGTTGCTGGACGTCAGTTTAATGAGGACCTCCCCAAGCTAAACGATCACCTCCTTCGTAGGGAACAGGAAACGAAGGAGAGGCTGGCAGCATCTCTCACTTTCCAGGTCCAGATGGACGTAATGGCTGGCGACACCGGAGTCCCTGACCATTACATGGTCCTCGCCAAATCTCATATGGCAACCTTAGTCAAGGATCTGTACCACTTCATGCGAGCTCGTAGAGCCAGCAGAGAACTCGTGTCCTCCAGTGCCACTGTCAGACACGAACCCCGGAAACTGATTTCCTCCAACATCTGGGGCAAGTACCTCTTCCCGTCTGATCTAGTGAAAGAGATCACAGACAAGGCCGCATCTGAGAACAGGAACCTTCTCAACAAATGGGGCATGTCTAGGAAGAGAAAGCCCTCTCAGGATGACGGTCCTCAGCCTAAGAGGAAACAGTCGAAGCATAGACCCCAGCAACGTCAGCACAGACGTCAGTTTCCGGCACCCGCTACTCCCCAAGTGGCCGCTCAGCCGCCACAGACCTTTCAGTTGGTCCCACAGCCGGTCTTGTCCTCATCACCGGCCTTCAACCCCGCCTTCGAGCAGCACTCCACTACCTTTCGTCCCAAAGGTAGAAGCTCAGGCAGGGGTTCCGGCAGAGATTCCTCTCGCCGGCCCTCCAGAGGCAGAGGAGGACAGGGAGCTAGCGGCCGAGGCAGCAAGTCCTCGGGACCCCAGAAGCAATGAAGTGCTTCCGGTGGGAGGAAGACTCCGCCACTTCCAGGATCGTTGGACCTTCGACTCCTGGGCACACAGCATCATCAAGAAAGGTCTGGGCTGGAGGTGGACGCAACCACCCCCAACCTTCCAGCAATTCTTCCAACGTTCAACCCCCCTCCTGGAAGAATATGTGCTAGACCTCTTGAACAAGAAGGTGATAAGAAGGGTGAAGTCCACAAGGTTCCAAGGGAGACTGTTTTGTGTCCCCAAGAAAAACTCAGACAGACTCAGAGTCATTCTGGACTTATCCCCCCTCAACGTATTCATATCGAACGACAAGTTCAAGATGCTGACTCTTCAACAGATCAGAACCCTCCTGCCTCGAGGGTCTTTCACGGTCTTGATAGACCTGGCGGACGCATACTGGCACATACCAATGCACCATCACGCTTCCTCCTACCTAGGATTCCGACTCCAACGGAAAAGCTATGCCTTCCGGGTCATGCCCTTCGGACTCAACGTGGCCCCTCGGATATTCACAAAGCTAGCGGACGCAGTAGTACAACAGCTCCGCATCCGAAACGTCCAGGTGATGGCCTACCTCGACGACTGGCTAGTGTGGGCGCCCTCGCCCGAGGATTGTATAGAATCCTGCAGAAAAGTTACCCAGTTTCTCGAACACCTGGGATTCCAGATAAACGCGAAAAAGTCTCGCCTATCTCCAGCTCAGAAGTTCCAATGGTTAGGCATCCACTGGAATCTTCAGTCACACCGCCTTTCCATTCCAGCAAAGAAAAGGAAGGAAATAGCAGGGTCCGTCAAGCGACTGTTAAAATCCAAACGGATCTCGAGACGCCAGCAGGAACAAGTTCTAGGCTCTCTACAGTTCGCCTCGATCACAAACCCAGTGCTTCGTGCACAGCCAAAGGATGCAGCGGGAGTCTGGAGACGTTCCGCATCCATCGCTCGAAGAGACCTCAAGAGACGGCTCCCAAGCAGACTTCGACTTCTTCTAAAGCCGTGGTCAGAAGCGAGGGCCCTAAGAAGGTCCCTTCCTCTCCAACACCCACCTCCATCTCTCAACATCCATACGGACGCTTCATTGGAGGGTTGGGGAGGTCACTCCCACCAACAACAGGCTCAAGGCACTTGGTCTCCCCTATTCAAGACGTTTCACATCAACATCTTGGAGGCCATGGCGGTTCTTCTGACGCTGAAGAAACTCTCCCCGCCCCCGTCGATACACATTCGCCTGACCCTGGACAGCTCTGTGGTAGTGCGTTGTCTCAATCGCCAGGGCTCAAGATCGCCCAAGATAAATCAGGTGCTCCTGACAATCTTCCGTCTGGCAGAAAGGAAGAAATGGCACCTGTCTGCAGTTCACCTACAAGGATTCCGCAATGTGACAGCGGATGCTCTATCTCGGACAAACCCGATAGAGTCGGAATGGTCTCTAGACGCAAGATCATTCTCCTTCATCTCTCACAGAGTCCCAGAACTCCAGATCGACCTCTTCGCAACGAGCGACAACCATCAACTTCCTCGATATGTAGCCCCGTACGAGGACCCCAAAGCGGAAGCGGTGGACGCCATGACCTTGGATTGGAACAGATGGGCCAAGATTTACCTGTTCCCTCCCACCAATCTTCTGCTGAAAGTCCTCTCCAAATTGAGAACCTTCAAAGGGACAGCAGCTCTAGTGGCTCCCAAGTGGCCCCGCAGCAACTGGTACCCCTTGATCCTGGAGATGCAGCCAATGCTGATCCCCCTCCCTGACCCAGTTCTCTCCCAGCAAATACAGAAGTCGACTGTCTTCGCTTCATCATCGAAAATCAAGGACCTTCATCTCATCATTTTCTCACCCTAGCCGCTAAGAAAAGGTTTGGGATTTCGAAGAAGAGTCTAGACTTCCTCGAGGAATACAAGACCGAATCCACGAGAAGGCAATACGAATCGTCTTGGAGGAAATAGGTCTCCTTCGTCAAGGCAAAGAACCCCTCGAAAATCACCATAGATTTTTGCATGTCCTTCATTCACCTTCATGGACAAGGCTTGGCAGCCAACACGATTTCTACTTGCAAATCGGCCTTGACCAGACCTTTGTCATACGCCTTCCAAATAGATCTGTCTAGTGACATCTTCAACAAACTACCGAAGGCCTGTGCCCGTTTACGACCGGCACCCCCTCCGAGACCAATCACTTGGTCTCTAGACAAAGTTCTCCACTTCGCCTCCAACTTGGACAATGATTCATGCCCTCTTAAGGACCTGACTCAGAAAGTTATATTTCTCTTCGCTCTAGCTTCGGGAGCCCGAGTCAGCGAAATAGTGGCACTATCTAGAGAAGAGGGACATATCGTTTTCAATGATTCAGGAGACCTCTCCCTCTTCCCTGATCCGACGTTTCTCGCAAAGAACGAATTACCTACCAAACGATGGGGCCCGTGGAGGATATGCCCCTTGAAGGAAGATGCCTCTCTATGTCCAGTAGAGAGCCTTAAGGTCTATCTTCATAGAACTTCAAACTTTGGTGGAGGCCAACTCTTCAAAGGAGAAACATCGGGCAGCAACCTGTCACTAAAACAATTGAGAGCAAAAATCACCTACTTCATTCGCAGAGCGGATCCAGACAGTACACCCGCTGGTCATGATCCTAGGAAAGTCGCTTCGTCTCTGAATTTCTTTCAGAGTATGGATTTCGAAAGCCTCAAGAACTATACAGGCTGGAAATCCTCGCGTGTTTTCTTTAAACATTATGCGAAACAAGTGCACGAAGTGAAACATTTTGTGGTAGCCGCAGGTAGTGTTATGAAACCTGCTCTGAACTCTGCTTAGAACAGTGAGTTATTAGGGACTCTAACTCGTCGGGTGCCTATGTTGACCCTCAAGTGATACGTAGTGAAGCAGAAACCACCTTGTGTTTTCTTTAACTGTTCTTACCTCAGGTGAAATGTCATAGTAGATTACCACATGAGTGCTACATGCCACGTGCATGACGTGTGTTACATAAAGACTAACGTTCCGTAGAACGAGTGCCTACTAATACTTGATTCTTCCCTTTCAGATTCAAGAGCACGCCTTTATGACTATGTACATTTTTATCAATGTAAATGTTTTTTACTATTTATTGCATGACATGTATTGATTTACCTGCAATTATATAATAAAATGTCTATTTTATTACTTGTGCGTCGCCCTTGCTCCTTTCTTACTATGAAATATACTAATTGTCATAGTTTTATTACCCTTTATTCCTGGTTAAGGAAAATGCCAGGATTTACTCCGGGCATTTATTTATATAGAGCAAGTAAGTTTCCTTAGCGAATACTTACTCAATTATGAAGATGAGTCAACTCCATACACGAAGTGTTCAACCACCACTTCTTCAATTTTGTTTCGACGCGAATACCAAATCGCTCTGACTTATCTTATGGATCTCATTGTTCCTTCAGCCTATATGAATAGCCTTCCCATGACCACTTTGATCTTAGCATAGCCCGTGGGGACTTCCATGCCAGGGGGGCAGGAAGGCAACTGCCTCACGGTAGCTCTAGTATAGACCACTATGCTTTCGGCTCAATGTTTTAGCACTCACTTATAAAGGGAAAAAGTCTACCACGATACACTAATTCTCTGGTACTCTTCCATTAGGACGCCATGGCTTGAGCCCAAAAAACGGATTTTGAGCGAAGCGAAAAATCTATTTTTGGGTGAGATAGCCATGGCGTCCTGATGGACCCACCCTGTCTGTTATCAGGTCCCGCCCTGCGCCGCTGTATCATGGTGATGAGCGAGCTCCAGACTTTCAGAATGAGGATGGACGTGACGTCATCGAAAGCAATGGCGTCCGTCTGTTTACATCGCGAGTACCGATATCGCCACATCTAGATTGGCTGCGGCTCAGCTCCCAGCCACTCCCTGTCCGCCATATTGAAGCGTTAACTGTATGGGGTGCAGATAGCTATGTGGCACGTCTATACATGCGTGTCCCCTGTTGATACACGATGTCTTAAGGGGAAACCCTTAGGATACTCGCTCCAGAAGTTAGAATTCTGTGATAACCTGTGGTTTAATTCTCTGGGAAAATTCTAGTAGTGATTACCCAAGGAAGCTACCAAAAAGGAACCTTCCATCAGGACGCCATGGCTATCTCACCCAAAAATAGATTTTTCGCTTCGCTCAAAATCCGTTTTTTTCTAAGGAGTCTGTTGAATAAAACACATTATTTCTATAATATGTTATTTTCCTTAGTAAAATAAATTTTTGAATATACTTACCCGGTGATCATGTAGCTGCAGCTCTGCTGCCCGACAGAAAAAACATACGGGCGGGATACGCCAGCGATCGCTATACAGGTGGGGGTGTACATCAACAGCGCCATCTGTCGAGTAGGTACTCCAGTACTTCTTGTCAACAAAGAACCAATTTTCTCCTCGGTCCACTGGGTCTCTATGGGGAGGAAGGGAGGGTCCTTTAATTCATGATCACCGGGTAAGTATATTCAAAAATTTATTTTACTAAGGAAAATAACATTTTCCAATATTAATCTTACCCGGTGATCATGTAGCTGATTCACACCCAGGGGGGTGGGTGGAGACCAGCATACATGTTAACATTAGAAGCTAAGTATCCCGTATTTCATTTTAGCAGTTATTCAAAATAATAGACATAAAATTAATAAGTACCTGGTAAGGAAGTCGACTTGAACCACTACTCTGCCTTTTTAAGTACGTCTTCCTTACTGAGCCTCGCGATCCTCTTAGGATGCTGAGCGACTCCTAGGTGCTGAAGTATGAAGGGCTGCAACCCATACTAAAGGACCTCATCACAACCTCTAATCTAGGCGCTTCTCAAGAAAGAATTTGACCACCCGCCAAATCAACCAGGATGCGAAAGGCTTCTTAGCCTTCCGTACAACCCAAAATGTTATTTTTATTAGTAAAATAAATTTTTGAATATACTTACCCGATAATCATGTAGCTGTCAACTCCGTTGCCCGACAGAATTCTACGGGAGGGATACGCCAGCTATCACTATACTAGAAGGGGGTGTACTCACCAGCGCCACCTGTGGCCAGGTACTACAGTACTTCTTGTTGACACCTCCTCAATTTTTCCTCGGTCCACTGGTTCTCTATGGGGAGGAAGGGAGGGTCAATTAAATCATGATTATCGGGTAAGTATATTCAAAAATTTATTTTACTAATAAAAATAACATTTTTCAATATTAAACTTACCCGATAATCATGTAGCTGATTCACACACAGGGGGGTGGGTGAAAACCAGTGTACATGACTAAAGGATAGCTAAGTATCCCGTATTTCATATAATCAGTTATCTCAAAATAACAATGAAATAATAAGTACCTGGTAAGGAAGTCGACTTGAACCGTTACTCTGCCTTTATTAAGTTCGTCTTCCTTACTGAGCGCAGCGTTCCTCTTAGGAGGCTGAATCAACTCTAAGGTGCTAAAGTATATAGGGCTGCAACCCCTACTAAAGGACCTCTACACAACCTCTAACCCAGGCGCTTCTCAAGAATGAATTGACCACCCGCCAAATCAAAAGGATGCGGAAGGCTTCTTAGCCTACCGTAACAACCATAAAAACAACAATAAAAGCATTCAAGAGAAAGGTTAAAAAAGGTTATGGGATTAAGGGAATGTAGTGGCTGAGCCCTCACCTACTACTGCACTCGCTGCTACGAATGGTCCCAGGGTGTAGCAGTTCTCGTAAAGAGACTGGACATCTTTAAGATAAAATGATGCAAACACTGACTTGCTCCTCCAATAAGTTGCATCCATTATGCTCTGCAGAGAACGGTTTTTATTAAAGGCCATCGAAGTAGCTACGGCTCTCACTTCGTGGGTCCTTACCTTCAGCAAAGCAAGGTCTTCCTCCTTCAAGTGAGAATGGGCTTCTCTAATCAGAAGCCTTATATAATACGAAACCCCGTTTTTGGACATGGGCCTCGAAGGTTTCTTGATTGCACACCATAAGGCTTCTGACTGTCCTCGAATAGGTTTTGACCTATTAAGATAATATTTCAGAGCTCTGACAGGGCAAAGAACTCTTTCTAGCTCGTTACCTACCATGTTGGAAAGGCTAGGAATTTCAAACGATCTAGGCCAAGGACGTGAAGGAAGTTCATTCTTAGCTAAGAATCCGAGCTGTAAAGAACATGTCGCAGATTCGGATGTGAACCCAATGTTCTTGCTGAAGGCATGAACCTCACTGACTCTTTTAGCTGTTGCAAGGCAGACGAGAAAAAGAGTCTTGAGGGTAAGGTCCTTGAAGGAAGCTGACGGGAGAGGTTCGAACCTAGGCGACATAAGGAACCTTAAGACTACGTCTAGATTCCAGCCTGGAGAGGGTAAACGACGCTCTTTAGAAGTCTCAAAAGACTTAAGGATGTCTTGAAGGTCCTTGTTGGAAGAAAGGTCCAAACCTCTGTGGCGGAGAACTGAAGCCAACATACTCCTGTACCCTTTAATCGTAGGAGCTGAAAGGGATCTCTCATTCCTTAGATGTAACAGGAAGTCAGCTATTTGGGTCACAGAGGTATTGGTAGAGGAAACTGCATTGGCTCTACACCAGCTCCGGAAGACTTCCCACTTGGATTGGTAGACTCTACGAGTGGATACCCTCCTTGCTCTGGCAATCGCACTGGCTGCCTCCTTCGAAAAGCCTCTAGCTCTAGCGAATCTTTCGACAGTCTGAAGGCAGTCAGCCGAAGAACATGGAGGTTTGGGTGCAACTTGTCTACGTGAGGTTGACGTAGAAGGTCCACTCTTAGAGGGAGAGTCCTGGGGACGTCGACCAGCCATTGTAGTACCTCTGTGAACCATTCTCTTGCAGGCCAAAGGGGAGCAACCAGCGTCAGCCGTGTCCCTTCGTGCGAGATGAACTTCTGAAGGACTTTGTTTATGATCTTGAACGGTGGGAACGCGTAAAGGTAGAGATGAGACCAATTCAGCAGAAAAGCATCCACATGAACTGCTGCTGGGTCTGGAACTGGGGAACAGTACAAAGGAAGCCTGTTGGTCATGGAGGTGGCAAAAAGATCTATTGTCGGCTGACCCCACAAGGTCCAAAGTCTGTTGCACACGCTCTTGTGGAGGGTCCATTCCGTGGGAATGACCTGATCCTTTCTGCTTAGGCGATCTGCTGAGACGTTCATGTTGCCCTGAATGAACCTCGTAACTAGGGTGAGGTTTAGACTTCTTGACCAAATGAGGAGGTCCCTTGCTATCTCGTACAGGCTCCTCGAATGGGTCCCTCCCTGCTTGGAGATGTAAGCCAAGGCTGTGGTGTTGTCGGAGTTCACCTCCACCACCTTGCCTAGCAGGAGGGACTTGAAGTTCAATAGGGCCAAATGAACTGCCAGTAGCTCCTTGCAGTTGATGTGGAGCATTTCCTGTTCCTCGTTCCACGTTCCCGAGCACTCCTGTCCGTTCAAGGTCGCGCCCCAGCCCGAGTCTGATGCATCCGAAAAGAGATGAAGATTGGGGGTCTGAATCGCCAACGATAGGCCCTCCCTGAGAAGGAGATTGGTCTTCCACCACAAGAGAGTGGTCTTCATCTCTTTGGTGACCGGGATAGAGACTGCTTCGAGCGTCAAACCCTTGTCCCAATGAGCTGCAAGATGGAATTGGAGAGGGCGGAGGTGGAGTCTCCCCAGCTCGACGAACAGGGCTAACGAAGAAAGGGTCCCTGTGAGGCTCATCCACTGTCTCACCGAGCAACTGCTCCTCTTCAGCATGCTCAGGATGCAATCTAAGGCTTGGCTTATCCTTGGGGCCGATGGAAAAGCCCGAAAATCCTGACTCCGAATCTCCATTCCCAGGTAAACAATGGATTGGGAGGGAATGAGCTGGGACTTTTCTAAATTGACTAACAGACGCAGTTCCTTGATCAAGTCCAAAGTCCAGTTGAGACTCTCCAGACAGCGACGACTCGTGGAGGCTCTCAACAGCCAGTCGTCTAAATAAAGGGAGGCTCTGATGTCCGATAAGTGGAGGAATTTTGCAATATTCCTCATCAGATGCGTAAACACCATAGGAGCTGTGCTTAGGCCAAAACACAGGGCTTGGAATTGGTACACAACCTTTCCAAAAACGAATCTCAGGAAAGGTTGGGAGTCTGGATGAATAGGAACGTGAAAGTAAGCATCTTTCAGATCCAACGAGACCATCCAGTCCTCCTGCCTGACCACTGCTAGGACCGACTTCGTCGTCTCCATAGTGAACGTCTACTTGGTGACATAAGCATTGAGCGCGCTGACGTCCAGCACCGGTCTCCAACCTCCTGTCTTCTTGGCCACCAGAAAGAGACGGTTGTAGAAGCCCGGGGATTGATGGTCCCGGACTATAACCACTGCCTTCTTCTGTAACAGGAGCGACACCTCCTGGTGCAACGCTAGCCTCTTGCTCTTTTCCTTGTAGTTGGGAGAGAGGTTGATGGGAGAAGTGGTCAGAGGGGGTTTGCGGCAGAATGGTATCCTGTAACCCTCCCTCAGCCACCTGACAGACTGGGCGTCTGCACCTCTCTTTTCCCAGGCTTGCCAGAAGATCTTGAGTCTGGCTCCTACTGCTGTCTGGAGAGGAGGAGAGTCAGTGTTTGCCTTTTGAAGTCTTGGAACCTTTCCTAGACTTGCTCCTGGAAGAGTCTGGACGGGAGCTTCCTCGGCAGGGGGCTCTACCACGAAAGGGCGGAATAAACCTCGTAGCAGGAGTATCAGCCACTGGGGTGCGATAAGTCCTGGGGACTGAGGGAGCAACCTTAGTCTTACGAGCTGAAGAGGCCACAAGATCATGAGTGTCCTTTTGAATCAGGGCTGCAGACAAGTCCTTGACAAGCTCTTCGGGAAACAAGAACTTAGAGAGCGGAGCGAAAAGGAGTTGAGACCTTTGACAAGGTGTGATGCTGGAAGAAAGGAAGGTACAAAGTTGCTCCCTTTTCTTAAGAACTCCTGACACAAACATTGAAGCAAGCTCGCCAGATCCATCCCTAATAGCTTTATCCATGCAGGACATTAAGAGCATGGCCGAGTCCTTGTCCGCAGGGGAGGTCTTCTTGCTAAGGGCCCCCAGGCACCAGTCTAGAAAATTGAACATCTCAAAGGCACGAAATACACCCTTTAGGAAGTGATCTAAATCGGAGAAGGTCCAGCAAACCTTAGAGCGCCTCATTGCTGTTCTACGAGGAGAGTCTACCAAACTAGAGAAGTCAGCCTGGGCAGAGGCAGGTACTCCCAAGCCTGGTTCCTCTCCTGTGGCATACCATACGCCCGCTTTAGAAGTGAGCTTAGTCGGTGGAAACATAAAGGAAGTCTTTCCTAGTTGCTGCTTAGACTGCAACCACTCCCCTAAAATTCTTAAAGCTCTCTTAGAGGACCTTGCAAAGACGAGCTTAGTATATGTTGATTTGACCGGCTGCATGCCCAGCGAAAACTCAGATGGCGGAGAGCGGGGGGTAGCAGAGACAAAATGGTCTGGGTATACCTCTCTGAAAAGAGCCAGGACCTTACGAAAGTCAATAGGAGGAGAAGACTTGGATTCTTCCACGTCTGATGAGGGATCCAGGTGCGCAGCTTTTTCATCAGAAACCTCATCACCAGAGTGTAGCGAAGTGAGAGGTAAGGTATGCTGAACAGCAGAATCTGCACGAGCGGGAGCAAAAACGCTTGTGGTTTCATCCTCAAGTCTCTGTTGCTGAGGTAAAACCTGAGGTTCAGGCTGCAAAGGCTGGTCAAAAGGAGTAGCAGAAGGTAGGCGCATGGGTTGAGGAGGCTGACTCCTGGCATGAGTGTCTTGACTCAAGAGTTGCGCTTGCTGTAAGGGTAGCGGATGCGCAGTAGCAGGTTCCTGAGGAACGAGTTGAGGTTCCTGAGGTGTGAGCTGCGAGAGTTGAGGTAGTGGCTGCGCAGAACGCAGTTCTTGTCTCGCGAGTTGAGGTTCCTGAGGCGCAAGGCTAAGGTGTTGAGGCTCTCGCCTTGAGGAGGGTTGAGGTCGCTGCAGCGAGAGCTGAGGAGTCTGCCTCATAGATGGAAGAGGTTGTCGTACCTCAAGAGAGTGTTGCCTCACTGGTGGAACCGCAAGTGGAAGCGGAGGAAGTAAGGCATAAGCTTCCTGTTCCCATTGCTGAGGTTGCCTTAAGGAAGGCGGAGGTTGCTGCACACCGCTGGAAACTGGCAACTCAGTACGTGGTAAGGTATCCTGAGGAGCCTCAACATCGTACGTCTGGCAGACTGGACTGCGGTTAGGCGGAGCGATCGCAGGAGGAGGTGTAACCTTCTCAGCCTGACACTCACGCATTAAGACCGCAAGTTGTGACTGCATGGACTGCAGTAGAGTCAACTTGGGGTCGGCAGACACTAAGGTCTGCTGAGGCAAAGCCTTAACAGAAGATGAGGTCTGTTGCGGCAGCACCTTACCCCTCTTAGGAGGTGTGCAGTCACCTGATGACTGCGGCGAGTCAGAGCTGATCCAATGACTGCAGCCAGGTTGTAGAGCTCTTGAGGTCTGGACTTTGCGTTTGAGAGGTCTTGAGACCTGAGTCCAACGTTTTCTCCCTGACAATTCTTCAGCAGACGAGTAAAAGACGGGCTCAATCGTCTGCGGGTGGGAGTGACGGTCTCTGGAAGACACGCCCGCAACCACCGAGGATACTTCTGTGCGCCGATCAAGGCCTGCCGAACCCTTTTGCCCTTCGACATTGCTTCTCCCCTGGGCTTGGGAGCTTGCAAGAGGTCCCGGACTGGGAGGACGACTGGCACGCACAGATGTACCCTCACGCACCACACTGACACTGACACTAGCACTTGGCACTGCACTGACACTAGCACTTGTCACAGCACTGGCACTATTACCTCCCACTGCACTCTTGACCTTAAGTTCCTTGACTTCGGCCATAAGAGACTTATGATCACTAACCACCGATTCCACTTTGTCACCTAAAGCCTGAATGGCACGCAAAACAACAGACATATCAGGTTGAGGGCAAATAGTAGGTTCGGGGGTAGCCACTACAGGGGGAGGAAAAGGTAGGGGATCATGAGGTGAGGAAAAAAGTGAAGAGCGAGAAGAACTCCTCCTAACTCTCTCTCTCTCTAACTTGGTTGAATATTTAAGAAATCGGACAAATTCAAGTTCCGAAAGTCCGGCGCATTCCTCACATCGATCTTCCAACTGACAGGGTCTTTCCCTACAGTCAGAACAAGCGGTGTGAGGATCTACCGAGGTCTTCGGAATACGCCTATTACAAGACCTACATCGTCTATGGGGTGGGGCTTGTGAAATGTCAGACATCTTGAATCAAAGAGTTAGCCAAGGGGGATTCCAAATCAAGCAAAAAGATCGTTAACCATTAATCAGAACTAAATAAAAGCTATCTAAGCTAATATAGAAGTTTTCCAGTATAGCGACAGCCGAAATCTGAGAGAAATACTTCACCAAAAGCCGTGAAAATACTCCAAGATCATAAGCGTATCCCAGAACGTCTTGCCGGAAGCACGACAGAGGAAAAAATTGAGGAGGTGTCAACAAGAAGTACTGTAGTACCTGGCCACAGGTGGCGCTGGTGAGTACACCCCCTTCTAGTATAGTGATAGCTGGCGTATCCCTCCCGTAGAATTCTGTCGGGCAACGGAGTTGACAGCTACATGATTATCGGGTAAGTTTAATATTGAAAAAACAACAATAAAAAGCATTTCAAGAGAAAGATTAAAAAAGGTTATGGGATTATGGGAATGTAGTGGTTGAGCCCTCACCCACTACTGCACTCGCTGCTACGAATGGTCCCAGGGTGTAGCAGTTCTCGTAAAGAGACTGGACATCTTTATGGTAAAATGATGCGAACACTGACTTGCTTCTCCAATAGGTTGCATCCATTACACTCTGCAGAGATCGGTTCTGTTTGAAGGCCACTGAAGTAGCGACAGCTCTAACTTCATGTGTCCTTACCTTCAGCAAAGCATGGTCTTCCTCGTTCAGATGAGAATGGGCTTCTCTAATCAAAAGTCTGATGTAATAAGAAACTGCGTTCTTCGACATCGGTAAAGAAGGTTTCTTAATAGAACACCATAAAGCTTCTGATTGTCCTCGTAATGGCTTCGTACATCTTAAATAGTACTTAAGAGCTCTTACTGGGCATAGTACTCTCTCTTGTTCGTTTCCAACCAAACTGGACAGACTTGGAATCTCGAACGATTTGGGCCAAGGACGAGAAGGGAGCTCGTTTTTAGCTAAAAAACCAAGCTGTAAGGAACATGTAGCCGTTTCAGATGTAAAACCTATGTTCCTGCTGAAGGCGTGTATCTCACTGACTCTTTTAGCTGTTGCTAAGCAAACGAGGAAAAGAGTTTTCAAAGTGAGATCTTTAAAAGAGGCTGATTGAAGCGGTTCGAACCTTGCTGACATCAGGAACCTTAAAACCACGTCTAAGTTCCAACCTGGTGTGGCTAACCGACGCTCCTTTGAGGTCTCAAAAGACTTAAGGAGGTCCTGTAGATCTTTGTTGTTGGAAAGATCTAAGCCTCTGTGGCGGAAGACTGCTGCCAACATGCTTCTGTAACCTTTGATCGTAGGAGCTGATAGGGATCTTACCCTCCTTAGGTGTAAAAGGAAGTCAGCTATCTGCGTTACAGAGGTACTGGTTGAGGATACTGAATTCGCCTTGCACCAGCTTTGGAAGACTTCCCATTTTGACTGGTAGACCTTGAGAGTGGATGTCCTCCTTGCTCTGGCAATCGCTCTGGCTGCCTCCTTCGAAAAGCCTCTAGCTCTTGAGAGTCTTTCGATAGTCTGAAGGCAGTCAGACGAAGAGCGTGGAGGCTTGGGTGTACCTTCTTTACGTGCGGCTGACGCAGAAGGTCCACTCTTAGAGGAAGAGTCCTGGGAACGTCTACTAGCCATTGCAGTACCTCGGTGAACCATTCTCTCGCGGGCCAGAGGGGAGCAACCAACGTCAACCTTGTCCTTTCGTGAGAGGCGAACTTCTGCAGTACCTTGTTGACAATCTTGAACGGGGGGGAACGCATAAAGGTCTAGATGGGACCAATCCAGAAGAAAGGCATCTACGTGAACTGCTGCTGGGTCCGGAATCGGTGAGCAATAATTTGGGAGCCTCTTGGTCATCGAGGTAGCGTACAGATCTATGGTGGGCTGACCCCACAGGGCCCATAGTCTGTTGCAAACATTCTTGTGAAGGGTCCATTCTGTAGGGATGATCTGACCCTTCCGGCTGAGGCGGTCTGCCATGACATTCATGTCGCCTTGAATGAACCTCGTTACAAGCGATATCTTTCGATCTCTTGACCAGGTGAGGAGGTCCCTTGCGATCTCGAACAACGTCCTCGAATGAGTCCCTCCTTGTTTGGAGATGTACGCCAAGGCTGTAGTGTTGTCGGAGTTCACCTCCACCACCTTGCCTAGAAGGAGGGACTTGAAGCTTCTCAAGGCCAGATGAACTGCCAGTAGCTCCTTGCAGTTGATGTGTAGTGCTCTTTGATCTGGATTCCACGTGCCCGAGCATTCCCGACCGTCCAGTGTCGCACCCCAGCCCGTGTCCGATGCGTCCGAGAAGAGAAGGTGGTCGGGGGTCTGAACAGCCAGTGGTAGACCTTCCTTGAGAAGAATGCTGTTCTTCCACCAAGTCAGTGCAGACTTCATCTCTTCGGATATAGGAACTGAGACCGCTTCTAGCGTCATGTCCTTTCTCCAGTGAGCAGCTAGGTGAGACTGAAGGGGTCGGAGGTGGAGTCTCCCTAACGCGATGAACTGGTCCAGCGATAAAAGCGTCCCTATTAGACTCATCCACTGTCTGACTGAACATCGGTTCCTTTTCAGCATGCTCTGGATGCATTCTTGGGCTTGACTGATTCTGGGGGCCGACGGAAAAGCCCGAAAAGCTTGACTCTGAATCTCCATACCTAGATAGACTATAGTTTGGGATGGAACGAGTTGGGACTTTTCTATATTGACCAGGAGACCCAATTCCTTGGTCAGATCCATAGTCCATTTGAGATTCTCCAGACAGCGACGACTTGACGCAGCTCTTAAAAGCCAGTCGTCCAAATAGAGGGAGGCTCTGATGTCTGCTAAATGTAGGAATTTGGCAATATTCCTCATCAGTTTGGTAAACACTAGAGGTGCCGTGCTTAGGCCAAAGCACAGGGCTTGGAACTGGTATACGACCTTCCCGAAAACGAACCTTAGAAAAGGTTGGGAATCTGGGTGGATGGGGACGTGAAAGTACGCGTCCTTTAGGTCTAACGAGACCATCCAGTCTTCCTTCCTGACCGATGCTAGCACCGACTTCGTCGTCTCCATGGTGAACGTCTGCTTGGTGACAAAGACATTTAGAGCACTGACGTCTAGCACCGGTCTCCACCCTCCTGTCTTCTTCGCTACTAAGAAGAGACGGTTGTAGAAGCCCGGGGATTGATGGTCCCGGACTATGACTACCGCTCCCTTTTGTAGCAAGAGAGACACCTCTTGCTGTAAAGCTAGCCTCTTGTCCTCCTCTCTGTACCTGGGAGAGAGGTCGATGGGAGTTGTTGCTAGAGGGGGCTTGCGCAAGAATGGAATCCTGTACCCCTCTCTGAGCAACTTCACAGACTGTGCGTCTGCACCCCTGTTCTCCCAGGCATGCCAGTAGTTCTTGAGCCTGGCTCCCACTGCTGTCTGGAGAAGATGGCAGTCAGACTCTGCCTTTTGAGGACTTGGAACCCTTCTTCTTTTTGCCACGTTGACTATCGGCACGGGTACCTCCTCTGCTGGAGGTTCTGCCACGAAAGGGCGGAATGAACCTAGACGCTGGTGTGTCCATCCTAGGTCTAGGCACGGAAGGTAAAGCTGTGACTTTACGTGCGGATGACGCCACCAGGTCATGGGTATCTTTCTGGATCAACGAGGCGGCAATCCCCTTGATCAGCTCTTCAGGAAAGAGACACTTGGATAGCGGAGCAAACATCAGCTCTGACTTCTGACATGGTGTGATCCCCGCCGACAAGAAGGAGCAAAGGTGATCTCGCTTCTTAAGAACTCCCGACACAAACGAAGCCGCAAGCTCGCCAGACCCATCCCGAATGGCTTTGTCCATGCATGACATGATGAGTATGGCAGAGTCCTTATCCGAAGGGGAGGTCTTTCTGCTCAACGCTCCCAAACACCAGTCCAGAAAGTTGAAGATCTCAAACGCTCGGAAAACTCCCTTTAAAAGATGGTCCATATCCGAAAAGGTCCAGCAAATCTTGGAGCGTCTCATAGCCAGTCTGCGGGGAGAGTCTACCAGACTTGAGAAGTCGCCCTGGGCAGAGGCAGGAACTCCCAAGCCGAGATCTTCTCCCGTGGCATACCAGACGCTAGATTTGGAAGCAAGCTTGGTCGGTGGAAAGATGAAGGATGTCTTCCCAAGTTGCTTCTTGGCCTGCAACCACTCTCCCAGTACCCTTAAAGCTCTCTTGGATGAGCGCGCGAGTACGAGCTTCGTAAAGGCAGGAGCTGCTGACTGCATGCCTAAAGCGAACTCAGAGGGAGGTGAGCGTGGGGCTGCAGACACAAACTGGTCCGGATACAACTCCTTAAACAGGGCAAGGACTTTCCTAAAGTCTAAGGAGGGAGGCGTAGTCTTGGGTTCCTCTATGTCGGAGTGTTGATCGTCCAAATGCGCAGCTTCGTCGTCATCGGAAATTCCTTCATCCGAATGCTGAGGAGGAAGCGGCAAAGGAGGAGAAGAAAGCTGAACGGCTGGATCCGGCAGCACGGGTGCATGCGTAGCTGCACTGGATCCAACATCATGCCGCTGCTGGTCAGTCTGAGAGCTGGCAACAACAAAAGCGGAGTGGTGGTGCGTGGTGGGGACTGCCGTGGGTTGCGGAGACTGCCGCATTGCGTCAAAACATGGCAGCTTGACAGCACCTTCCCACTGCTGATGCGGTAGCTCACGCATGTCAACGGAGGGTGCCGCACGTCGGCTAACGTCAACATGCGTCTGGCAGGGTCGACTGCGCATCGGTGGTGGAGCTCTCACAGCCGGAGTGTGGGAGCAGGCAGCCACAGTGTCTGCTGAGCGCACAACCGTGGCAGGTTGTAGGTTAACGGGTGCAGCGTCAACCTTCTCAGCACGATACTCCTGCATGAAGGAAGCTAGCTGAGTCTGCATAGACTGCAGCATAGACCACTTAGGGTCTACAGCGGTTGGTGCGGCAACAGACGGAGTGATTGCCTGCTGCGGAACCACTCTACCTCTCTTGGGAGGTGTGCAGTCTTCGGAAGACTGCGGCGAGTCCGAACTGACCCAGTGGCTACACCTGGGCCGTTGGACTCGCTCGGAAGGGACCTTGCACTTGAGAGGTCGTGAGACCTTGGTCCAGCGTTTCTGACGAGAAACTTCTTCCACAGACGAGGAATGAATGGGCTCACTCGTCTGTTTGTGGGTGGGACGATCTCTGCAAGATACGTCCGCAACCACTGAGGGTACATCTGTACGCTGATCAAGGCCTGTCGAACCCTTTGGTCCTTCGACATTGCTTCTCCCCTGGGCTTGGGAGCTTGCAAGAGGTCCCGGACTGGGAGGACGACTGGCACGAACAGATGCACCCTCATGCGTAACACTGACACTTTTCACAGCACTTGCACTCACTACACTTTCCACTGCACTTTTCGCTTTCAACTCTTTTACGTCGGCCAAGAGTTGGTTGCGGTCATTCGCTAATGACTCAACTCTGTCACCAAGAGCTTGAATGGCACGCATCATGTCCGCCATCGAGGGTTGCTGAGAGCTAGTAGAAGGGTCGGGTGTCACCACTACAGGGGAAGGAATAGGTTGTGGGGCATGGGGAGAGGAAAAATCAAAAGAGCGAGACGAACTCCTCCTGATCCTATCCTTCTCTAGCCTACGTGCATTCTTAAGGAATTCCTGAAAATCGAATTCCGAAAGCCCAGCGCATTCCTCACATCGATCTTCCAATTGACAGGATTTACCCCTACAATTGGAACAAACGGTGTGAGGATCTATAGAGGCCTTCGGAAGACGCCTAGAACAGTCCCTAGCGCTACACTGCCTGTACTTGGGGACTTGAGTAGGGTCAGACATCTTGAATTAGTCAAAGGGGGAAATCCAAAATCTATCCAAGTCGTCAACAAATAATCCAAAATCTAATCAATAAAGCTAGATAAGGTATTGATAATAACTCCTGTACAGCGAAAGCTAATATCTAGAGAGAATACATCACCAAATAGCGTAAAAATCAACTCCAGAAACAACAGCGTATCAAGTAGGTCTTGCCGGTGGCACGACAGAGAGAAAATTGGTTTTTTGTTGACAAGAAGTACTGGAGTACCTACTCGACAGATGGCGCTGTTGATGTACACCCCCACCTGTATAGCGATCGCTGGCGTATCCCGCCCGTAGGTTTTTTTCTGTCGGGCAGCAGAGCTGCAGCTACATGATCACCGGGTAAGATTAATATTGGAAAAAAAGTGTTCGTTATCAATTTTTTAGTATTACATAACCGACAAAACCATCCATATCATTACTATTTTAAGCTAAGCTATAACCTTAGTTCGAAAAGCAGGATCATATAAGCCCAAGGGCTTCAACAAAGAAAAATAGCCCTGTGAGGAAAGGAAACAAGGAAATAAAAAACTATAAGAGAAGTAATAAACAATTAAAATAAAATATTTTGAGAACAGTAACAACATTAAATTAAATCTTGCATATATAAACTATAAAAACTTAAAAAAAAAAAAAAAAATCAAGAAGAGAAATAAGATCGAATACCTTTGACCTTTGTGCAATTTTTCCCCCAAATAAGTTCAACTTGAAACAAGCTTACTTTTAAATGCAGGATAAAAAATTAAACAGCTGAAGGAGATTATTCTAATAGCTGATCTATAGCTAAGTAAAATTACCATGTTAAACCATGTAGGCTAACTTAAAGATTGGTTCTTTAAATGACAGAGGATGTCAATCATAGTTTTCTTGCTTGAGGGTATACTCGGGCATACAATTCTATCCAATATCTCTTCCTCTTGTTTTGTAAAATTTTATAGTTTATATAGGAAATATTTATCTTAATGTTGTTAGTTCTTAAAATATTTTATTTTTCCTGGTTTCCTTTCCTCACTCGGCTATTTTCCCTGTTGGGGCCCCTGGGCTTATAGCATCCCGCTTTTCCAACTAGAGTTGTAGCTTAGCAAGTAATAATAATAATAATAATAATAATAATAATAATAATAATAATAATAGTATGCCATCTTTAACACGAATGTTTCTTGCATTTACAGTGAACATGATAATGACTTGCCTTCAAGAAAGTGGAAGAATCAGTGTAGATCATATTAGCGGCTTCATCGCCTTCAAGCTCTTCTTGTTGTCTGGATCTACGAAGCCTTTTGATTCGATCAATATCATCATAGTGTTTGTCGGTGTTTCCGAGGGCTTGACCCAACTTATCAGCACTTGAGACGCCCAACTGAAATTTAATAATCAGCTGAAAAAAGTTCTCTGAGAATGAAAGCCTGTGAACAAACAAAGTTTCTTAGGAAAATTTTGAGGAATATGTGAATAATAAATCATAGTTAAGATAAGCTCTTATTGTACAACAAATCATTGAAAACAAATTAAAGCATGATAGTATACATACATATATATACCAAGGCACTTCCACCAATTTTGGAGGTAGCCGACATCAAACAAATAAAAAACAGAAAAGGGGACCTCTCCTCTCTACGTTCCTCCCAGCCTGACAAGGGACTCAACTGAGTTTGGCTGGTACTGCTATGGTGCCACAGCCCACCCTCCCCCGTTATCCACCACAGATGAAGCTTCATAATGCTGAATCCCCTACTGCTGCTACCTCCGCGATCATCCAAGGCACCGGAGGAAGCAGCAGTGCCTACCGGAACTGCGTCACAAATCCTTCTCTCACACACCCTTCCAAATTCTGTCACTAATCGGCTAAGCTTCTCTTCCGGGTCTGCAACCAGTACAGTATCATCCGCAAACAACAACTGATTTACCTCCCATTCATGGTCATTCTTGTCTACCAATTTTAATCCTCGTCCAAGCACTAAAGCATTCACTTCTCTCACCACTCCATTAACATACAAGTTAAACAACCACGGCGGCATCACACATCCCTGTCTCAGCCCCACTCTCACTGGAAACCAATTGCTCACTTCATTTCCTATCCTAACACATGCTTTACGGATAGGAAATGATAATATAATAACTTAAAATGAGTGAGCTTCAAATTTCCCAGAGAAGGAATAAGGAAAACATTTGAAAGGCAATGATACTGTACTAGATTAACATTTAGATAAGCAAAAAGGCTGTTTAATAGTACTGTACAGTTATGAAACACACTCAAATATCAAGGACAAAATTCACTTGATCAATTGTGGCATGTGGATAGAAATTCTGTCATGCAATGTAATGTATACACTTTCTTTATAGTGCTGTTTAATAAACATATCAGCCCTTTACCCTTATTTCTATTCATATTTACAAATCTAATACTTTTCTACGGTTTTATTACCACCTTAGCATGAGAGGGAAAACTAGGAGCTGAACCATCCTACTTAGGGAAACTTGATCAGCAATCAGAAGACACGCGAGACATTGCTTATACAGATATTTGTATTTCATCTACTCCATTATTTTGTCTGCTGGATAGTAGGCAATGGACCAACTAAAGGACTAGGAGGAATTCCCTGTACAAATTGTAAAGCACAGTAATGAACATATAAAATAAATTCTAAAATTAATTTATTTTCCCTAGTTATACAAACCTGAAATCTTTAAAATGATATTTTGATTATAAAATAAATTTTTGAATATACTTACCCGGTGAATATATAATAGCTGACGTCTCGGACGGCTCGACAGAAACACAAAAACTCGCGAGCGATCGCCATGAAGGTTGCGGGTGGGCCCACCAGCGCCGACTATCGGCCAGATACTGCATATACATGTAAACAGCCTCAGTTCTTCTCATTCCGCTGGGTCTCTATCGGGGAGGAAGGGAGGGCCTATAATTTATATATTCACCGGGTAAGTATATTCAAAAATTTATTTTATAATCAAAATATCATTTTTAAATATTAAACTTAGCCGGTGAATATATAATAGCTGATTCACACCCATGGTGGTGGGTAGAGACCAGTATTACTACAATTACGGCGTATATGCTTAGAGTTTTTGACAGTTATATCATAACAAAACCCAAATAAATATAGGTACCTGGTAAGGAAGCTGACTCTGACGATTACTCTGCCTTGTTAGTCCGCTTTCCTCACGAAGCCCAGCCATCCTCTCAGGATGCTGAAAGACTCCCAGGAGCTGAAGTATCCAGGGCGACAACCCATACAACAGGACCTCATCAAAACCCTTAATCTGGGCGCTCTCAAGAAATGACATTTGACCACCCGCCAAATCAAACAGGATGCGAAAGGCTTCTTAGCCTTCCGTACAACCCAAAACAAGATTAAAAACATTTCAAGAGACAGATTAAAAGGATATTGGAATTAAGGGAATGTAGTGGTAGAACCCTCACCCACTACTGCACTCGCTGCAATGAATGGACCCAGTGTGTAGCAGTCCTCATAAAGAGTCTGGACATCTTTTAAGTAAAATGACGCGAATACCAACTTGCTTCTCCAAAAGGTCGCGTCCATAATACTTCGCAGAGATCTGTTTTGCTTAAAGGCCACGGAAGTTGCTATAGCTATTACTTCGTGCGTCTTAACCTTAAGCAAGCAACGGTCTTTTTCACTCAAGTGAGAATGAGCCTCTCGGATTAAAAATCTAATAAAATACGATGAAGCATTCTTTGACATAGGCAATGATGGTTTCTTAACTGAGCACCACAAGGCCTCAGATCCACCTCGTAAGGATTTGGTACGAGCTGAATAAAACTTAAGAGCTCTAACTGGACACAGTACTCTTTCAAGCTCGTTGCCTACGATCTCTGACAGGCAAGGTATATCAAATGACTTAGGCCAAGGACGAGAAGGCAGTTCATTTTTGGCCAAGAAACCAAGCTGAAGTGAACATGTGGCTTTATCTGTGGAAAAGCCGATGTTCCTACTGAAGGCATGGATCTCACTGACCCTTTTAGCCGAAGCCAAGCACACTAAGAAAAGCGTCTTGAGGGTGAGATCCTTCAGGGAGGCTGAATGTAATGGCTCAAACCTGTCGGACATTAGGAACCTTAGGACCACGTCTAAGTTCCATCCAGGAGTTGCCATACGACGCTCCTTAGAGGTCTCGAAAGACTTAAGGAGATCTTGGAGATCTTTATTATTGGAAAGATCTAAGCCTCTATGTCTGAATACAGACGCCAACATGCTCCTGTAGCCCTTAATAGTGGGCGCTGAGAGGGAGCGAACATTTCTCAGATGTAGGAGAAAGTCTGCGATTTGGGCTACAGAGGTACTGGAAGAGGAAATAGATGCTGACTTGCACCAGTCTCGAAAGACTTCCCACTTCGACTGGTATACTCTGATGGTAGAAGCTCTCCTAGCTCTCGCAATCGCTCTGGCTGCCTCCTTCGAAAAGCCTCGAGCTCTTGAGAGTCTTTCGATAGTCTGAAGGCAGTCAGACGAAGCGCGGGGAGGCTTTGATGAAGATCCCTTACGTGGGGCTGCCGTAAGAGATCCATCCTTAGAGGAAGACTCCTTGGAACGTCTACCAGCCATTGAAGTACCTCTGTGAACCACTCTCTCGCGGGCCAGAGGGGAGCAACCAACGTCAACCTTGTCCCTTCGTGAGAGGCGAACTTCTGCAGTACCTTGTTGACGATCTTGAACAGTGGGAATGCGTACGCGTCCAGGTGAGACCAGTCCAGTAGAAAAGCATCTATGTGGGTCGCCTCTGGATCTGGGACTGGCGAGCAATAGGTCGGGAGCCTTTTGGTCAACGAGGTGGCAAAGAGGTCTATGGAGGGTTGACCCCAAGTCACCCAAAGACTCTTGCACACGTCCTTGTGGAGGGTCCATTCCGTGGGGATCACCTGACCTCTCCGACTGAGACAGTCTGCCAAGACGTTCAAGTCCCCCTGGATGAATCTTGTCAACAGGGAGATGCCTCGATTTTTTGACCAGATGAGGAGGTCCCTTGCGATGACGAACAGTGTGTGGGAGTGAGTGCCTCCTTGCTTGGAGATGTACGCCAATGCTGTGGTGTTGTCTGAATTGACCTCTACCACTTTGTTTCGAAGAATGCTCTCGAAACTCATCAAGGCCAAGTGAACCGCTAATAGCTCCTTGCCGTTGATGTGCATGCTCTTCTGAACCGACGTCCAAAGACCCGAACATTCCCGACCGTCCAGAGTCGCTCCCCAACCCAAATCCGACGCGTCTGAGAACAACACGTGGTTTGGGTTCTTGACTGCCAGGGACAGACCCTCTCTCAGACTTATGTTGCTGTCCCACCAGTTCAGGCATGCTTTTACTGGCTCAGAGACTGGGATTGACACAGCTTCTAAAGTCTTGCTCTTGTTCCAGTGTGAGTCTAGATGGAACTGGAGAGGGCGAAGGTGAAGTCTCCCTAGCGAGACGAACTGCTCCAGGGATGACAGAGTCCCTACGAGGCTCATCCAACTGCTTACTGAACAACGGTCTTTTTTCAGCATGAGTCGGACTTTGAGCAGGGCTTGCTCTATTCGGGGGGCAGACGGAAAAGCCCGAAAAACTAGACTGCGAATCTCCATCCCTAAATAGAGAATCGTCTGGGATGGAATCAGTTGAGACTTTTCTAAGTTTACCAACAGTCCCAACTCCTTTGCCAGACCCAACGTCCAGTGAAGGTCCTGCAGACAGCGATGACGGGACGATGCTCTGAGAAGCCAGTCGTCCAAGTACAGGGAGGCTCGAATTCCCGATAAATGAAGGAATTTTGCCACATTCCTCATGAGCCTCGTAAACACAAGAGGAGCAGGGCTGAGGCCGAAGCACAGTGCTCGAAACTGGTACACCACATTCCTGTAAACAAACCTCAGATACGGTTGAGAATCCGGGTGTATAGGAATGTGGAAGTACGCGTCCTGCAGGTCGAGAGAGACCATCCAGTCTCCCTCTCTGACCGCTGCTAGGACGGACTTCGTGGTCTCCATCGTAAATTTTGTTTTCGTAACAAAAACGTTGAGCGCACTGACGTCCAGCACTGGCCTCCAACCTCCCGTATGCTTTGGGACTTGGAAGAGACGGTTGTAAAATCCCGGTGAATGAAAGTCCGAGACTTTCACCACCGCTCCCTTCTCTAACAACAGAGACACCTGGTGATGTAGAGCTTGTCTCCTTGACTCCTCTCGATACCTGGGAGAGAGGTCTAGAGGAACTGTTACTATAGGAGGTCTGCGTACAAAAGGTATTTTGTACCCCTCCTTGAGCAACAACACAGACTCTTGGTCTGCACCCCTCTTCTCCCAGGCCTGCCAGAAGTTGTTCAGTCTGGCCCCTACCGCTGTCTGAGGACGTGGGCAGTCAGACTCTGCCACGGGAGGACTTGGATCCTCTCCTCTTGCCTCTCTTTCCGTCGGCACGAGCGCCTCCCCTGCTGGGAGCTCTGCCACGAAAGGGCGGGATAAACCTAGACGCAGGAGTATCGATTATGGGTCTCACAACAAAGGATGAAGAAGGAGCTCCCTTGCGAGCAGAAGTAGCCATCAGGTCATGTGTATCCTTCTGTACAAGCGAAGCAGCAATGTCCTTGATCAGCTGTTGAGGAAACAAGGCAGCCGATAAGGGAGCAAAGAGAAGTTCCGATCTTTGACAGGGAGTAACTCCTGCTGAAAGGAAAGAGCAAAGGGTTTCCCTCTTCTTCAGGACTCCAGACGTAAAGGTGGAGGCGAGCTCATTGGAGCCATCGCGGATGGCTTTGTCCATACAAGACATAATAAGCAAGGAAACATCCTGGTCGGCAGACGAGATCTTCCTGCTTAATGCTCCTAGAGACCAATCTAAAAAGTTAAAAACTTCGAAGGCCCTGTAAACCCCTTTAAGGAGATGGTCAAGGTCCGAGGAGGACCAACAAATTTTAGAGCGTCTCATGGCCAGGCGACGGGGAGAGTCTACGAGGCTTGAGAAGTCACCATGGGCAGAGGCAGGGACTCCCAAGCCGAGAACTTCTCCCGTGTCATACCAGACGCTCGCTCTAGAAGCTAGTTTAAAAGGAGGGAAGGCAAAGGCCGTCTTCCCCAAACTCCTCCTGGTAACCAACCAGTCGCCTAGTAGACGTAAAGCCCTCTTAGAAGAGCGAGAGAGCACTAGCTTAGTAAAAGAAGGCTTGGCAGCAGCTAAGCCTAGCGCAAACTCAGACGGAGGCGAACGAGGAGCAGCAGTAACAAAATGGTCTGGGAAAAGATCCTTAAAAATCATCATGATTTTCTTAAAATCCATAGAAGGTTGCGCAGCCTTTGGCTCTTCCACGTCTGATAAAACATCCAAAGGATTATCAGTAGGCGGAGGATCAGCAACATCCTCATCTGAAGGAACCTCGTCCGACAATTGATGAGCCTCAAGCAAGGGAGAGACCTGCCGTGGTGGCAATGCTTGACAAGCAAAGTCCACACGCAAAGGAGCATCAGTAGTAGTCAAGGAAGCTACCTCATGTAACTGCTTAAAGGACTGACCAGCAACAACAACAGGAGTTGATGGACGCTCGACGTCAAGTCGAGACTGCCTTGACTGCCTAGATTGAGCAGTTAAAACAACCCTTGACTGCGGAGCTTGACGCTCAACGTCAAAACAAGGCAACTGAGCTGGTTGGCGAACGTCCTGAACGTCAACACGAGCATGCGGCAGCGGCTGAACGTCAACACGAGACTGCGGCAGCGGCTGAAAGTCAACACGGGACTGCATCGAGTGAGGCTCCAAGTCACGTGACTGACGTGACAAACTACCGACATCACGTTTCGTAACGTCAACAGGACGAGTAAAGGCTCGTTTGGGCGGCTGATGGCCAGGATCTCGATCAGCGTAACGGCGAGGATCATCGTGAACTTGCTCAACGGTATACTCCTCCATAAGGGAGGCAAGCTTATTCTGCATATCCTGCAGGACAACCCATTTAGGATCAATGGGAGTCGGTACGGGCCGAGACGATGGTAACATCTGTGACGGCAAAACATTGCCTTTACTGAGACTCTCGGAGCCCGTGTTACGCTTTCGTTTGAGCGGCGAGCAGTCTTCCGATGACTGCACAGGGTCAGAGCTGTCCCAATGGCTACAGCCAGGACGCTGGACCTGTCCTGAAGGGACTGACTTCCGCTTTAAGGGTCTAGAAACTTCGCTCCAAGGTTTCTTTCGCGAGAAGCCTTCGGATGACGAGGAGAAAACAGCCTTGCTCGTCTTATGGTAGGGGCGGTCTTGACGAGACACGCCCGATACCATAGAGGGAACGTCTGTTCGTTGGTTAAAGCCTCTCGTCCCCATAAGTCCTACGACATTACTTCTCCCTGGTGCATGGGAGCCTGAAAGAGGTCTCGGACTAGGAGAACGACAAGCACGAACAGACGAACCCTCGGTCGCAACACTAAAAACACTTTGCGCACTAATCACTTTATCCCCACGATTTTCTAATGTGGCACTCTGACACTTTAACACATTCACATTCGCCATGAGTTGATTACAGTCCGATGCTAAAGACTCAACTCTCTCGCCCAAAGCTTGAATGGCAAGCAACATATCCCGCATGGATGGTTCATGAGTGCTAGTAGAGGGTTCAGGAACAACTACTACAGGGGAAGGATTAGGTTCAGGGGCATGGGAGGAGGAAAAATCCAATGACCTAGAGGAGCTTCTCCTCACCCTATCTCTCTCAAGCTTACGAGAATACTTATCAAACTCTAGCCAGTCGAATTCCGAAAGTACCACGCACTCATCACACCGATCTCCTAATTGGCAGGTTTTACCCCGGCAATTAGAACACACGGTATGTGGGTCGAGAGAGGCCTTTGGAAGACGTTTGTTACAATCCCTAGCATTACATTTACGAAATTTAGGAATCGGAGAAGGGTCAGCCATTTTGAAAAGTCAAAGAAAATCCAAAAACAATCCAAAGTCATCAACAATAAACGCTATCCAAAAAAGGGTTCAAGAGTTTTAATTGAAGAGAAAAACACCTGCACTGCGAAAGCTCAAAACCAAAAAGAAGTACTTCACCAAGAATGACAAAAAAACTCCAGGTCAACAGCGAGTAACGGAATCAACTTGTCGACAAGACCGACAGAGAAGAACTGAGGCTGTTTACATGTATATGCGGTATCTGGCCGATAGTCGGCGCTGGTGGGCACACCCGCAACCTTCATGGCGATCGCTCGCGAGTTTTTGTGTTTCTGTCGAGCCGTCCGAGACGTCAGCTATTATATATTCACCGGCTAAGTTTAATATTTAAAAGTAGGGATATGTTTCTGGTGGCGCTGTAACTGCCATTGAACGTTAATAAGGTACAGTACAGGTTTAAAGGCTGCTCATGAATAGGAGGGGCAAAGGACAGTGACAATGCCCTATCGAGCACGACAATGTCCTAGAGACTGAACCATATATACATATGATCAGTGACCAAGCCCTCCCTCCACCTAAGCTATGACCAAGGAAGGCCTAGCAATGGCTGCTGATGACTCAGCAGATAGATCTAAAGGCTTCCCAAAAATCTCCATCATTAGCTCACAAGGATGGTGAGGTTGCAGAAACCAAAGAAACTAACGAATTTCAGCAGGACTCGAACCCGAGTCTGGCGTTCACCAGTCAGGGACGTTACCACATCGGCCACCACGACCGTTGTTGGTTAATGAGAGACTGCTAGTCCCTCCCATCAGCCCGAGGGTCATGGTGGCCTATTGGAAACGTCCCTGCCTGGAGTTCTGCTGGATGGTGGTTTGTATTAATATAGAAACAAAAAAAATAAAAGACTAGAAGGCTCAATGCTGATTAATTCAAGTACTGTAAAGCTAAAACTTCCAGAAACTTCATAACTTAAAGTAATCAGAAAGTTTGTAAAGCTAAAACTTCCAGAAACTTCATAACTTAAAGTAAACAGAAAGTTTGTAAAGCTAAAACTTCCAGAAACTTCATAACTTAAAGTAATCAGAAAGTTTGTAAAGCTAAAATTTCCAGAAACTTCATAACTCACAATAATAAAAAAAAAGTTTGGAAACTCTGGAAATCTCTGAAAGCTGACATCCAGTCACTACACACACAAAAAAATTATTTAATCAACTAATGAACATATGACTCATAGACTAAGCTCCCTGAGCAACCTCAACCTCTCCTTATCCTTTCAAAAATTGGATTGGCTTGTATGGGATTCCCGAGTCGTGCATAAGTAGGCTATGTTAAATTAATGGACTCTATACTCTATTTTAAGTAGTGAACAGCTTGCTCCATGTAAAATGATACTGACCTACATTGCTACATGTCTGGAATTCCTAAGTTGTACATATATGTTAAATTAATGGACTCTATTTTAAGTAGTGAACAGCTTGCTCCATGTAAAATGATACCGACCTACATTGCTACATGTCTGGAATTCCTGAGTTGTACATATATGTTAAATTAATGGACTCTATTTTAAGTAGTGAACAGCTTGCTCCATGTAAAATGATACCGACCTACATTGCTACATGTCTGGAATTCCTGAGTTGTACATATATGTTAAATTAATGGACTCTATTTTAAGTAGTGAACAGCTTGCTCCATGTAAAATGATACCGACCTACATTGCTACATGTCTGGAATTCCTGAGTTGTACATATATGTTAAATTAATGGACTCTATTTTAAGTAGTGAACAGCTTGCTCCATGTAAAATGATACCGACCTACATTGCTACATGTCTGGAATTCCTGAGTTGTACATATATGTTAAATTAATGGACTCTATTTTAAGTAGTGAACAGCTTGCTCCATGTAAAATGATACCGACCTACATTGCTACATGTCTGGAATTCCTGAGTTGTACATATATGTTAAATTAATGGACTCTATTTTAAGTAGTGAACAGCTTGCTCCATGTAAAATGATACCGACCTACATTGCTACATGTCTGGAATTCCTGAGTTGTACATATATGTTAAATTAATGGACTCTATTTTAAGTAGTGAACAGCTTGCTCCATGTAAAATGATACCGACCTACATTGCTACATGTCTGGAATTCCTGAGTTGTACATATATGTTAAATTAATGGACGCTATTTTAAGTAGTGAACAGCTTGCTCCATGTAAAATGATACCGACCCACATTGCTACATGTCTGGAATTCCCGAGTTGTGCTTACTTACTTACTTTACTTTGACGGCTGCTTTTCCGGTCCCATACAGCAGGGGAACCCTATTCTCTACAAGACCTCCACATTCATTCTATTTTGTTCGTTCATAGTATTCAAGATTTCATATCACGTATTGCTCATTTACGGTTAAATCGTCACATATAGGCCTATGTTAAATTAATGGACTCTATTTTAACCCTTTTACCCCCAAAGGACGTACTGGTACGTTTCACAAAAGCCATCCCTTTACCCCCATGGACGTACAGTACCGGTACGTCCTTGCAAAAAAATGCTATAATTTTTTTTTTTTCATATTTTTGATAATTTTTTGAGAAAATTCAGGCATTTTCCAAGAGAATGAGACCAACCTGACCTCTCTATGACAAAAATAAGGCTTTTAGAGCAATTAAAAAAGAATATACTGCAAAATGTGCTGGGAAAAAAATAACCCACTGGGGGTTAAGGGTTGGAAATTTCCAAATAGCCTGGGGGTAAAAGGGTTAAGAAGTGAACAACTTGCTCCATGTAAAATGATACTGACCTGCATTGCTAAGAGCTGTCTTCGCCTCTTAGCCCGTTCCTTCATGTCCTTCATGACTTCGTCCCCACTCATCATGCTTGTGTTGTTGCTGTTTACGAAATAAACAATGTCAATGTTGCCTCAACCTGTGGTGAATAGAAAGATACATTATACATACATACATACATACATACATATACTAAGGCACTTCCCCCAATTTTGGGGGGTAGCCGACATCAACAAATGAAACAAAAAAGGGGGACCTCTCCTCTCTACGTTCCTCCCAGCCTTAATTATACAAAAAGTTTTGCAACTGCTTTGAATATCAAACTCTCTCAATATATGTAATTAACAAAGCTAAATGGTAATCCATGGTACTTAGAGACATAAAATTTCCTGTAATGAAGAATCAACTTTTATTAGCCTGACATTTGAATTTTTGAAATATGTTATTTTCATTAGTAAAATAAATTTTTGAATATACTTACCCGATAATCATGTAGCTGTCAACTCCGTTGCCCGACAGAATTCTACGGAAGGGATACGCCAGCGATCACTATACAAGAAGGGGGTGTACTCACCAGCGCCACCTGTGGCCAGGTACTGCAGTACTTCTTGTTGACACCACCTCAATTTTTCCTCGGTCCACTGGTTCTCTATGGGGAGGAAGGGTGGGTCAATTAAATCATGATTATCGGGTAAGTATATTCAAAAATTTATTTTACTAATGAAAATAACATTTTTCAATATTAATCTTACCCAATAATCATGTAGCTGATTCACACCCAGGGAGGTGGGTGAAAACCAGTGTACATGTATATCAAGAAGCTAAGTATCCCGTATTTCATATTATCAGTTATTCAAAATAACAATGAAATTATAAGTACCTGGTAAGGAAGTCGACTTGAACCATTACTCTGCCTTTAATAAGTTCGTCTTCCTTACTGAGCGCAGCGTTCCTCTTAGGAGGCTGAACAACCCTAAGGTGCTGAAGTATAAAGGGCTGCAACCCATACTAAAGGACCTCTACACAACCTCTAACCTAGGCGCTTCTCAAGAACGAATTGACCACCCGCCAAATCAAACAGGATGCGGAAGGCTTCTTAGCCTACCGTAACAACCCAAAAAACAACAATAAAAGCATTCAAGAGAAAGGTTAAAAAAGGTTATGGGATTAAGGGAATGTAGTGGCTGAGCCCTCACCTACTACTGCACTCGCTGCTACGAATGGTCCCAGGGTGTAGCAGTTCTCGTAAAGAGACTGGACATCTTTGAGATAAAATGATGCAAACACTGACTTGCTCCTCCAAAAAGTTGCATCCATAATACTCTGCAGAGAACGGTTCTGTTTAAAGGCCATCGAAGTGGCTACAGCTCTCACTTCGTGGGTCCTTACCTTCAGCAAAGCAAGGTCTTCATCCTTCATGTGAGAATGAGCTTCTCTAATTAGAAGCCTTATATAATACGAAACTGCGTTTTTGGACATAGGCATCGAAGGTTTCTTGATGGCACACCATAAGGCCTCTGATTGTCCTCGTATAGGTTTTGACCTTTTAAGATAGTATTTTAGAGCTCTGACAGGGCAAAGAACTCTCTCTAGCTCGTTACCCACCATGTTGGAAAGGCTAGGAATTTCGAACGATCTAGGCCAAGGACGTGAAGGAAGTTCATTTTTTGCTAAAAATCCGAGCTGTAAGGAACATGTTGCTGATTCGGATGTGAATCCTATGTTCCTGCTGAAGGCGTGAACCTCACTAACTCTTTTGGCTGTTGCAAGGCAGACGAGGAAAAGAGTTTTGAGAGTAAGGTCTTTGAAAGAAGCTGACTGGAGAGGTTCAAACCTAGGAGACATAAGGAACCTTAAGACTACGTCTAGATTCCAGCCTGGAGTGGACAATCGACGTTCTTTAGAAGTCTCGAAAGATTTAAGGATGTCTTGTAGATCCTTGTTGGAGGAAAGATCCAAACCTCTGTGGCGGAGAACTGAAGCCAACATACTTCTGTACCCTTTGATCGTAGGAGCCGAAAGAGATCTAACATTCCTAAGATGTAACAGGAAGTCAGCAACTTGGGTTACAGAGCTATTGGTAGAGGAAACTGCATTGGCTCTGCACCAGCTTCGGAAGACTTCCCACTTGGATTGATAGACTCTACGAGTGGATATCCTCCTTGCTCTGGCAATCGCTCTGGCTGCCTCCTTCGAAAAGCCTCTAGCTCTAGCGAGTCTTTCGACAGTCTGAAGGCAGTCAGACGAAGAGCGTGGAGGTTTGGGTGTACCTTCTTTACGTGAGGTTGACGTAGAAGGTCCACTCTTAGAGGGAGAGTCTTGGGAATGTCGACCAGCCATTGTAGTACCTCTGTGAACCATTCTCTTGCAGGCCAAAGGGGAGCAACCAGCGTCAGCCGTGTCCCTTCGTGAGAGACGAACTTCTGAATGACTCTGTTGATGATCTTGAACGGCGGGAATGCATATAGCTCGAGATGGGACCAATCCAGCAGAAAAGCATCCACGTGAACTGCTGCTGGGTCTGGAACTGGGGAACAGTACAAAGGGAGCCTCTTGGTCATGGAGGTGGCGAACAGATCTATCGTTGGCTGACCCCACAAGGTCCAAAGTCTGTTGCACACGCTCTTGTGAAGGGTCCATTCCGTGGGGATGACTTGATCTTTCCTGCTGAGGCGATCTGCCGAGACGTTCATATTGCCCTGAATGAACCTCGTTACCAGTGAGAGGTTTAGACTTCTTGACCAAATGAGGAGGTCCCTTGCTATCTCGTACAGCTTCCTCGAATGGGTCCCTCCCTGCTTGGAGATGTATGCCAAGGCTGTGGTGTTGTCAGAGTTCACCTCCACCACCTTGTTTAGCAGGAGGGACTTGAAGTTCATTAAAGCCAGATGAACTGCCAGCAACTCCTTGCAGTTGATGTGAAGCGTTTCCTGTTCCTTGTTCCATGTTCCCGAGCATTCCTGTCCGTCCAAGGTCGCGCCCCAGCCCGAGTCTGATGCGTCCGAATAGAGATGAAGATTGGGGGTCTGAACAGCTAACGATAGACCCTCCTTGAGAAGGATGTTGGTCTTCCACCACATGAGAGTAGTCTTCATCTCTTTGGTAACAGGAATAGAGACCGCTTCGAGCGTCATATTCTTGTCCCAGTGAGCTGCTAGATGGAATTGAAGGGGGCGGAGGTTGAGTCTCCCTAACTCGGTGAACAGGGCTAACGATGACAGGGTCCCTGTTAGACTCATCCACTGTCTCACCGAGCATCTGTTCCTCTTCAGCATGCTCAGAATGCACTCTAGGGCTTGGCTGATTCTTGGGGCCGACGGAAAAGCCCGAAAAGCTTGACTCCGAATCTCCATTCCCAGGTAAACGATGGTTTGGGAAGGAATAAGCTGGGACTTTTCTAAGTTGACCAAAAGACCCAGTTCCTTGATCAAGTCCAAAGTCCAGTTGAGACTCTCCAGACAGCGACGACTTGTGGGGGCTCTTAACAGCCAGTCGTCTAAATAAAGGGAGGCTCTGATGTCCGCCAAGTGGAGGAATTTCGCAATATTCCTCATCAGTCGCGTAAACACCATAGGCGCCGTGCTTAGGCCAAAACACAGGGCTTGGAATTGGTACACAACCTTTCCAAAAACGAATCTCAGGAAAGGTTGGGAGTCTGGATGAATAGGAACGTGAAAGTAAGCGTTTTTCAGATCCAACGAGACCATCCAGTCCTCCTGCCTGACCGCTGCTAGGACCGACTTCGTCGTCTCCATAGTGAACGTCTGCTTGGTGACATAAGCATTGAGCGCACTGACGTCCAGCACCGGTCTCCAACCTCCTGTCTTCTTGGCCACCAGAAAGAGACGGTTGTAGAAGCCCGGGGATTGATGGTCCCGGACTATCACCACTGCCTCCTTCTGTAACAGGAGCGACACCTCTTGGTGTAACGCTAGCCTCTTGTCCTTTTCCTTGTAGTTGGGAGAGAGGTTGATGGGAGAAGTGGTCAGAGGGGGATTGCGGCAGAATGGTATCCTGTAACCCTCCCTTAGCCACTTGACAGACTGGGCGTCTGCACCTCTTCTTTCCCAAGCTTGCCAGAAGATCTTGAGTCTGGCTCCTACTGCTGTCTGGAGAGGAGGAGAGTCAATGTTTGCCTTTCGAAGGCTTGGGACCTTTCTTGGACCTGCCCCTGAAACCGTCTGGACGGGTACTTCCTCGGCTGGGGGCTCTGCCACGAAAGGGCGGAATAAATCTTGTAGCAGGAGTATCGGCCACTGGGGTGCGGTAAGTTCTAGGAACCGAAGGAGCAACCTTAGCCTTACGTGCTGAAGAGGCCACAAGGTCATGAGTGTCCTTCTGAATAAGAGCCGCAGACAATTCCTTGATAAGGTCCTCAGGAAACAGGAACTTAGAAAGCGGAGCAAAAAGTAACTGAGACCTTTGACAAGAGGTGATACCAGTGGAAAGGAAGGTGCAAAGTTGTTCCCTTTTCTTGAGTACTTCCGAAACAAACATGGAGGCAAGTTCGCCGGAACCATCGCGAATTGCTTTATCCATACAGGACATTATAAGCATGGCCGAGTCCTTGTCAGATGGAGCAGTCTTCTTGCTCAAGGCCCCCAGGCACCAGTCGAGAAAATTAAAAATCTCAAAGGCGCGAAAGACTCCCTGACTTAGTGGTCTAAGTCAGAAAAGGTCCAGCAGACCTTAGAGCGCCTCATAGCCGACCTTCGTGGAGAGTCAACCAAACTTGAGAAGTCAGCCTGGGCAGAGGCAGGGATTCCCAAGCCTGGTTCCTCTCCTGTGGCATACCATACGCCCGCCTTAGAAGTCAGCTTAGTAGGTGGAAACATGAATGACGTCTTCCCTAGTTGCTGCTTGGACTGCAACCAATCCCCTAACATTCTCAAAGCTCTCTTAGAAGATCTAGCGAAGACGAGCTTAGTGTAGGCAGACTTAACAGGTTGTATGCCTAGAGAAAACTCTGATGGAGGAGAGCGAGGGGTAGCAGAAACAAAGTGATCCGGGTAAACTTCTCTGAAAAGAGCCAGGACCTTGCGAAAGTCAATGGAGGGTGGTAACGACTTGGGTTCCTCCACGTCAGAAGAGGGATCATCCAGGTGCGCAGCTTCCTCCTCAGAAACCTCATCACCTGAGGGTTGAGAAGCGAGAGGTAAAGTTACAGCGGTATGCTGAACGGCAGAATCCTGACAAGCGGGTGCATATACACTTGCGGATTCATCCTCAAGTCTCTGTTGAAGAGGATGAGGGCTGGTAATGACAAAGTCATGAAGCTGGGAAGAAGGAGGCTCTGCGGGAGTCTGGGGAGCAAGCGTGGTGAGAGGCGACTGTAGTAAAACCTGAGGTTCAGGCTGCAAAGACTGCTCAAGCTGAGGAGAAAGAGGTAGATGCATGCGTTGAGGTGGCTGACTCATTGCATGAGGTTCATGTCTCAAGAGTTGCGCTTGCTTCAAGGGTTGAGGTGGCTGCGCAGTAAGAGGTTCCTGTCTCACGAGTTGAGGTTCTTGAGGTGGGTGCTGCGAGAGTTGAGGTGGCGGCTGCGCAGAAAGAGGCTCCTGTCTCACGAGTTGAGGTTCTTGAGGTGCTTGCCTCGAGAGTTGAGGTTCTCGCCTCGAGGAAAGTGGAGGTATCAGCTGCGAGAGCTGAGGTGGCTGCCTCAAGGATGGCAGAGGTTGTCGTACCTCAAGAGGTTGTTGCCTCGAGGATGGTCTTACTGCAAGAAACTCTTGCCTCAAAGGTAGAGGAGGTTGTAAGGCATAAGACTCCTGTCCCCATTGTTGAGGAGGTTGCCGCGTGGTAAGAGGTTCCTGCCTCAAGGAAGGTGGAGGTTGCTGCACAACGCTGGTATCTGGCAACTCCCAACGCGGTAGCTCACGCATGGAGGTAGCTTGAGGAACCTCAACTTCGTACGTCTGGCAGACTGGACTGCGTAGAGGAGGAGGAGCGCTCGCAGGAGGAGGTGTAACCTTCTCTGCCTGAAACTCACGCATCAATACCGCAAGCTGCGACTGCATAGACTGCAGCAAAGCCATCTTGGGATCAACAGACGTTGAGGTCTGTTGAGGCAGAGCCTTAACAGAAGTTGAGGTCTGTTGAGGCATCGCCTTACCTCTCTTAGGAGGCGTGCAGTCACCTGATGACTGCGGCGAGTCAGAGCTAGCCCAATGACTACATCCGGGCTGTAGAACTCGTGCGGTCTGGACTTTACGCTTAAGAGGTCTTGAGACCTGAGTCCAGCGTTTTCTCCCCGAAAATTCTTCTGCAGACGAGGAAAATAAGGGCTCAATCGTCTGAGAGTGGAAGTGACGATCTCTGTAAGATACGCCCGCAACCACCGAGGATACTGCTGTGCGCCGATCAAGGCCTGCCGAACCCTTTTGCCCTTCGACATTGCTTCTCCCCTGGGCTTGGGAGCTTGCAAGAGGTCCCAGACTGGGAGGACGACTGGCACGCACAGAAGTACCCTCATGCACAACACTGACACTGACACTAGCACTCGGCACAGCACTGGCACTACCACTTCCCACTGCACTTTTCACTTTAAGTTCCTTGACGTCTGCCAAGAGGAACTTGTGGTCACTCACTACCGACTCCACTTTATCACCTAAAGCCTGAATGGCACGTAAAACATCAGACATATCAGGCTGAGCACAAATAGTAGGATCGGGGGTAGCCACTACAGGGGGAGGAAAAGGTTGAGGATCATGAGGTGAGGAATAAAGCGAAGAGCGAGCCGAACTCCTCCTAACTCTCTCTCTCTCTCTAACTTAGTGGTATACTTGAGGAATCGAACAAAATCAAGTTCCGAAAGTCCGGCGCATTCCTCACATCGATCTTCCAACTGACAGGATTTTCCCCTACAGTCGGAACAAACGGTGTGAGGATCAACCGAGGCCTTCGGAATACGCCTAATACAAGTCCTACATCGTCTTTGGGGAGGAGCTTGAGAAAGGTCGGACATCTTGAATCAAAGAACAGTCAAGGGGGAATTCCAATTAAAGCAAAATATCGTTAACCATTAATCAAATCAATCTAAAAGCTATCTAAGCTAAGAGACAAGTTTCCTGTATAGCGAAAGCTGAAATCTTAGAGCAATACTTCACCAAAAACCGTGAACAAGACTCCAAAATTATAAGCGTATCCATGTAGGTCTTGCCGGAAGCACGACAAAGGAAAAATTGAGGTGGTGTCAACAAGAAGTACTGCAGTACCTGGCCACAGGTGGCGCTGGTGAGTACACCCCCTTCTTGTATAGTGATCGCTGGCGTATCCCTTCCGTAGAATTCTGTCGGGCAACGGAGTTGACAGCTACATGATTATCGGGTAAGATTAATATTGAAAAATACAGTAATCCCTCCCCTTACCGTAGTTCACCAATCGCTTCCTCAGTGCATCACAGATTTATAAATGTATTGTATGTAAATCTATATCCCGGAAGCCCCTTATGTCGCAGGTTTCCAAGGGCAGACATGTTTTATATTTTTCATATTCTAATAATTTCTTACTAAAAATAGCCCTTTTGGGGCTTAAAAATTAACAAAGGAGTTACTAAGTTGCCTAAAATGGGACATCAAAATTGAATATAAATACTGCACGAATAAACTGAAAGTCTCTTGATTCTGAACTAAAATGTATGTAATATTTTCTGTTTAATACATGATCAGTCATACAATGCATTACTAAACATTTTCATATAACAAATTATTTTAAGAAATTAGTATTTTTCCTATCTATATACAAACCTAAGTCATTTACTATAGGAGACTAGATAACAGCAAAGCTAGAACATGGCAGTTAATATCATAACGAGATGTAGACACCCAACAGATAATTATATATCGGTAGCAACCAGCTCCCTCTGTTTCACTGACAACTTCAATTAGATGGAAGTCTTGGACTTTCTCGGGGGCTATTGATGACAAGAAAGTTAAGTAAAGGACTCAAGTTTGCCCTTTACTATAGGAGACTCATTCTTGTGTGGAAGGAAGTCCCTTTTCCCACTAGCTGGAAACTTAACACGTGAACACAAAAATCGAGCATCTTGGATGCTAAAAGAGTAAATGTTCCTTACACCTCGTGAATCCCAGATGGAGAACCATCAAGTTTCATGGCCCTGGCTTTTAAGGGTTGTTCTCAAGCCGGAATCCTCTGTGTCGTAGACCTAGCAAGAGAAGAGTTAGCTGAAACTACAACTTGACGTCTATTTCAAGATTGTGGGGAAAAAGAGACTCTTCTGTGCTTGAGAACAAAACAGCTATGCGATAAGTTGGCTTACCCAACTATCGGATCAAGTCCAGCTGGCGAGGTCTTTCGAAGTTGAACTCCAAGAGAGGTAGCGATTGAAAGTAAAAGAAAAAGCCAGTCATTCTTCACATTCATCCTAGTCTTACTCGTAACCTCAGCCCTCGGTCCACAATTAGTGGTCCTGTGATAAGGGCCGAGGCAGCTATAGCAGCCTTTGAACAGCAACAAAAGGTCCTGAGGAGAAAGCATCTAGGAACCTGTGAATTACATCCCGCAAGTAGAGAGCAATCAGCATTGTCTGATGCTTCCAACACCTGCCTGAGGAGCCTACATCACATAAAAATACATCTTAAAAGCTAGACTTACTACTGTAATACCTTTTAAGCCAAAAGCTTTAACTTGTGTCCCTTCCGTGTTAGAGGACGTGGGAGTCCGAGTAAGAAGATGTGGGTGTCCGAGAGATCACCTCTCTCGGCCAGATCATGTTCTAGGATATCTTCTTCACTGATCTACCCGTGCTCACAAAGAGACGTTGCAGCTGAAGTCTAGAGGTACTCGTTCACTTGAGATAGCACCTCAGAGCTTCTCACAGGATGCAATAATAGCTGATCGGAATCATCAGTTATACAGACATTTCCTGATAGTAAAGGGATTCAGTCATTCGCAATACTGAGAACTGTATAACTTATTAGTATTAAATAAAAAATCATGCATTCATGGTTTCTCCAACTTCCATCCTTTTGGCGCAGAACCAGGTTGTGATGTAAAAAAAAAAAAAAAAAAAAAACTGTACATATCCATTGTGCTTATAGTGATTTTAGTACTGTATAAAGTGTGATACGTACGTTATACTACCCTATGCGCATAAACAGTCGATGGCTCAAAGAGTTGCATCCTGCCTCAGATTTACTCTGTAGAACTTCATAAGTAAACGGTTAATGGTGCTGTACTGATACTTTTCCTTTTAATTTTCATTGTGTGTCTATCCACTTCATAATACAGTATTGCAAATTTATTACAGTACTGCACTATATTAACTAATGTACTGTACAGTGCTTTACAGTAGTACAGTAATATAGACATAAGTGAGTTTCAACGGCACCTGCCAAAAACAGAGAACACTTACGAAGGTTAACTTAGCTAATTAAGCTGTACTGTAGTGAGAGTAATGTACTCTACATATAATACAATACAGTATCAGTGAGTGCTATATTAAATAGAAACAACAGTATTTTGTTGTTACAATACATTAACTAGCATGGTATGGACTTCCATCTGAAGGGTGAGATCATTCGCTGATTCCTTCACGAACAAAGATGACATCACTGGATGATGTGTCAGAGAAGGGTGAGAGCTGGTGAACAGTACCCTGCTCGCAGGATCTTGACCATCCAAGGATCGGCCCCATGGAGCTCCCATCTTTGTCACCTGCATCTAAGGCATCCCACCACCAATGGTAGGGAAAGAGGAATACCACATTTACTGAACTTCCCTCCACTTCAAAGAGGCTTCTTACCAAGAAAAGACTGCTTGGGGTTCGAAAACCTATTGGCACTGGACTGCCTACAAGCTTCGCTTGTCTTTTGTGAGCCTGTCTACACACAGGTGAAGATTTTAGTGCAGATAGCAAAGAGGACGAACTGTTACTGCTGTATGGAAAATGGATTCTCGACTCACCTTCCTCCATCGCTCCACCACTGTGTGTATGTCTTCGAGTTAAACAAGGGAGAACCAGCTATTGACAAGTTGCAAAGGCTAAGAGCCTCTCTCTTCAGCACCTGCCTCTGGAATCTTGAAATGACAGCATCATGCCTTTTCAAGGTCCAGTTATCCCAATGGTTGGCACCATGTTGTGTGCCAGAAACTCTACAACTCTAACACCAGAAACCAGGATGTTCTTAAACGTCTTCCACTCATCTGGGTCTGACAGGCCTGCAAAGTTGCCTTTACAATACTCTCTCTGTTCACAGCATCTGCAGCCAAAAAAAGTCACCTGGCGAGCCGCTACCCTGTCAACCTACATATCCTGTGTCACTGTCGAGTCTAAAAACAAAGGGTGATAGGTCATCATTGAGTACGTTGTAGTATTTCCTCTGCCTAACGAAAGGTGGAATGAATGAATGAATGATTTAAAGTTCTCTGGCATCCTGACTAACGAAAGGTGGAAGAAGTAAAAAGAAATTAATTTCTCGTCCCAAGAGAGTCCTTTCTATTCTCTATCTGGGATATGACCTTTTTTAATGAATCTTGACACAATCTTAGACAAGGGCAACTCTAGCCTGGTCTTAATAGGAAGTGGGGCATGACTGAGCAGGTCCAAAACTGTCTCTCTCCCCATGAGAGGGGAGTATGTGGGTTCTGCGAGTCCATTATTTATCTTAGGCAAGCCTAGACCTCTATGAAGGAATATTCCTACTCTCCTTGCTCAATGGCAAGAGCTTTAGGGCTAGCCGGCGGAGGCAATAAACCATCAGAATTGTCCGAGTCCGAATTCAAGGATTCTTCCAGCTCCAAGCTCAACCTGTATCCCACAGGAGGTTGAGACCTTGGAGGAGCATCCCAATCATGTGACAGTGACAGAACCGCTACTTCATTCCTGAATCCACTTCTGTAGAAGTGGGTCATGGACAATCTTTAACACACAGTTCTTCAGAAGAGACTTCAAATCTGTACGATCTCGAGGCTTCGATGAGAAGGAGGCTAGAACACTTACAAAGTCTGCGGAGATTCAACGGAAGCAACACCCAGCAGGAAGGGACACCCCTCCAGAGGCTCTGTGGGGAAAGTCAAGATTGACCCCTACATGGAAGCTGCACACTCCTGCTGTGCCCCAAGCTTCAAAATCTCCAACAGCTATTCTTTCATAAGGGAACTCAAATGCCCCAAGGAAGGCCACAATTATTATTATTATTATTGTTATTACTAGCCAAGCTCCAACCCTAGTTGGAAAAGCAAGATGCTAGAAGCCCAAGGGCTCCAACAGGGAAAAATAGCCCAGTGAGGAAAGGAATTAAGGAAATAAATGATGAGAATAAATTGATGCAATGCATCAAGAGAGAGACTCCCAATAGGGAGAAGGTGTCGCTGTTTTGCTAGGGGGAAGCAGCAAGGTCTTCCAGACCTGAATGATGTCTGAGGGTTAAAAGGTCATCACTCTTTTCCAATCAGCCTCCGGAGGAAGATAAACGGGAAGAGGTAGCATCTGTAAGCCTGCTCGTATGTCAATGCAAAATTTTGCTCGAAGGCTGATTCGTATCTCGGAATGCTTGTATGTCGAGTCATTACTGTAGTACCTCAGTATACAAGATTAATCAGTTCTAGTACCATGCTTGTAACCAAAAATGCTGGTAAACCCAAAAAGTTTTTTCAATGAGAAATATGATATTTTCCTTATAAAATAAATTTTTTAATATACTTACCCGGTGAATATATAAATAGCCGAGTCTCCGACGGCCCGACAGATTCCAAAAAACTCGCGAGCGATCGCCATGAAGGTTGCGGGTGTGCCCACCAGCGCCGACTATCGGTCAGATACCACATATACTTCTCAACCACTCCAGTTCTTCTCAGTTCGCTGGGTCTCTATCGGGGAGGAAGGGAGGGCCTTTAATATTATATATTCACCGGGTAAGTATATTCAAAAATTTATTTTATAAGGAAAATATCTTTTTTAAATATTAAACTTAGCCGGTGAATATATATTAATACAATAAAGGCGTATATGCTCAAGAGTTTTTGACAAATATTTCATAAAAAACCGACTTAAGTATAGGTACCTGGTAAGGAAGCTGACTTTGATGATTACTCTGCCTCATTAGTCGTCTTTCCTCATGAAGCCCAGCCATCCTCTTAGGATGCTGAAAGACTCCCAGGAGCTGTTATATCCAGGGTGAACACCCCTATAACAGGACCTCATCAATACCCTTAATCTGGGCGCTCTCAAGAAACAACATTTGACCACCCGTCAAACCAAAGAGATTGCGAAAGACTTCCTAGTCTTCCATACAACCCAAGACAAGATTAAAAAACATTTCAAGAGAAGATTAAAAGGATATTGGGATTAAGGGAATGTAGTGGTAGAACCCTCACCCACTACTGCACTCGCTGCAACGCACGGACCCAGGGTGTAGCAGTCCTCATAAAGTCTGGACTTCTTTTAAGTAAAATGAAGCGAACACTGACTTGCTCCTCCAAAAGGTCGCGTCCATAATACTTCGTAAAGATCTGTTTTGCTTAAAAGCCACCGAAGTCGCTATTGCTCTCACTTCGTGAGTCTTGACCTTAAGCAAAGTACGATCTTTCTCATTTAAATGAGAATGTGCCTCCCGGATTAAAAGTCTAACAAAGTACGATAATGCATTTTTAGACATGAGCTTCTTAACAGAGCACCATAACGCCTCAGAACCACCTCGTATTGGTTTAGTTCTAGCCAAGTAAAACTTAAGAGCTCTAACGGGGCACAGCACTCTTTCAACTTCATTACCTACGATTTCTGACAGACTAGGTATTTCAAAAGATTTAGGCCAAGGACGAGACGGCAGTTCGTTCTTGGCCAAAAATCAAGTTGAAGAGAGCATATAGCTTTAGTCGTTGAGAAGCCGATGTTCTTACTAAAAGCATGGATCTCACTGACCCTTTTAGCCGAAGCCAAGCTCACCAAAAAAAGTGTCTTGAGGGTAAGATCCTTCAGGGAGGCTGAATTTAATGGCTCAAACCTGTCTGACATTAGGAACTGTAGGACCACGTGTAAGTTCCAAGCAGGAGTCGACATACGATGCTCCTTAGAGGTCTCGAAAGACTTAAGGAGGTCTTGGAGATCTTTGTTATTTGAAAGATCTAAGCCTCTATGTCTGAAAACAGACGCCAACATGCTCCTGTAGCCTTTAATGGTGGGAACAGATAGGGAGCGAACATTTCTCAGATGCAGGAGAAAATCCGCAATCTGCGCTACAGAGGTACTGGATGAGGAAATAGAGGAGGACTTGCACCACTCTCTAAATACCTCCCACTTCGACTGGTAGACCTTGATAGTAGATGATCTCCTAGCCCTCGCGATCGCTCTGGCTGCCTCCTTCGAAAATCCTCGAGCTCTTGAGTCTTTCGATAGTCTGAAGGCAGTCAGACGAAGCACGGGGAGGCTTTGATGAAGTTTCCTTACGTGAGGCTGCCGTAAGAGATCCATCCGTAAAGGCAGACTCCTTGGGACGTCTACCAGCCATAGAAGTACCTCTGTGAACCACTCTCGCGGGCCAGAGGGGAACAACCAACGTCAACCTTGTCCCTTCGTGAGAGGTGAACTTCTGCAACACCTTGTTGAGGATCTTGAACGGCGGAAATGCGTAAGCGTCTAGGTGAGACCAGTCCAACAGAAAGGCATCTATGTGGACCGCCTCTGGATCTGGGACTGGAGAGCAATAAGTTGGGAGCCTTTTGGTTAGCGAGGTCGCAAAGAGGTCGATGGTGGGCTGACCCCAAGTCATCCAAAGACTCTTGCACACATCCTTGTGGAGGGTCCACTCTGTGGGGATCACCTGACCTCTCCGACTGAGACAGTCCGCCAAGACGTTCAATTTCCCTTGGACGAACCTCGTCAACAGTGAGATGCCTCGATCTTTTGACCAGATGAGGAGGTCCCTTGCAATGACGAAAAGAGCGTGGGAGTGAGTGCCTCCTTGCTTGGAGATGTACGCCAAGGCTGTGGTATTGTCCGCATTCACTTCTACCACCTTGTTTCGAAGTAGACTCTCGAAACTCGTCAGTGCTAAACGAACAGCCAACAGCTCCTTGCAGTTGATGTGAAGGCTCCTCTGGTCTGCCGTCCAAAGACCCGAACATTCCAGACTGTCCAGGGTCGCTCCCCAACCCAAATCCGACGCGTCTGAGAATAACAAATGGTCTGGGTTCTTGACTGCCAGGGACAGACCTTCTCGAAGACGTATACAGTATTACTGTCCCACCAGCTCAGGCAAGTCTTGATTGGGTCGGAGATCGGGATCGAGACCGCCTCCAAAGTTTTGTCCTTGTTCCAATGGGAGTCTAGATGGAACTGGAGAGGGCGAAGGTGAAGTCTCCCTAGGGAGATAAACTGTTCCAGGGATGACAGCGTCCCAAGGAGGCTCATCCAACTTCTCACAGAGCATAGGTCTTTCTCTAACATGAGACGGACTTTGAGCAAGGCTTGCTCTATCCTGCTGGCAGACGGAAAAGCCCGAAAAGCTAGACTCTGTATCTCCATCCCCAAATAGAGAATCGTTTGGGAGGGAGTCAGCTGAGACTTCTCTATGTTCACCAATAGGCCCAACTCCTTTGCAAGATCCAACGTCCACTGGAGGTCCTGCAGACAGCGATGACGGGACGACGCTCTGAGCAACCAGTCGTCCAGGTATAGGGAGGCTCGAATCCCCGACAAATGTAGGAATTTTGCCACATTTCTCATGAGCCTCGTAAAAACAAGAGGAGCAGGGCTGAGGCCGAAGCACAGTGCTCGGAATTGGTACACCACATTCCTGTATACAAACCTCAGATACGGCTGAGAATCTGGGTGTATAGGAACGTGGAAGTATGCGTCCTGCAAGTCGAGAGAGACCATCCAGTCTCCCTCTCTGACTGCTGCCAGAACGGACTTGGTAGTCTCCATCGTAAATTTTGTTTTGACAACAAAAACGTTGAGAGCACTGACATCCAGCACCGGCCTCCAACCTCCTGTATGCTTTGGAACTAGGAAGAGACGGTTGTAAAACCCCGGTGATTGAAGGTCCGAGACTTTCACCACCGCCCCTTTCTCTAGCAACTGAGACACCTGCAGATGTAATGCCTGTCTCTTCGACTCCTCTCGATACCTGGGAGAGAGGTCTATAGGGACTTTTATTAGAGGAGGTCTCCGTACAAAAGGAATTTTGTACCCCTCCTTTAGCAACAAAACAGACTCCCGGTCTGCACCCCTCTTCTCCCAGGCCTGCCAGAAGTTGGTTAATCTGGCCCCTACCGCTGTCTGAGGACGTGGGCAGTCAGACTCTGCCACGGGAGGACTTAGATCCTCTCCTCTTACCTCTCTAACTATCGGCACGAGAGCCTCCCTTACTGGGAGCTCTGCCACGAAAGGGCGGGATAAATCTCGTCGCTGGAGTATCGAACTTAGGTCTAACGACATAAGAGGATGAAGGAGCAGCCTTACGCACAGACGTGACCATCAAGTCATGGGCATCCTTCTGCACTAGGGAAGCTGCAATATCCTTAATCAACTGCTGTGGGAACAGGGCAGAAGACAACGGCGCAAAGATTAGCTCTGACCTTTGACAAGGAGTTACACCTGTAGACAGGAATGAACAAAGGGTCTCCCTCTTCTTAAGGACTCCTGCCGTAAAGGTAGCAGCGAGTTCATTAGAGCCATCACGGATAGCTTTGTCCATGCAGGACATAATTTGCACAGAGACATCACGGTCAGCAGAAGAGATCTTCCTGCTCAAGGCTCCCAGCGACCAATCCAAGAAGTTGAAAACTTCAAAGGCCCAATAAACTCCTTTGAGAAGATGATCAAGGTCTGAAGAGGACCAGCAAACTTTCGAGCATCTCATGGCCAGACGACGAGGAGAGTCTACGAGGCTTGAGAAGTCGCCCTGGGCAGAGGCAGGAACTCCCAAGCCGAGAACTTCTCCCGTGTCATACCAGTCGCTCATGCGAGAAGCCAGTTTAAAAGGGGGAAAAGCAAAAGCTGACTTCCCCAAACTCCTCCTGGTCATCAACCAGTCGCCTAGTAAACGCAAAGCTCTCTTAGAAGAGCGAGAGAGCACTAGCTTAGTGAACGACAGCGTCGAAGCAGCTAGTCCCAGCGTGAACTCTGATGGGGGCGAACGAGGAGCGGCAGTCACAAAATGATCAGGAAAAAGTTCCTTAAAAATAAGCATGATCTTTTTAAAATCAAGAGAGGACTGAGCAACTTTAGGTTCCTCTCTATCCGAAAAAGTTCCCAAAGGCAGATCAGTTGGAAGGGGATCAACGACTTCCTCATCCGAGGGAACTTCGTCCGACAACTGTCGAGTCTCATGATACGGAGAGACATGCTGAGGAGGCAACGCTTGACAGGCTATGTCAACAAGAGACGGAGCAGCAGCAACAGCTGAGGAAACGACGTCACGCCGCGGCTGTAAAGACTGAAAGTCTTGTGACTGACAAACAACAACAGCCTGAGTTGATTGCCGTTCGACATCACATCGAGACTGCATTGACTGCAGGGTCTGAGCAGACAAAACAACTTCCGACTGCGGCGACAGACACTCAACGTCACGTCGAGGCAACGGAGTTGGTCGGCGAACGTCAGTGCGGGGCTGCGGTGACAGCTGCTGAACGTCAGTGCGAGACTGTGGCAAAGAGGGTTCCACGTCACGTGACTGACATGAATGACGAGGAACACGACTAGCATTGCGTTTCAAAACACTAGAAACGTTAGCACTAACATCATACGGACGAGAAAACACTCGTTTAGGCGGCTGAAGGCCAGAGTTACGCTCATCGCACTGGCTAACCGCAAGCAAAGGATCATCGTGAACCCGTTCATGCTTATAATCTTCCATAAGGGAGGAAAGCTTAGACTGCATGTCCCGCAGGACAACCCACTTCGGGTCAACGGGAGTCGGAACGGGCCGTGACGACGGTAACGTCTGCGCAGGCAAAACATTGCCCCTACCGAGACCCTCGGACTCCGTGTTACGTTTTCGCTTAACAGGCGAACAGTCATCCGATGACTGCAAGAGGTCAGAGATGCCCCAATGGCTACAGCCAGAACGCTGGACCTGTCCTGAAGGGACTGACTTGCGCTTTAAGGGCCTAGAAACCTTGCGCCAAGGTTTCTTATGCGACAAGTCGTCGGAGAACGAGGAGAACTTAGTCTCACCCATCTTGTGGTAAGGACGTTCTTGATGAGAAACGTCTGATACCAAAGAGGGAACGTCTGTACGTAGGTTTACACCTCTCGCCCCCTTAAGTCCTACGACATTACTTCTCCCTGGTGCAGGGGAGCCTGAAAGAGGTCTCGGACTAGGGGAGCGACAAGCACGAACAGACGAACCCTCGGTCGCAACACTAAACACATTTTGCACACTTATCACTTTACCTCTTAGATTTTCTGCTTTACCACTTTGACACTTCAACAACTTAACATCGGACATGAGCTGGTTTCTGTCCGAGGCTAAGGATTCAACCTTTTCACCTAATGCTTGAATCGCTAAAAACATATCGCGCATTGAAGGTTCATGAGTGCTAGCAGGGGGTTCAGGAACTACCACTACAGGGGAAGGATTAGGTTCAGGGGCATGGGAGGAGGATAATTCCAAAGATCTAGATGAGCTTCTCCTCACCCTATCTCTCTCGAGCTTACGAGTATATTTTTCATACTCAAGCCACTCGAATTCCGACAAGAACACGCACTCCTCACACCGATCTCCTAATTGGCAGGATTTACCCCGGCAATTAGAACAAACAGTATGAGGGTCGATAGAGGCCTTGGGAAGACGTTTGTTACAATCTCTCGCACACTTGCGATATACAGGAGAAGGGTCAGCCATTATGAACAACCAGAGAAAATCCAAATTAAAGCCAAGTTCATCAACAAGAAACACAAGCCAAAAAAGGGTTTCAAGAGTTTTATTGAAGAAACACATCAACACAGCGAATGCCAATAAAACAACCAAAACAAAGTACTTCACCAATTCGGTAGAAAACTCGAGGTCTAAAGCGAGCGGAACCAACGTTGTCGGTGAGACCGACAGAGAAGAACTGGAGTGGTTGAGAAGTATATGTGGTATCTGACCGATAGTCGGCGCTGGTGGGCACACCCGCAACCTTCATGGCGATCGCTCGCGAGTTTTTTGGAATCTGTCGGGCCGTCGGAGACTCGGCTATTTATATATTCACCGGCTAAGTTTAATATTTAAAAAAAGAAAATTCACTTATTGCTTTCCACACGTCCATAAAAACATAGGCACTCATTCTTAAATGTTTCTAATGTTACATAAAGAGCA